>NC_057863.1:139613693-139968693 GCF_019393635.1 Dromiciops gliroides | reverse complement strand
GGTTGAAAGTAAAATGAACATTTACTTTTCTATTAAGTACTTTTTTTTAACAACAAAATCATCAGAATAAAAAATAGGGAATCAAAACCACATAAATATTTCTGAGGAGTTTTCAAGTTTGTTATACTCAAGTGACTTTTAGATATTTTAAAATATTAGTTGTATTCACCTTTATGATTCCTTGGTGAAAAATTATGTAAGAAGGGAAACCAAATAAAGGCTTAAACACAATGATGTCAAATAGAAACTTTTTCTGATTTTTCACCATTATATAGAAATAGAATTTTTTAATCATAAAAGTGTTTTGTTATTTTCTACTTGCATGTAGAGATAGTTTTTCACATTTGTTTTTAAAAGATTTCTAGTTCCAAATTTTTCTCCCTCCTTCCATTGCCTTCCCCTTCCTAAGACAGCAAGTAATATGATATAGGTTATATGTGTACAATCACATTAAACATATTTCTGCATTAGTCATGTTGTGAAAGAAGAATCAGAACAAAAGACAAAAACCTCAAAAGAGAAAAACAAAAAAAGTAGAAACATAATGGTTCAATCTGAATCTAGAATCCACAGATCTTTTTTCTGGATATGGAGAGTCCTTTGGAATTACCTTGGACCACTGTTTTGCTGAGAAGAGTTAAGTCTATTGTAGTTGATCTTCACACAATGTTGTTGATACTGTGTACAATGTTCTCTGGGTTCTGCTCATCTCAGCATCAGTTCATGTAAGTCCTTCTAAGTTTCTCTGAAATCTGGCTGCTCTTAGTTTCTTATAGAACAATAGTATTCCATTACATTCATATGAAACAACTTTTTTAGCCATTCCCCAATTGATGGGCATCCCCTCAATTTCCAGTTCTTTGCCAAAACATAAAGGCAGCTATAAATGTTTTTGTACATGTGCATGACCCTCCCTTTTCCATGATCTCTTTGGGACAAAGACCTAATAGTGGTATTGCTGGGTCAAAGGGTATACACAGCTTTATAGCCCTTTGGAAATATCTCCAAACCCACTCTCCATAATGGTTGGATCAGTTCACAGCTCCACCAACAATGCATTAATGTTCCAACTTTTCCAGAGCTTATGGAGATAGTCTTGATGAAGGTTTCCTTGGTTAAGTGTCATAAAATATAGTGTAAGGCTTTATGTAATTTATATGTTTTAAATAATCTGGCACCTTTACATTTTTTTAAATGGTGATTGAACCAGATCACAGTTCTTGATGTTTGTAGGTGGGGAAAAAATGGCAGTAATGTTAACAAAGATCATGGGTCAGGTGGGGGGAGAACTAACTGGACTAAATCATGTATAGGATGTCCCTAATGTCTTTGTGCAGTTTTAAGTTATTAAAGCTTAATACTGTGCTAAATCTTTTATCCAAAATCTTTAATATCTTAAAGCTATGCTAAGACTTTTGGAACACCATGTATATATATTTAGAAGAGATTCATCTAAGATTTGTGCAGATACTGGGAGAAAGTTATATTATAACTGCTATATGGTTAGCAATTACTTTAATGCATATTTCTCTTCTTAATTATTTAGAGTATTTTTAAAGCTTGGTACTTGATTGCCTGTAATTATCTTTTTAACCATTCATACATATCTTTTGATCACTCATCTTTTGGGGAATGTCTCAGTATTGCATTGTGCCAATTTTCTATATGTTCATCACACTTTTATCAATTATTTGATGCAGTGATCGTTTTCCTTTGTTTTAACCTTTTATTTTAGTTGCAATTACTCTAAGCAAAATATTTTTAACTTTATTTGATCAACATTGTTCAATTTGTTTTGTGAAACCAATGATGACCTTTACTTAAAAATTATTTTTTCTATAACCATAGCTGTAAAAGACACTCCCTTATGTCCAAATTTTGTATGATATGACTTTATAATAGATCCCATGTCCATTTATTTTATCATGGTATATGATGTAATATATTGATCTAAACCTTATTTCTGTCAAACTGTCTTCCACTTGTTCTAATAAATCTATATAAATGGATACAATTTTCTCCAGTAGTTGGTGATTTTGCATTTATCAAGCACTTGATTGATATATTTGATTAGTCCTGAACCTCCCTTGTTGAGACTGTTCCACTGATTGATGTACTATCCTATTGTTTAACCAGTATCACATTTTTTATGATAAAAAATGTAGTTGGAATTTCACAATTATATATTCCTTTTAGTTCACTTCCCATTATTTCCTTGAGAATCTGTGCTATTATTTTATAGCTCTTTGTTTATTTAAATAGTGTTTCACTAAATCTATATATTAATTTAAGAAACATCATTTTTATTATATTGGTTCAATATAACATGTATAACAAATATCTTTCTAATTATTTCTTTTTCTTTATTTCTATAAGTGCATACTATTCATAGAAGTCCTCAATTTGCTTTTTTGTTAACTCCCATGTATTTTAGGAATTACAAAATTATTTTTATGTAACTTCTCTAATTTTCCTCTGAGGTTTGTTTGTGCTATCTAGAAATTTTGATATATTTTTAAAAATTATTTTTTACCTAGATATTTTGCTAAGCTTTTAAAAATATACTTTTGGTGTTTTTTCTTGATTCTCTGAGGGTTTTAAAGCAAATCAACATCCCATCTACAAGTAGGAAAAAATTTATCTGCTCTTTGCTAAAATCTTTATTTTCTTTTTCTTGTCTTATTAGAACTAAGTCAAAACCAGTCAATCCTTGCTTTTCCTTTGTCTTCATCTAAAAGTTTTTGTTGTCTTTTGTCTTTTTGCTAATTAAAAACCACAATTTTGTTTATATATCAATATTTTTGATCATATTAATCAATGGATATTCAACATCTTTAATTTTGATGTAACCTCTGCTCCAAGGCCCCTTGGCATATAAATTTCTCCTTATTGCTAAAGGGAATCAATAAGAGTAGTCCTGAAAGGGATTTGGATAGGTAAGTCTCTCATCTCTAGCTAATTCCTCTCAGGACTCATGTGGGGCTAGGCATTAATCTCCAACAAAAAGGAGAGTCCCATAACAATGGACCTTGGGAGAAAGGTTACTTTTAGTTTTGAGTATAAATGAGTGCTGCATTTTTCCTATTTTTTTTCCTGGCTTTGGATGAAATTACTTTTTTTTGTAATTGTTATTAGTTCTGCCAAATTTTTTACTACAGGTGAAAAATCTTTTGGATTCCTATTATAAAATCTAATGATAATCATGTAATATTAAAATGTTGTTATAATATTATTTTTTCCATATTTTTCTGGTTCCAGTATTCACATAAGTTAGATATAAGGTATAGCTGTTAGTGAGTGGGGGACATTCACAGCAGCCTACACTAAGCAATAATGGCTGCTTTGTAGGCAGCTGCAGTTACTACTCCCAGGTAGTCTTGTGAAAATTTTCCACACCTAACAATACTGCTTCCATTGCCCATAGAAAATTATAACACATCTAGTGACAATTTGGAGGGTTATAGATGAGGCACCAACTGATGCAGGAAATCTTTTCAACAGGTTCTTCTCCAAACATTTGTTCAATTCCCAAATATCTTCTCTATATGATGAGGCCACATATCAGGGTCTTTTCAAATAGTGGTTGGTGAAAGTAGCAGAGACCTGTTTTCTAAATATGGTTGGTAGGGAGGTAGAATGATTGCCATATTTCTGGCCTGAGTGACCTCAATTTACTCTGTGACTGCATCAGCAACCCTTGAACCTTTGATGGATTTATCAATTGCTGAATCATTCAACCATAGAGCAACTCTCCTCCCTAACAAGTCATCACTCAATGGGGAACATTTCAAATGGGTTCCAAAATGAATCATGACAACCTGTAACACTGCATGCTGTAGGTTACAAATAGATGCTGAAACAGTGCGATTTGAATTGCAACTACATCTCTTTCTACTCAGCTTCAAAGGCCTGCTATTCCTCCTCCTTTATTTCTTCTCCTCAGTTTTCAGTTGCAACTACCCAGATTATAGGTGGAGGTAGCAGTAAGAGATTTTCTGCAGTGGCTATGGTTAGAACAGGGAGACTATGGTAGGAAGAGTATATGCATTTGGTCTGAGGGTGGGAGTTGGTATGTCAGTGAAGGTGGTGGGGCTGGTATGGCATGGCTGATTGTCTATATGACAGGTGAGAAAGTATATGTTGAAGGAGGATTTCATCATCATCAACTATAAGGTGAAAAGTGAGATACACTTCTTGGTACATGGACTCTCAGTCTTGCCTTCTGTATTGCTTCTGAAAACTCTAGATTCCTAGGTATTGTATACTCTGCTGCTCTCTTCTCTGGAAATACAGGACTTTCCATCTTCTTTGGAAGCTATATCCTAAGGAATACCTGGTTTTTCCATGTACCTGCAGTTAAAACCTATTATATGTGTTATTTCCCCTAATGGGAATATATCCAGTGAAATATGAACTGGTTGTAAGAAGAGAATTTCTCATATCAGTAACACAAGTACATCCCCAGCACTTAGAACAGTTTTTGACAGGTAGTACATGCTTAAAATATAGTTCTTTAACTCATTAATGAAACTGGTATATAGGTCCCTTTTCTTTTTTTATCCTTGCCTAGTTTGATATGAGTATATCCATTTTTAAAAATGAATTCATTATAATGTCTTCTTTATCTGGCATTAAGTATATTTCTGTAACATTGGTACTAATTGTACTTTAAGTATTTGACAGAATTCAGTTGTAAAATCATATGAAAATTGTCTAACCACTCCACACCTGTGCCTTAGGGGAATTTTTTTGAATATTGCCCTGTTTCTGAGACTAGGCTATTTAAAAAATATCTATTATAATAATTTGAATATTTTCATTTTTTTAATTTCCTTTTAAGTTTTCAGTTTTCTGTTGTATTATTGAAGTAATTTCTAATATTATCTTTATTTCAACTCCTATGAATTAATTTTGTTCACCTTTGAGTCTATTGTTTATTTTGCTTTTTTTGTTTTAATTAACTAATGGTTTATTAAGTTTTAATTTCAAAATTAAGAGGCCCTATACTTTTATGTTTTCCAGTTTTCAATTTTATCATTTTATATTCTTATTTTCAAGGTTACATTTTGTTTGCTTCAAATTTTTCTACATCAAAAATGAATGCTCAGGGGGCAGCTAGATGGTGCAGTGGTTAAAGCACCAGCCCTGGATTCAGGAGAACCTGAGTTCAAATCCGGCCTCAGGCAATTGACACTTACTAGCTGTGTGACCCTGGGCAAGTCACTTAACCCCCATTGCCTGCAAAACAAACAAAAACAAAAACAAAAACAAAACAAAAAAAAATGAATGCTCAGTTCTCTTTTTCAAATTTGTTACTATATTTTAAATATGTATATATATATGTATATATATTACATTTCAGTACTAAAGTTACTGTATCCCCTAAATTATGCTGTGCTGTCTCATTGCTGCTTTTATTTTATGTAGTTATTACTTTTTCTACGTCATTTTGTCCTTTAATCCACACATTATGAAAGATTCCATTACTTGCCTTCCATTTCACCATGTATTTTTTCTTTATATTCCCTCTATTAATTACTATTATATTTTAAGGGTCTTTGGGGGTATTGTGGGAGAACTACAACCTCTGTTGTGAGGGCTTATTAAGCCCTTTTCAGGACTTCTTATTTACTTTTGGTGTCTACCTTCACCTAACTCTCACCTGTTGCTCTAAGAAGCTATAGAATTTGCAGCACCAACACCTTAGTGAATTCATCTCAGCAGATGGGCTAAACCAGGTCAAGTGTAATCAACAGGCCTCAAACACATTAATAATCAAGGGAAATGTCTATCCAAAGCATATGAAGAATTTTCCTGATGGAATTAGTAGATGAAAACATTTTGTTCTAATAATCATGAAGGTGGCTGAAGCAGGTTCTGTGAAGGAACTTACTGAGGCATTTAAGATGCCTAGGTCATCTACTGTATCCTGAGTCACCACCAGTAATCCTGAATTTTGCCTTGTCCTCTGGAAGGGAGAGTAAGACTGATGACTTTATGCAACCTCACTTAAATCCAATACACAGGGAGATCAAGACATCACCTCATGATGTCATTGGACCTCTATGAAAATGAAAGAATAACAACAATAACAATATTATGTGTTATCTTTGTTAACATCTATAAATGATATATCCATCTTTTTGGTCTTTTTACATTAGTCTATTTTTCTATCTATGCCATACCAGATGATCAATTTTTGTAGATATTATGTTACTAGGAAATATTCATATTATTGAATACTCTCATTCATAAAGTCCTTACTTATCCTATGAATGAGAACATTCAATAATAATGAAGTTAATATGTCTCGATGAAGAATTTAAATCTATTTCCATTTGCAAGATATTTAATGAAATATGTTAAGATTTCTATAGTCCCAATAAGCAGATTATTCTTGTATTCACCTGTTATTTGTCCTTGTTTCTATTTTTCATATGGGTCTTAATCTTCCAGTCACTTATTCATTAGAATGAAAGACTGGTAAAAAAAAATGTGGAGGATTAAGCATTTGGAGAATAGTTCTCCCTTTCTGAGATGTCTGCTTGTCCACTAGACAGGCACAACAAGGGAACATGCTTCTAGTTGTAAGCTTTCTAGTCTACTGATTCTTTGAATTTCCCCTGCTAACCTAAGATATAGAACCAAACACTTAGGATTAAATATTCAGGAACAAACAGCTCTTTAGGACATCAAGCAGGCAATCAAACATTGCATTCAAAGAAAACGTTAAGGCAATAATCTATTTCTCCACACCATCTTTTTACAAAGACCTCATCTAAGTTTCCAAAGGACATAAACTCTTCCCATAATTCTTGAATACATACTTTCAAAAGACATTTTCCACCAACGGCACAACAAAACGAGTGACATACAATAACCATTATTTCTCCCTTTTAGCCAGTTTCACTCCTGCCTCTATATATATTGATATATATTGATATATATTAATAGCCATTAAGAACAACTTTCACAGAAAGGGCTTCCTTCTCCTCTTGTACTTAGGCAGCTGTCTCTTGAGAGTTAACTGACCAGTTTTACTGAATTCACATTTAACCAGCAGATGTCACTGAAGCATTTTCTATATTGCATATATATCTGAATAATGAAAATCACATGTTTCTTTTTTAAATTGTTTTTTACACTGAGTAATGCACAAATGTTAAAATGAACTACAAATAGATGTTTTTGATAGTGATAATGATGAGGTACCAAATAGCCTCTGCACCTGGGAGCTATATCATTTTAAATGACCTGGCCCTAATTGTGTTATTTTTCTTAAACTGTCAGCAGTCTGGGGAAAAGTTCAATGAAAAGTTCTTCTCCCAAATGTCACAGCTACACTAATTTCTTCTGGTGGGCTTGAATTCCATTTAAATAGGTTATACCTTTTATTTTATTGATTATGATTTTGGAATTTTATAAATTTCTTTTTATTAATTTTATTTTTCATAATTGAAGCTTAGATATTTGGAGCATCAGTTGGTAATTTATAAAGAAAAGTATATAAAACTGTGTCCTAGATTTATCAGTTTAGAAAAAACAACACCATATTGATACCTGAATAATGATGAGGCAATAATGATAATTTTGTTAATTGACTATACAGGAAATATCTTTGGTAAGATTGTTTTTTTCTTGTGCTGTTACTCATAAATATCAAACAATTAAGCAGTTTTGAATACAGGTCCTAGAAAAATAAATTAAAATTATGTAGAATAAGTTTGAAACCATTCTAGCAAATCACTTCTAAATAGTAATTATGTTATTTGTACTATATTATTGAGATTTGAGGTGCTATATACCCTATATAAAGTATCCCCGGCCTCTGATCTATATGGGGGTGGGGAATAACTTACAATGTTAATAAAGACAGACATTAACTGACCGTGCAATTTCATAGCACATCCTAACTGCATATGTATATAAAAATGTCCAGTTGAGGCATAGACATCTCACCTATGGAAAGAAAAAAAAACAAAAACAAAGAAAACACACTAAAAAAATTTCAAATTCCAGAGTCAGTGCTCTTATCACTTTACCAAAAAGATCCATGCAAGTAGTGGAAGTTTAAATTTTTTAACACTGTATAGCAAATTATGCAACACTCTAAGTGCAATTTGTTATCTCTCTGATTGTGTAACCAGCCTTGCTCTGCTTTTATGGATATACCTTGATAGTAATATTGTTGGTATTCAACACATTAAAAAGAAGGAATTTTGAAGCATCTAACATTTTGGAATTATTGAAAGTCCTGGAAATCTGAAAATTATAGTCCAATCTGATCTTTTTCACTTATGAAATTCCTGGGACAGTTGAAGAATATAAAATAAAATAAAATAAAAACATTTCCTATGAAGAAATATAATTTATTTAGTATAAATTTGCATTTATCTTCTGCTTTACATTAATTTCATTTCTTATACATCTCTAAATGCTCTCTTTCAAGACAGTCACTTCTTATAACAAAGAATAAAAAAGAAGGGGTAAAGTTCAGTAAGACTAAAAAATAATTGAATTAAGAATATAATATATAATATTACATTTCCATTCTTGTCCACCTCTGCAAAAAAGGGAAGAAAATTCATTCTCATATATGCTTTACTAACATTTTATTACAATTAAACACATTTTACAATTTGCTTTTAAATAATATTAGGTATAGAACTAAAATCAGTGATCAAAATAAACCAGTCTATTTATTTAATATTAACTTTCATCTGTAGTCACAAGGATTTTGATGTCTTCCCTAGGGCTACATTGTCTCCAGTTTTAAGGACCTGAAAGCTGTATACATTGTCATTAATTTTTAAATACCTTGAAAGGTGTCTAACCAATACAAAACTAAATTAGATCTGGGGTTAGCTTCCTGGTGTTTTTATTTTCCCCATTAGAATGTTAGTAAATTGAGCACAGGGACTTTTTGTTTGTATTTGTATTCCCAATGCCTATTAAGAGTGCCTGGCACAAATAACAGCTTAATAAAGGCTTCATCTTGTTTTCCCAAAAGTTTAAATGATATATTTTGCTTCTATAATTTCAGAAGAATAAATGTTACAAACTTAGAAAGAATGTCATTTGAAAATTTCATTATTTAACTTTCTTGAAGATTTTTTTTAAACTTTTGAAGATCAAATTTTAATTTTAATTAGAAGGGACACCCTGTCATTATGTATTACATGTGCAACAATTTCTAGATGACTTCCTCATACTAATTGATAAGGAAGGAGATCTTGCTTGGCCACTTAGTTGACCAATCTCTCTCCACTAGTGTTATTCTCAGAGGGCCATGTCAAAGCATTATTGTATACATACACTTTGAATCATCTTTAATCTAAGATTATAAATGCAATACTTTCAATTCACCAAGCAGTGGATGAATAAGCATTTTTACAAAGTTTGAGAATTAACTAGAGGTGGGTTGTTGTTGTTTGTGCTTTGTTCTCAAATAGGGCCAATGACATCACAAGCATGATGTCTTCATTTGTATTAAATTCCATTTGAGTGAGGCAGAGCTACAAAAAGAAATCAGCCTTACTCTCTCCTCCAGAGTCATCAGAGTCTAGGAGTAAGACAAAGGTCATGACAATTAATTGGTTATAGTCCATATTGTAATGGGTGGCCTTGACATTGCTAAATTTAGGTCTTTTCCAGATGTCAGTTTGTCTAAGGCCACACCCACTCAATGACTTTGGGTTAGGGAAGAATTGTGTGAGAAAATAAGTATTAATAATGAATTCCTAAGGGATGTTAAGGGCTAAAATTCTAGCTAGACTGTCTAAAATCTAATGAGTGGTGGCCAATAAATTATAAGCTTTAGCAAGAGTTAGAATTTTAAGCATTTATTAAGGAGAATAAGAGTTTGGTAAAGAGAGAAGGAAAAGCTTAGATTCCTATCTATTAAAGGGAAAGCACATTTCTAGCTCCCTTCTCTGCTGGAGTCCTCAGGAAAGAGCCCCAGACCGAGTGCCAGTCTCTTCCTTCTTCTTCCCACTAGCCAACATCACTTCCTGATGCCAAAGAAAAGACTCCTGGTCTTGCCCTCAAAGACGGAATTCTTCTACAGTAAGTCTCCAGCAGGTGGCGTCATTCCAATCGTTACAGGGAGATCCACAGATCAGTTTCAATTCTTTCTCTCCCTCACCCCACAAAGTTCAGTTCCACAAAAATCTTGTTTGGGAAAATCCCAAGGAAACAAAAGGCATGTATATTGATTGTTTGTGTAGCTCAGTGAACTGATGGGATTAAACCACAGGTAGATATTGGACTTGCCTTTGCTTTCAAGAGGGTTTCTTCCATTAGGTAGCATTCATTTTACTTTGGATGACCCTCAAGGTATGGCAACTAATGGAATTGAATGATGCTAACCAATTAGCTTTGATCAATATATAATGATCTGCCTCTATGAAAAGAGGATAAAAGCCTTGACCACACAAGGTTTCCTCTTTCTTGGCTCCCCTGGCTCAGAAATCTGTTTCTTCGTGTGTGCTCTTCCTCTTAGGCCTTGAGATCACATACTGTCTCTCTGGGAGACAAAATTGGCCTGGAGCTTTTCTTCTGCCAGTGATAATTGTCACACAGTCAATTCTTTACTGTTATTTATCATATTAATTGATAATAAATACTTACAGTCAAAATGGGTATAATAGCCATTAATATATAAATATCAATTAAGTTAAAAATTAGCAAATAATTTTAGAAAACACAATAGAGACAACAAATGAATCAATTTACCATTCCAAAGGTATCAATCTAGGAGGGGAAGACCCTCAAGACAGTAGTGGTGTTGAATTTTAATAAGACACTTCAGGGGCAGCTAGATGGTGCAGTGGATAGAGCACCAGCCCTGGAATCAGGAGTACCTGAGTTCAAATCCGGCCTCAGACACTTATACTTACTAGCTGTGTGGCCCTGGGCAAGTCACTTAACCCCAATTGCCTCACTAAAAAAAAAAAAAAAAAAGAAAGAAAGAAAGAAAAAAAAAGACACTTCAGTAATTTTAAATTTGATTTAAAAACAAATTTCATTGCATTATTTTCAATTAAATTTGTTTCCAAATATCCAAAATTATATTTAGCAAAACTCGTGGAGTCTGAGTTTTATAGAAAGTTGGGAAGGGATAGAATTAAGAAACACACATACATGGGGCAGCTAGGTGGTACAGTGGATAAAGTGCTGGCCTTCGATTCAGGAGGACCTGAGTTCAAATTCAGCTTCAGACACTTGACACTAGCTGTGTGACCCTGGGCAAGTCACTTAACCCTCATTGCCCCACAAAAAAAAGAAAAAAAGAAAAAAAAAGAAATACACACACACATAGAGAGAGCTGCATTGAGAGAGAGAGAGAGAGAGAGAGAGAGAGAGAGAGAGAGAGAGAGAGAGAGAGATCCATTGCTCTGGTTGTTTCAATTACCACTAGAAAAATTTAAACATAGACAGGGGTAATTTAAATTTTGGTCAGATACAGAAGACTGTGATTAAAAACAGCACTTTAAGGTAACTGCTTCAGTAATATATTCAATTCTTTTCTTAACAGTTTAACAGAATGAGGTATATTGGAATGATCAGTGGACATGGAGCTAAGAAATCTCTGTATAGAAGGACTGAGTCTGCCACATATTAATTATGTGACTGTGGACAAGTCCTTTAGGCCTTTGGAATAGGTATCCCTCTTATAAAATAAAATTATTAGATCAAATTCATTCAAAACATATTTAACATATTAAGTACTTACATTCTACAATGCTTAGCACAGCACCTGACATATATTAAGAGCTTAATAAATGTTTATTGATTGATTCTTCAGTGTTCTTTGTAGAAACCTTTTGGGAACTTATCTGATCATACTAATTATTTGCCAAAGAATTTGTTGAGAAAAGAAAAAAAATATATAACTTCTAGTTAGGTGATGGCGCAGCATTACATTTTCAGAGACATTGGGATAGTTTTAGAATGATCAGGATGGGATATTCATTCTAAATAATGACATTCTTATTTATGTTTAATAATATGAGAGTATAATTGCTCTACTTTTTTTTTCTTAATGGAAAATGCAGAGACTGAATCAGCTCCTAAAGTAGCTTTTTTTTCACTGACAACAATATGGACACCTAATAAGTAAATACAAAAAATATACTAAGTTATTGCAACGTCAGTGGAAAAAAACATTGAGATGTTTCTAAATCAGAGGACCTGATTTCAAACTCTCTATATTATTTACTCTCTTTGTAACCTTGGGTAAGTAAGTAAATCTCTAAGATTCAGTTTCCTTATCTGTGAAATAAGTTTTTATGTTGAATGGTCTCTAAGGTCCCTTCCAGCTTTCAAAATGTAATTCTCTGTATTTAAAACTATATTTTAAAGGCAAAAACACTTTCCCTTTTTCCTAAAATATGATTGAAGCCAGTGTAATTCAGTTCAAATCAAGTCTGTTGAATTTGATTCAGTTTAGTTAAGTTCAACTAATATTTATTAAACATCAATTCAAACTATAGCACTGATAGGCTCTGGTAAAGATAAAAAGATTACATATTCCAATGTTTCTTTATGAAATCATGAAACTTATAATTTTGTGAGAAAACATACAATATGTATTGAAATAACAAAATATCTAATAAAAAATAGTGTAGATAATTTATTGTGACCTGCTGATTTTATGGGAATATCCTTAGTGATCCAATACAATTTCTATGGTCATACTAAGTTCAAGCCGAATGGTGAACATTGGAGAAACCATGTAATTTGAGTATCATTTGAAGTAATAGATGTGTTACCCAGAAGAGATATATTAAAGAGATGTGAATGGTATCTTATTTACTTGAACTATTGCTGTTGAGGGGTGGATAGAGACAGGAAGTAATTTTGTTCTTCCTGTATAACCAAAGAAAGCAGAACTAAGACCATTGGGCAGAAGTTACACAGCCACAGCTTTTGGCTCAATATGAGGAAGAATTTCATAACAAACCTGTTCATTCAAAAGGAATTGACATGGACCTAAAATCAACTGGAAGGGTTTTTTTCCTATGAAAAATAAAATTAAAGATGCAGCAGGTCCTTGGAACTCCTCCTGTAAAAAATGATTAATCTACCAGATAACAGGATAGCAGGAAGCCAAATATTAAGCACATGTGTCTCCTCCCTGACTAGAACAAGGAGACAGAAATAATACTAGAGGCCAGGATTATATCCAACCCAAAACCTGTAACCTTTGACTCCAGAGCTCAGGAAATGTAATACCAACTGTTTCAGTATCCCATGTCAAGCCCTCCTTCTCTCCCCGCTCCATCTATCCTATAAAGAAACTTTGCTTTGGGTCTGTCCTAGAAGGAAGTGCTTTTGAACCTTTCTTTCTGCAGGAGAGAATAGGTCACTGACTTTCCTCTCTGCCATTTCCCCTAGTACCAAATAAAAACTACTTACTTCTATTTGGACTGTGTGCAAAAGTGTAATTCTTTATTTAGGAATACCTAAGGACCACAACAACTCCCTCTCCCCCATATCAAAATGAATTACCTGGGGGCAGCTAGGTGGCGCAGTGGATAGAGCACCGGCCCTGGAGTCAGGAGTACCTGAGTTCAAATCCGGCCTCAGACACTTAACACTTACTAGCTGTGTGACCCTGGGCAAGTCACTTAACCCCAATTGCCTCACTAAAAAAAAAAAAAAATGAATTACCTGGCTGTAAAGGTAATCAATTTTCTGAAAAATAAAGGTTTTCAAACATAGATTGGATGACAAATTGTTCAGAACATCAATAATGCAATTAATCCATCAAAACTTGGTCAAACAAGGAGACTTATAAAGTTCTTTCTAATTCTAAGATATTAAAAGTTCTCTCCAAAATGAAAAAGAATACTCTATTAGAAAACTGACCTTCAAAATAGTAAAAACCCGGGTTCATGCCCTACCTTGAACACATATTGACTGTGACAAACACAATTGACTGAGAACTAGCTGAGCTACATCTAGCTTCCTTCCCAAGCCAATGGATTGCCTGGGCCTGACTCAACATTTTATTCTGGCTTCTCATTGAATTATAACTCCCTACTTCATCAAGAAAAATCCTCCTTTTCCTGAGAATCCCAAAGTTTCTTCCTGATCTTGAGCTTGTGCAAATGAACCTGAAAATGAACCTGTCTGGAGCTGTGAGAAACTTAATCTTCCTAAAGGCAATTTCAATGGTCTCTCTGTTCTGTGACCCCATACATATAAACCTTGTCCCCAGTACTCCTTCAGCATATCTGTCCTGATACCTATTTGGTAAATCTAAACTTTAATAGTCCCTTGATTCCTCAATATGTCTTTCCTATTATTTGGTCATCTTTGGTTTTGTTTCTCACAGGACAAATTTCTTCTGATTTCTACTACACCAATTGTCACTGCAGTCTCATAAGTCTTTGATTGGTTTCACTGTTACTGATTCCCTACATGTCTATCTTGGTTTATTTTCAGTCACTCATAGGGCAAAAGATTGTTAGTAAAGACATTTGTTCTGGTTACCTCGATAATTAGGGGGTAGAAGCAAATCAAGACATCCATTTTCACACATTGTAGATGCATGAAGAATTGCAACCAGAATTAAAAAGGAAGAGGAAAGTAGGATAAATTGCATTAGGGAAATTGATGAGTGGTTGTGAATTTTGAGATTCCTTCCAATTCTGTGATTCTATGACACTAAGCTTCGCTCATGTTTTATTTGTTGTTGTTTGTTTGTTTGTGTTTTTGTGTTGTTTTTTTGCACCAGTTTTTTTTTTTTTTGTAATTTATATGTCTGAAAAACTTTGAATCCCACATTCTCTGCATAATTAAAGTCGTAGTTTACTAATCAACGGAGAGCGGTGTGGTAGACATGAATAGGCTACAATATATTAAAAATGAACAATTGAACAGAAATAGCATTATACACACACATGCATTTTGGTCTAGACCAGGTATTCATTAGTAGATATGGAAATACCTTCTTCTGATGTAATACATGGCTTTCATTGGAGCTGTTAGTTTTAAAGGCTTAAGCAAGCTATTGTATGTCAGATGCAAGACTTTAACTCAGGTCTTCCCTGAGCTTTAGCCAACACCCTATACATTATACCACAACAAGTTACATAAAAGCATAAAATGTAATATTAGAGAAACATATGACTAGGAAAGGAGGTCACCTAGCAAGAACAAGGTCATATAGAAAGAGCAAGTAATATCATATTTTCATTGATCTATGTATCTTTAAATATTAACAGCTGGCATTTATATATTGCTGCAAAGTTTATATTTCACTTTAAAATGTTTTACATACATCATGTCATTTATTTGTCACAATAGACATAGATTCAATATTTTAATAAGCTTTTATTTAGCATTTTGTTACAATGCCAGGCATTGTGTTAAATGCTATGTATACAAAGAAAGACAAAAGAAATTGCCTGCTCTCAATTAGCTCACAGATTCTACAGACATTTTTTTCTCCTAATTTATAGGTAGAAAACTGAGACTCATAAAAGTCAAACAACTTGTCCTTGGTTATAACATATTAATAAGAGGCAAGAAATTGAGATGAGCTTTTTCAGCATTATTTATTCTATCATGTTTCCCACTATTTGTGTGGGTCAGTTTAGCCTAATTTTACTTTAATTCACATCTTTTCATTGGACAATTTGTAGGGAGAAAAAGTTACATACATGTCCACTGCATGTTGGATATATGTGTGTACTTAGTTTAAGCCTTATATAATTAAGTATATACTAATATTTAGAAGCATGTAATAATAATTTTTTTCTTTTAAAAGATAGATCAAGCTAAATTTACAGACAATGCATCATCTTAGAGTTGGATCCAAAATTAAGTGGTCATTTATTTCCATCTCTTTTTTTTTGTTGATGAAAAAACTAAGACACAAGTAAGTTGTGTCTTGTTGACATATAAACAGACTATATTTAGAAGTGACAGTCATTTTTAAATGCTTTTGAATTTTAACACTGAAAATATGTATAAAACATGGCACATTTTTTGCAAACCACGTAAAAAACCCATTGTTTAGGAGATACAAATAATAAAAACACCATAATTCAAGACCTTTGCTACAATTTAAGATACTCTTCATTAACTACTGTGATTTTTTTGAGTCAAAAATGGCTCTGTTTGCTTTGATCAGAGATACTGTAACATAATGTGAAGTAATACATTAACTTATAATGGAATTCCATTTCATCTATGTCACTGAATTGGAAAGAATAACTCATATTACAGAAACTTAGTTATCTTCATATGGGAAATGACTATGACCAATTTTATATTTAGGAAGCAGGATAATTCATTAGAAAATAATCAAATACTCTATATGATTAAGTGGGGAATAAAAAAAAAATAAATTGTTTACTCTGATTGGGGGGGGTTCTTGAATTCCTAAATTTAAGAAAGCAAAAACAGATATTAATCAAAACATTGAAAAAAAGATAAATAGCTTTCAGTCAGGAAGCAAGAAAACATCCATAAATACATAAAAAGAATAGCAATATATATTTAGCCCTTTTATACAAGTAAACAATACCTTTCATTACCCAGAGAAAGCTAGCATAAACAGTGGGCACTGAGTAGTAACCTAAAAATATGTTCAATGGAACTATATGCAGTCCAGATTTATTTGGCCAGGTGGACATTATATCATGAGCTATTAGATTGAATAAAAGAGAATTAACAAAGACATTGGTTGAGGTAAAAATCTCATTAATAGATAAAAGAGTGTATTTGGGAAAAATAAATATGACTTACAAAAGTGCTGCCACTAAAAATGTAAGTTCATTCCATATTAAGGGAAGACAAAGCTCACTATCCCAGAAGGTATAAATTATACTGCAAGACTTCTTGATTTTTTACTTTTGTATACATGATTGGCAGTTAGTGGCTTATTCAACAATGACAGAAGTTATAACTAAATAGAAATTACCCTAAGTAAAAACTATTATTAGCCATATTTGTCCCTACTATACCTCAGATATTTTTTCTTTAGTCCTCTATTCTTTTTTGTTTGTTTGTTTTTGTTTTTTTGTTTTGCTTTGTTTTGTTTTTGTTTTTGTTTTTGGTGGGACAAAGGGGGTTAAGTGACTTGCCCAGGGTTACACAGCTACTAAGTTTCAAGTGTGTGAGGCCAGATTTGAACTCAGGTATTCCTGAATCCAGGGCCAGTACTTTATCCACTGTGCCACCTAGATGCCCCCCTTTATTCTTTTTAATATTACTTCCTCTCCTTAGAGATGAAAGTATCCTGCTGTGGCAGAACCAATAAGGAAATAACTATAGAATTAACAAACAGGTTTTTAATTCCATTAAAGGCAAAGGGAGATGGAATGGGCACAGCTATAAACATCAAATGGGCTAAGAGAATATGGCACATTATGTGTATGTACCATATCTCACTTCATGTGTATGAAGACCCACCACTGTGGCACACCCTTCCCAAAGCCTGATTCTTTCTACACACCCCTGGAAAGACATGGATAAACCTGCCCATCTCTCACCATCTCTTTACTTTTCCTGATATGCCTGTACCTTGTAGTAAACTATCCTCTTCACTATCACTTTCCTACACACACACAATTTTTGTCTTAGTTGGGGCATAAATATCTGTGTGTTTGGGAGTATATTTGTGTATATGTAGATAGAAAAAGGGATAAATACACACACACATATATAATTCATACATACACATAAATATGTATTTATATATGTACATGTGTGTATATGTATGTGTGTGTACACACAGATATAGGCACATATCTAAGGGTATTGTGAGAGGACTGCTGAGACTGGGAAGGATGGAACACTAGAACAGAAGCAGGTCTCACATCAGATATGTGGTTCCATGTTTCTGTGCAGTTCTCAAGAGAGAAAATCAGGAAATGTGCATCATTTTTCTTTTTGCTTCAGTGCATTTGAAGTTCATGATCTCTCTTTCACTGTCAATTGTCCTTGATACTAAAATAGTTGTGCAAAGCATTCCCAGACTAAAATTTGCTATCTGGGCTTCAGAAGTACAGATATAAAAGTCTAGCTATTACCTGTTGTGAAAATAAAAAAGCATGGTGAAACAATAAGCTGCCAATGGTTAGTAGAGGAAATCCTGGCTCTACAAAAAAATGTAAAGAAATGACATTTCCTTATTGTCCATATCCTCTGAAGTACCACAACTACTCTTTAAGGGGTTAAAATGGTAAGAGGAAAAGGGGGGTACTGATAAAATGGAGGGTAAAAGCAGGGGAAAAAGTGGAAAGAAAAGGAAGCACTGCTTATAAAAGGGTGGGCAGATTGAGGGATGCAATGATCAGAAGCAAAACACTGGTGAGGAAGAATAGGGTGAAAGAAGAAAAAAAGAGCACAAAGGGGAAAAGAGGATGGAGGGAAATAAACAATTAATAATCTTAACTGTGAATTTTAATGGGATGAACTCTCCTATAAAATGGAAGCAAATATCAGAGTGAATTAACAATCAGAATCCTACAATAAATTGTTTACAAGAAACACATTTGAATCAGAGAGATGCATACGAAGTAAAAACAAAAGGTTGGAGCAGAATATATTATGCTTCAGCAGAAGTCAAAAAAGCAGCTGTAGCAATCCTCATGTCAGACAAAGCAAAAGCAAAAATAGATCTAATTAAAAGAGATAAGGAAGGAAACTACATCTTGCTAAAGGGTACCATAGATAATGAAGTAATATCAATACTAAAGGTATGTGCCAAGTGGTATAGCATCCAAATTCTTAGAGGAGAGGTTAAATGAGTTTAAAGAGGAAATATACAGCAAAACTATACTAGCGGGGGAACTGAACCTTCCCCTCTCAGAATTAGATAAATGTAACCACAATATAAATAACAAAGAAGTTAAAGAGCTGATTAGAATGTTAGAAAAGTTAGATATGATGGATGTCTGGAGAAAATTGAATGGAGATAGAAAGGAATATTCATTTTTCTCAGAAGTACAGAATTTCTATACATTACCAAGAAAGCTCAGCAGCAAGAGCTACTGTAGACAATATAAAATACTTTGGAGTCTATCTGCCAAGACAAAGAAGACACAATTGTGTCTATCAACACAATTACAAAACACATTTCACACAAATAAAATCAGATCTATTTGATTGCAAAAAATACCAATTATTCATGGGACTATTCCCAAAGGGCTATGGAACTGTTCATACCCTTTGACCCAGTAATACCACTACTAGGTCTGTATTTCAAAAAGATCATAGAAGAGGGAAAAGAACCCACATGTACAAAAATATTTATAGCAGCTCTCTTTGTGGTGGCAAAGAATTGGAATTCAAAGAAATACCCATCAGTTGGAGAATGGCTAAACAAGCTGTGGTATATGAATGTAATGGAATACTATTGTGCTGTAAGAAATAATGAGCAGGAGGATTTCAGAGAAACCTGCAAGGACTTACATGAGCTGATGCTGAATGAGAGGAGCAGAAGCAAAAGAACATTGTACACAGTAATGGCAAGACTGTGTGATGATCAACTCTGATAGACTTGGCTCTTCTCAGCAGTGCAATGATCTAAAACAATTCATGATAGGAAATGTTTTCCACATCCAGAAAAAAGAAGTGTTGATTCTGAATGCAGATTGAAATACCCTGTTTCTACTTTTTGGCTGATTTTTTCCTTCTTTTTTGAGTTTTTTCCCATGAGTTCTGAGTCTTTTTTCACAATAAAACTAATGCAGAAATATGTTTAATGTGAATGTGCATATATAACATATCAGATTGCTATCCATCTTGGGGAGGAGGGAGTAAAGGGATGGTGGGAGAAAAATTTGGAACTAAAAATCATATGAAAACAAATGTTGAAAACTATCCTCATACATAACCTGAAAATAATAACAAGACTTTTATTTAAAGCTTTTATTTAAAATTTTATTTAAAAATTCTTTTACTTCAACCTTCACCTGCTTCTGCTTTGCAGCTGCAAAAATATGGAAGCATATTGGGAAAAACATTAGACTTATATTACCTGTTTATCTCTTCATTAGAATATTTAAAATAGTTTAAATAGTTTGTTTATAAATATTTATTTGCATGTTGGTACTGCATTAGATTGTGAGCTCTTTGAAGGGAGGGAATGTTGTTTGCCTTTCCTCTTATCCCCAGTGCTTGGCACAATACCTCACAAATAATAGGCACTTGATAAATTATTATTTACTGACTGACTAAAATCTCAATTAAACTTAAAGAAAAACCTTCCTCATTTTCTGAAAGGAACAATTCCAGTGTAGCTCATCAATTATAATTTTATTTTTGTGAGAAAAAAACAAAACAAAACAAAACACAATCCATGTATGGATGAATTGTACCCTAACTACAATGAGTGTCTTTGTGTGTGGGGGGGAGGGGTCAAAGAATGTTTTTAAAAAAATCTATTGTACATTTGCCAGAGTATTGTCTTCTGATATGTTATCTAAAGCATGTGGGTTTTTATCTGCATTATGAGTTTCATGAACTCCTTTAGGCTAAGCTTGATACCTTATCTCTGCTTTTTAACACCAAAATTGTAAGAAAGAATAATCTGCATTTTTACCTCCAAATATGACAAGATTTGAAGTCACAAACTATTCAGTTTGAATCTCATTTTGGCTACTTCTGTGTAGCATAATATATCTATGGGATTCTTTTTTATTTATCAGTGAAATGAAAAATTTGGACAGATCGAAATCTTTCAGGATAACTTTAAAATATGTTTTTGAGAAAAACAAAATGAAACAGTTTGTAAGCTGATGACTTCTTATACTAAGAACCAGTGGAAATTAGATTAAGAACTATTTTTTTTATAAAGTATGAACTTTTAAACCTGAGCATAAAAAAGAGATAAAAATAATTTCCCTCATATTTAAAGGAAAGAAATACATCTAGGCATATCTTTAAAATTTCTGTATCAACATTCCATAACTTCACTAATAATTTGAGAACACTGATGAGTATTTATGACTGTATTAATGGCCACCTTCTCCAAAATTAATTATTCATTACTTTGAATCAGCTTTCCTGATGGGAAAAATAAATAGACTGGTCTTTTAGGTCATTTTCACATAAACATATTTCCAAAATTAATTTTGGGAATTAACCAAGTTCTTACAATCTCCAATGATAAAAACATCACTGATAATCCCTCTGGCATTTATTCTTATTCATGATAAGTATGTTGTTCAAATTAGGACTATATGGAAATAGGTGGTGGAAGTCCTTAGGTATTCCTTTGTAAAGAACTACTCTCTTGCACACAGTCCAATTGGAATTAAAATGGTCTTTTATTGGGCACTAGAGAAAGTGGCCAAGAGGGAAGTTGAAGCCTTTGCCTCAAGGAAAAGAGATGGCTTAGAAATATTCTCCAATAACTGAAGAAAGGCCAAAGCTTTTTAAAGAGGATAGATGGGGTGACCACCTGACAATGGAAAGTTCCTTTTGGGTGTGGGGTGGGAAAAGCTTGAATGAGGGGTAGTAGTCCTGACTTCTGGAGTTATCTCTGTCCCCTGGCACTGCTCCAGGTAGTAGCCATGCCTAACTGACTTTCCCGCTGTAGAATTTTATCTCAAGTGTGTCTGTCCTGATATATATTTTGCCAGTTTAAATTTTAATAGTCTCTTAATTCTTTGATTTGTCCTAAGCACCATGTCACTATATTTACTTCTTTTTGCCACACAAAGAGGTACAGATATTTTCTGTGAAACACTCTCTCTCCCTCTCTCTCTCATCTATCTACACAAAACATATTTGTATATATGTATATGTGTATGTCTGTGCTTGCACATGTACTTGTATATGTATGTGTGTGCATGTGCATGTGTATGTGAATGTGTATGTGTGTATGTGTGTGAACAGATATTTTGTGATATATATCATCAAGAATTGTAATGTTTCTATGATATATATGTATATACACATGTATGCACAAATATATATTTAAGAAATGACCAAATAGCTACATGTCCATTTAAGATTCTCTTGTAGTTTTTAAAAGCCTCTGTGCATCATTTTTTCCCTCACAAATAGATAAAGTGATATCCAGCTTTGATCATTTGTTTTTGTTGTTGTTTGCATGCATGTTTTACTTTCCACTCATACTTCAAGAAAATAAAAGCTCCATGAAGTCATTGATAATGTATTCTTTTATCTATTTTAAAATATTTTTATTTAAATTTTGAATTCCAAATTTTATCCCTCCTTCCCACCCTGCCCTGATTCCTCCTTGAGGGAGTGAGCAATCATATATAGGTTATATATTTTCAATTATGTAAAACATTATGATATTAGTCCTTTTTTATAGGAAAACTTGAATAAAAGAAAAAGAAATGAAAGAAAATGAAAAATAGCAGGCTTCAGTCTGTGTTCAATAAATATCAGTTCTTTCTTTGGAGATGAATAGAATATTTCTTCATTAGTCCTTGGGCATTGTCTTTAAGCATTGTATTGCTGAGAATAGTTGTCATTTACAGTTCTCCATCAAACAATATTGTCACTGCTCACAACATTCTCCTCATTCTTCTCAATTCACTATACATCACATTCATAAGAGTCTATCCAGGCCTTTATGAAATCATCTTGCTTTGTCATTTCTTATAGCACAATAATATTCTGTCACAATCATGTACCACAGCTTATTTAGCCATCCTCCAACTGATGGGCATTCTTTGATTTCTAGTTTTTAGGCACCACAAAAAGATCTGCTAGAAATATTTTAGTACATCTCTTTTTCAGGATGTCTTGGGGATATAATCCTAGCAGGGGTGTAGCTGAATCAAAGGGTATGCACAGTTTTATAGCCCTTTCAGCATAGTACCAAATTGCTCTCCAGAATGATTGGATAAGTTCACAACTCCACCAACTGTGGATTAACATCCCAGTTTTCCCACATACCTTCCAATATCCAATATTTTCCATTTTTGTTATATTTTACTCTCTGATAGTGTGAGCTGATACCTCAGAGTTGCTTTAATTTGTATTTCTCTGTTTAATAGTGATCTAGAGAATTTTTATCATATGACTAGAGATAAGTATGATTTCTTCATCTGAAAACTGTCCATTGATATCCCTTGACAACTTAATAATTGGGGAATGACTTGTAATTTTGTAAATTTGACTCAGTTCTCTTTATCTTTATCAGAGATTCTTATTTCAAATATTTGTTCCCAGTTTTCTGCTTCTTTTATAATATTGGTTACATTAGTTTTGTTTTTACAAAACCTTTTAAAATTTTATATAATCAAAATAAATAATTTTATATTTTGCTTTGCTCTCTATATCTCCTTTGGTCCTAAATTTTTTCTCTGTCCATAAATATGACAGATAAATTATTTCATGTTCTCTTGATATACCCATTGGTCTATACCTAGTTTCTGCCATACTGTTTTATAGTTTTCCAAGGAGTTTTTGTCAAATAATGAGTTTTTGTTCCAAAATCTTAGATTTTTAGCTTTATCATATAATATATTACTAGAGTCACTTACTATAGTGTAATTTGTACCTATTCTATTCCACTGATCCACCTATATTACTAAGATAGTACTGGGTAGTTTTGATAATTACCACTTTCTAATACAGTTTGAGATCTATTACTGTTAGACCACCATCTTTCACATTAATTTATTCATTCCCTTGATGTCCTTGAGATTTTATATTTCCAGATGAATTCTAATATTATTTTTTGTAGATCTGTAAAACATTTGTGATAGTTTGATTGGTATAGCACTAAAATAAATAAACTTAGGATTATCATTTTTATTATATTGGCTTGGCCTACCCATGAACAAGTAATATTTTTCTAATTGTTTAGCTCTAATTTTATTTGTGTGAAAATTTTTTTTATAGTTCTGGTCATAAAGTGACTGGGTTTGTCTTGACAGGTAGACCCCCAAGTATTTTATATTGTCCACAGTTATTTTATTTATTTAATTATTCAATTAATTTTATTTTTTTATTTTTTTGGTGAGTAAATTGGGGTTAAGTGACTTGCCCAGGGTCACACAGCTAGTAAGTGTTAAGTGTCTGAGGCCGGATATGAACTCAGGTCCTCCTGACTCCAGTGCTGGTGCTCTATACACTGTGCCACCTAGCTGCCCCTCACAGTTATTTCAAATGGAATTTCCCTTTCTGCCTGTTGTTGCTGGACTTTACTGGTGATAAATAGAAATGCTGATAATTTGTGTGGGTTCATTTTGTATCCTGCAACTTTGCTAAAGTTGTTAATATTTTCAAGTAATTTTTTCATTGATTATCTAGGGTTTTCTAAGTATAAAATCACATCATCTGCAAAGAGTGACTTTTGTTTCTTGATTACCTTTTCTAGTTCCTTTAATATCTTCTTCTTCTCTTATTGCCATATCTAACATTTCTAGCACAATATTAAATAAGAGAGGTGATAATGGCCATGCTTGCTTTGCTCCTGATTGTATTGGGAAGACTTCTATCATATCCCCATTAGAGATAATGCTTACTGATGATTTTAGTTAAATATTACTTATCATTTTAATGTAAGCTCTATTTATCCCTACATTCTCTAGTGTTTTTTTAATAGAAATGGGTGCTCTATTTTGTCAAAGGCCTTTTCTGCATCTTTTCAGAAAATCATATAATTTCTGTTGGGTTTGTTATTGGTATGGTCAATTATATTCATTGTTTTCCTAATATTGAACCAGCCCTGCGTTCCTGATATAAATCCTAACTGGTCATAGTATATGATCCCTGTGATATATTGCTGTGATCTTTTTGCTAACATTTTATTCTAAAATTTTGCAGCAATATTCATTTGGGAGCTTGGTTTATAATATTATCTCTCTATTTTGGCTCTTTCTTGCATGGGTATCACCACCATATTTGTCTCATAAGAGGAATTTGGTAGGATGCCTTCTTCATCTATTTTCTCAAAAAATTTATATAGTATTGGGATTAAATATTCTTTAATTGTTTATTAGAATTCACTTGGGAATCCATTTGGTCCTGGGTAGATTTCAAAGGAATTTTATTGATGGCTTGTTGAATTTCTTTTTCTAAAATTGGGTTACTTAAGTATTTTATATCTTCTTCTATTAATTTGGATAATTTATATTTTTGTAGATATTCATGCATCTCATTTAGATAGTCAAATTTATTGACATATATTTGGGCAAAATAATTCTTGAAAATGGTCTTACTTCTCTCTTCTTTGGTGGTGAGTTCAGCTCTTCCATGTTTGAAAATAATAATTTGTTTTTCTTCTTTCCTTTTTTCCATCAAATTCATAGTTTATTTATTTTATTGTTTTATTCATAAGATCAACTTCATTTTTATTAATTCAATGGTTGTCTTACATTAAATTTTGCTAATTTTTCCTTTGATTTTAATGATTTCCAATTTGGTGTTTAATTAGGGATTTTTAATTGATTAATTTCATAGTTTTATTTTAGTTGCATGCCTAATTCATTGGTCTGCTTTTTCTTCATTTTATTGATGCAAACAGTTATGGATATGAATTTTCCCCTAAGTACAGATTTGGTTGCATTCCATAAAATTTGATATGTTGTCTTATCATTTTCATTTTCTTGAATAAAATCATTGATTGTTTCTAGGATTTGTTCTTTGACTCCCTTGTTTTTTAGGACCAGATTATTTAAATTACAGTTGAATTTTAATCTCATTTACAATTGTCCATTATTGAATGTAATTTTTATTGAATTATGATCTGAAAAAAATGTGTTTACTATTGCTATTTTTCTGCATCTGGTTGTGAAGTTTCCATGCCCTAATACATGTTCAATTTTTGTTTAGGTTCCATGTATTACTGAGAGGAATGTATATTCCTTTCTATTCCCATTCAAATGTTTCCAGAGATCTATCATATTTAGCTTTTCCAGAATTTTCTTCATTTCCTTAACTTCTTTCTTGTTTATTTTTTGGTTAGATTTATCTAATTCTGAGAGGGGAAGGTTAAAGACCCCATGAGCATACTTTTATTATCTACTTCCTCTTGTAACTCATTCAACTTCTCCTTCAAAAATTTAAATTCTATGCTATTTTGTTCATATATGTTAAGTATTGAGATGTGTGAGAAAATAATTATTAACAATGATTTTCTAGGAGAAACCCAGACTTGTTAGTGTTAGCCACTCTCTTCCCTTCCCTGGAAACCAACCTGGGATGAACTTTCAGCTTAACAAAAGGATCACAGTTTGACATTTCTAGTTAGGGGAAGAAGCATACTCCTTGGTTGGAATTTGATATCTAGACACCCCCCAAAACCCATTCCCCAATCATGTCAATCAGTGGAGCTAAATGATAATAACCAAGTAGCTTTAGATCAATGTGGGGTAATCCATCTCTAGCAGAAAGAGGATAAAATCCCAGGGGACATGATGGTCATACTCTTACTCTCTTACCCTGGGCTCTCTCTCCCTGGTCCCCTTCCTGAGAATCTTTCTCTCTCCATGATGGGTATGTAATTAAGGGGAATTCAGGCAGACACATAGTCCATACTTTAGTAATATGTAATCTTAATTAATAAAAAAATGCTTACTGCTAAATCTGGTGAAATAGTCTTTAATTTATAAGTAGCAATATTTAAAAAATCCCTAGCCTAGACCCAAAATATTTTAAATAACACATATGACTTCATTGTTGATGGTACCTTGCAGCAAGATATAGTTTCCTTCTTTACCTCTTTTAATTAGAACTAATTTTGCTTTTGCTTTGTCTGAAATCATGATGGCTACCCCTGCTTTCTTTGCTTTGGCATAATAGATTTTGTTCCACTCCCTTATGTTTACCCTGTGTGTATCTCTCTGCTTCAAATATGTTTCTTATAAATGAAATGTTGTAGGAGTTGGGATTTTAATCCATTCTGCTGTCCACTTCTGTTTAATGGGTGAGTTCATCCCATTCACATTTATAGTTATGATAACTGTTTATTTCCCTCCATGCTAATTTTTGCCTTCCCCCCCCCACACACAGTTGCCCTCACAATTTCCCTCCTCATAAGTGTTTTACTTCCAATAACTGCCTTCCCCAATACCCCCTCCCTTGTGTCAGTCCTCAGTCTCCTTCTATGGTTTCCATTCCCTTTTTACTTCCTTATATTTTAAGATAGATTTCTATATTTTCTCCTTGATCTGTGAGCTTTGATGTTCAGTTATGATGTACTGGGGAGTTTTCATTTTGGGATCTCTTTCAGGTGGTGATCATTGGATTCTTTCAATTTCTTTTTTGCCCTTTGGTTCTAATATATCAGGGCAATCCAGTCTTTTTTTTTAATCATGACTTTCAGGTAGCCCAGTAATTCTTATATTATCTCTCCTGAATGTATTTTCTAGGTCAGTTGTTTTTCCAATGGGAAATTTCACATTTTCTTCTCTCTCTCTCTCTCTCTCTCTCTCTCTCTCTCTCTCTCTCTCTCCTTTTTGATTTGATTTGATTTTTAGTTTTGTCGATTCTTGATGTCTCAAAGAGTCATTAGTTTCCATGTGATTAATTCTAATTTTGACAGAATTATTTTCTTCAGTGATCTTCTTTACTTCCTTTTTCATTTGGCTAATTCTGTTTTTTTAGGGAGTTATTTTCCTCAGTAAATTTTTATATATCTTTTCCTCATGTTATTGACTCTTTTTTCATGGTTCTCTTGAATTAATCTCATTGTTTTTTTTTTTCCAATTTTCCTTCCAGTTTTCTAATTTGCTTAAAAAAATTAAATTTTTCCAAGAATTCTCTTCTATCCTGAGACCAATTTACATTTTTCTCTGAAGCTTCACCTGTAACTATTTTTTTTTTATTATTGTCTTCTTCTAAGTTTATGCATTGGTCTGCCCTATCACTAGAATAACTTTCTTTGGTCACAACTTTGTTGTTGGTGGTGGTGGTGATGTCCTATTTTTATGTCATTTTCATCAATTGGTGTTTTTATGAGAGAATTGGGCTTTATGCCTGCATTGTCCCAAGTTTTTGTGATGAGGCTCTGGCTCTTAATGGTGGCTTTCATTGGTCTTCAGGGCTTAGCCCATTGCTTTTTCTGTAGAGTAAGCTTTTATTCTGGCTGTTATTGGAGGGTTGGTCCTTCCTTTTGGCCTCCCATTTGTATGGACTAGCCTTTTCCAGGGATGACACTCTCCTGCTGGATTGCTATAGTTAACAGAGTCTTTCAGGTGGATGGCCCTAGAGGAAGGATCATGTTGCTCATATGTCCCAGGGTTGGTGACCTGCTGCTGGGTTGCTCTGTTAACAGTGCTTCCCTGTTAGCTGGCCCTGGAAGAATAATTTCATTGCAAATCTTTCCTTGGTTTGAGACCCTGTTGCTGGGTTTATATGGTAACAGAGTTACTCTGCTAGCAGACCTTGGACATATAATTTTGTTGTAGATCTACCTGAGAGTTGGAGCCCACTTTTGCTGATTTGCTATGGAAAAAGAGTCTCTCTGTTGGTACACCCCAGAGGCAGGAACTTTCTACTGCTCAGCTTTGGGTGTGGTCAGCACTGGGGACAAGGCCTCCCTTGTGGTCTGTCTTAGAGGGGGGTGGCATGTGAGGGTCCCTGCTATGCTGTCCAGACTGCTCAATTGCCTAGGGGGATGCTGGTTTTCAGGAAGAGGCACCCACTGGTAGATTGCTCCAAGCTCAGAGCCCTGCTTCAGCTTCCCTGCTGTGAGACTGGGTAGCTGCTGATGCTGCTGCTCTTGGACTTCACTTCCCTTCCATCCAGGGAAGACAGACTTTTCCAGCTAGATTGGTAGGCTGCTTCCCTGTTTCTGGAAGGATTCAGAGGCAGTTTTCTATTGATTTGGAGGGAAATTTTAGAAGAGCTTCAGAGGGTTCCTTCCTCCCTCTGCTACCTTTGCACCTAAAGTCTTACAAGTTTGATCATTTGTAACCTAATTGGATATGTCTAGTATATATTTGACTCAAGGAATTTATCTTCTGGTTGTTCCATTCTATCCTTCTTTGACTTTGAAAGCAATGAATGCTAAGCAAAGATACCTTCAGAATGAATAGCATATATTGCATCGTTGATGTGATTTCCTTGGCCTATGTATCTCCTGGCTGAAGCTGTTATGAGACCTCATGTTAAAAGACCTCATGATATCCATAAATAGGACCTAAATTTCATCATCCAAATTCTAAAGTTTCGAGAGTGTATGTCAACTTCTTGATATAGAAGCATTATAGAGAGAAATTCTACTAGCCAAAGCACAGTTTTGTATGAGATCCTCTCTTGTCAGGTTTAATAAATATACATCTGAGAAATGAGGGAATGGGTCAAGGAGCTTCCTATAAGTAGAATTATCTGTTTTTTAAGAAAAATGGTTGTTTTTGAACAGCTATTGCTCTTTTCTGGATCATGGCTCATAAATAAAATTGTGCACCAGAGCTTTGGACAATATTGTGTCTTTGATAATTTTGGGAAGATGAATGGCTGTCAAGGACACTGTAGGTGTCGTACTGAGAAGTGAAAGCAGGTGCAACAAAGGGACTGTTATTGTTTCATGCTGCCCTTATGACAGTCCACAGGAAGCAAATGCTTAACTTCTTTTTTTTTGTTCTTTTGGTTTTTTGGTTTTTGTTTTTTTGTTTTGCGGGGCAATGGGGGTTAAGTAACTTGCCCAGGGTCATACAGCTACTAAGTGTCAAGTGTCTGAGGCCGGATTTGAATTCAGGTACTCCTGAATCCAGGGCTGGCACTTTAACCACTGAGCCATCTAGCTGCCCCAAATGCTTAACTCCTTTACAAAATTTCCTTAGTCTACTAGAAATGTCCACTTACTGAACTTTTTCTGCCCATGTTTCACTACATCTTCAATTACAGGTTAAACTTCATATGAATGAGGACTATGATAGCAAATGAAAAATGTTTTGCTTTGTTTTGTTTTGTTTTTTCCATGGGCTTGCTTCTCCATATTTTAAAAGTCCCTTTTCTGTGTTCTCCCTTGGGCTAAAAATATTAATTTCATAGGTGACTGAAGGTAGATGGTTTGTGTAAAACCTCATTTTCATTTCTTTAAACTCGTCAGTCTAAATTCTCAAAAGATTCACTCTCAGTGCCACCCTTCCTTCCCGCCTATGTATGTTAAGAAAATGTAGCTACAGTGCCTCAGCCTCTAAAGCTAGGTCTACCACTAGTTCCCTTAGACTAGAATTATTCAAAATATTTGTTATTATGAGTTTAGTTGTATTTTATATCCTCATATATTAATGCGTGGGGTATTAACTCTTTTTGGAATACTATAGGGGTAAAATAAATAGATTTTATATATATATATATATATATATATCACATACTCTTGAAAGTTATTTGTGCATAAAATTCTATTGCTAATAGAAATTTTCTTTATGAGGCAACAATCAACTATACACAAAATCAATAATCCTGAAGGGCATTCATGAGCTATTATTATAATACTGCTGCTTATTAGCAATTAAGCTATAAATTCTGTAATAATATAACAAGTCCATGACTTTCATTGGTTGAATGGTAGAATCAGTTCTCATTCCCTAACCATTGCTAACCACCGAAGCATTCTTGCTTTAGCATGTCTCAGCATATGATACTAGTAAGCCATGTTGAGTACAGAATTAGCCTAATAATCATGGGATAAGTGAGAGGATAAGACTAAATTAGAATTTTTAGTATATTCAAGTTCTAAATAGTTCAATGTTCCATATAGAAGGTTTAGTATAAGGAAGGGTAGAATATCTTAAGAACTAGCATTTATATCATGTTTTGTGGTTTGCAAAGTGGTTTCTAAATTTTATATTGTTTGACCCACAGAACAATCTTGAGAGGTAGATGATATTATTTCTCTCATTTTAAAAATGAGGAAACAAACAGAAAAGCCAAGCAACTTGTCAAAGTTTGCATGACGAGTAAGAAACTAAGGCTGAATTTTAAATCAAGTATTCCTAACTCCATTGTTCTTTTCACTAGGCCACCTAGTTGCTCCATATCATTTATTATGTTTTTAGACGGTGAGGCAATATGTTTATCATGGATAGAAACTGTAGAATTCAGTAATTTGTACTTGAGACAATATATCCTTTCTAATTAATCAGATAATTTCAGATAATCATTTATAGAAAAACAAATGAATGAATGAATAAATAACTCTCATTTTCAATTTCCTACTATACAAAGCTATGAGTAGGGTAAGATAAGAAGGGTTTCATCAATATGACTGATATTTAGAGGGTAATGAACATTTTTATACTTCTTCCACAGTTGTAAACTGAGCTTAGAACATAGGTAGCTAGTTAGATACCTAGTTTGTTTATGTAGTTAGTTTTCTGGTTGAAGACCTCTAATTTCATTATAATAAGTATTTTCTAGTCAGAAAATCCCCTCTGCCTTTGCAGATCAGCAAATATTGCGTAACTTATAATTTTAGAGTACTACCATGTACACTGATAGGATAAGTGATTTGACCAGGCCCACATACACTATATGAAATATTGCAGACATGAATCTTACTTTGCCTAATTCTGAGATTGGCTTTCTAACTGCTAGACCATAATCCCTAACTTGTACCTTGTTAGCAACCACAATAATCAAGGGATCATTCTGATCTAATCATTTGGACTATTAGCAAATGTGGTAGATCAGGCTTGACTCAGGCCACTTTGGTAGGTTGGACTGAAGATTGGAATGAATTAAGAGACTATTCAACAATTAACAAAAAAAGTTTACTCAATGATAGCATGGAAAGGATACTCAGGAAATAAATTATACTTTTTTAAGTAGATATAATCCTTACATCATCTGATTTATTTGATTTAATGTGTTTAATCATAAGGGTGTGTTAAATCAAAAGAGTATAATAACTAGATGGAGGTGGTATAGCCATCAAATCCTAAGGGACACAGATTCCTCAAGTGTTTGCTATCTCTTGCCATAGTCAAAATATTTGGCCCTAGTTCCCTGGAACATTCAAGTTGATGAGGCAGATGACCTATTTTGTAAGATAAAATGAGACCTTTCCTCAGTGTCAAGATGTTAGGGTTGGGCCTGAAAGCACCTGTTACTATTAGATATTTGGACAAAATGAAATATTTGTTAGTCATTGAATAGATTTTTAAGGAATTTACATAGATGTCACATGGAAAGAATAAAAATAAGGATATGCTAGCACTAAGAATCAACTTTGATAGCTGAGGTCTTACTAAAACTCTTATGGCAATATGGCCAGTAGATTAGAAATATGGTAACTTGTGTAGGCTCAAGAAACCTACCAAGTCTGTTAGTACTAGATTGCATGTAGATGTAAATATTCATGCCTTAAGAGGAAAAGGAAACTGTATCAAGGGAGGAAGGAGCTAATTAGGCATGAGGGACAATTTTAAATACATATCAGGGAGCAAGATGTAAGAAGCATGGAAAAGGAAAAAAGAGCTAAGTTAGGAAGGGATTTCAGTGCAAAATTAGAGGATTTTGTATTTGTTCCTAGAGATTATGGGGAGTCCCTGAAGTTTATTTGGCACAGGGTGATTAGGGGAACTGAGAGTGTAGGTGTGAGCCATAGTTGAACCTGAATTTTGGGAAAATCTCATTGGTGGATAAATGGTCGAGGGGATGAAGTGAGTAGAGACTTGGTAAGCAGCAGGTTCTTTAAATAGTCCAAGTAAGACATTATATATGCCTGCCACTAGTAATGGCAGTGTCTGAAGAGAGAAAGGAGAGTATTTGAAAAATGTTGCAATAGTGAAATTGAAAGGACTTGTCAAGAGACAGAATATGGGTTAGAGGGGTGTGAAAAATAGTGAACAGTCAAGGGTGGTGTTTAAATTATGATCCTGATGGACAGAAAGAATGGTATTTTTCTCAACAGTAATAGGGCTTTTAGTATGAGGGGAGGATTTAGAGGGAAAAATTACAAGTTCAGTTTTAGACGTGTTGAGTACAATATATCTACTGAACATTGAATTCAAGATGTTGAAAAGTGGTTGGATATGTTAGATTGAAGGTTAGCAAAATGTTAGTATGGAATAGACAGATTTAAGCATCATCAACACTAAGATAGTACAAGGGAACTGATGAGATCACCAAGTGAAATAGCATAGAGGGAAAAGAGAAGAAGGCCCAGGGTAGAATACTGTGGAACACCTATGATTGCAGAGTGAAATCTGGATGAGGAGTCAGTAAAGGAGAGTGGGAAGGAGTAGCCAGACAGGTAAGAGAGCCAGAAGAGAGTGATGCCCTGGAAATCTAGAGAGAAGAAATTAAAAAAGGAGAGGGTGATCCACATTGTCAAAGACTGGAGAATTAAAGGAGAGTGAGTATTGAGAAAAGGCCTTTGGATTTGGCAACTAAGAAATCATTGGTAACTTTGGAGAAAAAAGAATTGGTAGAATGGTAAAGTCAGAAGCCAGACCAAAAGGGGCAAAGGAGAAAGTGAGAGGAGAGAAAGAGGAAGGACTTTTATAAATGAACTTTGCAAGGAGTTAAGTGGAAAAGGGCATAAGAGATAGGGGATATTAGTTAATGAGGATAGAAGGATCAAGTGAAGGCTTTTTGGGGATGGGTGAGACATGGTTATATTTGTAGGGAGTAGGGAACGAGACAGCAAACAAGAAATGTTTAAATGGTTGGTGGGTTGGTTGTTGTCCTTTGTTCTCAAAGAGGACCAAATGACACCACTGAATTGGGATCAAGGTACAATGTGTCTGACTATAGCTGATCAGACAAATATGATCTTAGAAGGCTCCACTACTGCTTGGCCACAAATAGAGCACATGAACATTTGGAATGCTGATGTCTTTAAGTGTGCACATTTCTTTTTAGCTTTTGCAATTCTCTTTTGTTCATAGAATACATTGCCTTCTTTGAAGCATACAAGCCATGCTTCGCCAAAGAACCATTTAATTTCCAATTAAATATGTGTATATGTAATATATATAAATGTATATATGTGTATAGTGTGTGTACATATGTATATATTTGTTCGAAACAATTTTTATTATTTGCAGTTTTTGCTTAGATCTTCAGCAGCTTATCTTCTAGGAGCAGACTCATGAATTTATTATAACACCAACTCTTATGGTTCCCTCTGCCTAAAACTGGGTAGGTTACATCTCATATTTCTTCTAGGAGTCTCCAGTACCTTTAACACATTTGGAAGTGTTTAGTCTCTCTGTTATTGGCTCTAGCCACCAAGCCTGGTTTTTCCCTCAATTTTAGGGGGTGTCCCACTATGCCCTTGTTCTATTTAGCCACTTAACAATTGAATTAGCTTTTATAAAGATACATTTAAATAAAAAGTATAATTATAAAAGTATGTGGAGCTTAATGTTTCCCTAAATATAAATTTAAGCTCTGTAAAGAGGCATGGCATTGGGGACAGCTAGGTAGCGCAGTGGATAAAGCACCAGCCCTGGATTCAGGAGTACCTGAGTTCAAATCCGGCCTCAGACACTTGACACTTACTAGCTGTGTGACCCTGGGCAAGTCACTTAACCCCCATAGCCCCGCAAAAAAGAAAAAAAAGGCATGACAGTAACTTCATAGATGAATTCAGTCCCCTAGAGCATAGTCCCAAGCTCCAAGTTCAAAACTCCCCTCAGTCTCAAGTTCTATGCAACCTCATGGAACACGACACCTTCTTTGTTATGGAGTAAGCCATGCTGGGTAGTCCTGTGCCAGTATTTCCCATGTCTCAGAAATGATTCCAAAATTCTTCAGAGAGACCTTGAGAGTATCCTTGTATCACTTCTTATGAGTCCCATGTGAGTTCTACATGAAATTGTCTTGCAGACAGACAAATGTTTGACATTTGAACAGCTTGGAAAGCCCATTGTAGTTGCACTCCCTGCACTAGAGTTTGGATGCTTAGCAGTTCAGCTCAAGAAAGGACATTGGTGTCTATACCTTAATTTGTCAAGTGATCTTCAGAATCTTCCTAAGAAAATTCAAATGGATTCAGTTTCCTGGCATGACACTGCTTTACTTTCCAAGTTTCATAAGTATACATCAGTGAGTTCAGTAAAATGGCTCATTAGGACCTTAGTTTGGCAGGCAGTATAATAACTCTTATCTCTTTCATTTTTCTTTGAAGGCTGCCAAACTAGCTAGCTAGCTCTGGTGATTTGTGTGTAAACCTCATCATCTACGTGTACATCCCTGGAAAGTATATTGCCAGGGTAAGAGAACTTATCCACAGCATTCAAAGTTTTTTCATTTGCCATAATACATGGTTCCACATATGGGTGGTGTGGTGCTGGCTCGTGGAGAACCTCTGTTTTCATCATGTTAGTTTTAGGTCAAAATTAACAGAAGCAACAGAGAACTGATCCATGCTTTGTTGCTTGTTAGTATCAGAGAGTGCATTGAATGCACAATCATTTCTGAACAAAAAGTCACACATCAAAACTCTTTATACTTTCATCTTAGTTTGCAGTATTTAAATAATTTTCTCTCAGTATTGTAGCTGATCTTAATGCCTTTTTCATTTCTGTTAAAAACACCCAACTTGGGACAGCTAGGTGGTAAAATTGATAGAGCACTCGTCCTGGAGTCAGGAGGACCTGAGTTCAAATCCAGCCTCAGACACTTGACACTTACTAGCTGTGTGACCCCAGGCAAGTCACTTAACCCCATTTGCTTCACCCCCAAAAAGAAAAGAAATGAAAAGCACCCCAACAACATTGCTAAAAACATCATGCCAAAATCATAGGAGCAAACACACAGTACTGTTTCCCTCCACTGATGACTGGGAAAGCAAGAGAACATTATCCATTATCCAGAATATTCCTGAGCATGTAGTCATGAAATTAGCATACAATAATGACAGACTTCTCCAGACAAACAAATTCCACCATGATCTTCCACAAGCCCCCAAAACTGAGAGTATCAAAGTCCTTGTTCAGGTAGATAACCATTGTGAACAGAGTTTTGTTTTAACCCTGGCAGTTCTCCTTGAGTTGTTGAGCACAAAAAACTATTTCAATCATCCCTTGGCCCTTTCTAAGTCACCATGTCTCTTAGGTAGATGAATATCTTCCCGGTGAAGGATCAGACTATTAAGGAGAACTTTTGCAAGAATCTTGCTGGCTATGACTATGAGAGAATCCCTTCACCCCATGATCATCAAAGGACAACCTATTTTCCCTTCCTTTATAGATATGAACAAAGCAGGTATCTTTGATCTCCTGAGGAATAACTTCTTCTTGCCATATAATTAGGAAGATTTAAGTTAGCTTTTATATGAGCAATGGACCACCTATTTTGTAAATCTCACCTGGAATAGAATTAGAGTAACAAATTTTTTATAGGAGAGAAATTTAATGACATTCAAAATTTCTTCTTCAGTTGCAATTGATAGGGTAGTGATGACATAGGAGGTAATGTGTTGAACAAAAGAGGATGGAATGGTTTTGCTTGAGCAGGTAGAGGCATTAGTCTTAGTAAAGAGTAAAGCAACCTCATCATGGGAGAAAGGAGTAAAGGAGGAGATTGTGGCAGAAGAGATGAATGATGTGAGATATGTTGTTTGTCCTCCATTCTAAATAGGACCATTACATCAGAGTGATACCATGACTTGCAGTGAATTGAATTTAAGTGAGGGAGGGCTGTGCAAAGCCATCAGACTCTCTCCTCTAGAATGTTCTGGTTCTAGTGGCAAGATATTTATCAGGATGACTAGACATGGCCATGAATATTTAAGGCAATTGGGGTTAAGTGACTTGGCCAGGGTAACAAGCTAGTAATTGTCTGAGGTGAGAGTTAACTCAGGTCCTCTCAACTTCAGGGACAGTGTTCTACACTCTACACCACTTTGCTGCCCCCAATGTGATGTGACATAAGGAAGAAGAGAAGAAGCTCACAGTTAATGGCTATAAAATTTACTGTAAAATATGAGACAAGTTTCATAGCTGAGAGAGTGAAAGAAGAGAAAGACATGAGTTTTTGAAGAGGAAAGAAAAAGTTTAAAAGAATCTCTTTAAACAATAGGACGCAGATAATATGTCAGGAATAGTAGAATTGGTGGGAGCAGTAAGTAGCTAATTGTGGTGATGTAACATAAATTTCTTGTGGACCAGTCAGAATATGTGTGTAACTTTCTAAGTTTTTATTCAGTAGCATATGTGTAGGAATGAAAGTAGAGAATAGTAAGAAGGATCTTAGTCATTACAATGCACAATCAATCAAATAAGGATGCTAAGGATGCAAGAAGGGAGAGTATAATAGTCTCTTGTTTTGCGCAAAAATCAAAGGGATTAGGGAAAGGAAGAAAGAGCATTGAGTGCTGGGAAAATGGTCTGGGGAGAATTGAGGGGTCAAGAGATTGGATATCATGGTATAGATGAAGAGTAGATTTAGGTAAGACAAGACAGAGGGAGATGGGAAGACCCATTAGATAATGGTTGCGTAAGGGGATTTTGGAATTCTGGAATATAGAAGGTGGTACCTTTGTGGGGGATATCAATATCAAGGGTATGACCACCTTTGGTTGTGGCTAAGGTGGTGTTGAGGAGTAGCTCATGGGAAGTGAAGGTATTTGAGTAAGAAAAAATATATATGTTGAAGTTCTCTAGTATGAGGTCAGGAGTTGGGGAAAGAGAAAAATTATGAACCATGTAGAGAACTTATTTAGGAAGCAAAGGATCTGTAGATAATAGCTACAAGGAATGTGATTGGGTGGTAGATATTAATATCATGATCCTCAAGGAAAGAGAAATTACTGCATGATAGAGAGAATTTAGAAGTCATAATGGAAAGCAAGACGTAATCAACTCCCCTACTTTGACCACTACCAATATAAAAACCAATAGCATCACCAGCACCAATTTCATTACTAATGAGGTATTCAGCACTGATACAAATACCAATACAAACAACAACACTGATAGCAACACCAACATAAGCATTAATAATATGAGTAACAGAAATCCCAGAAATAACACCGACCAACACTATCACCAATACTATCATTTTCACTCTCACTACCACTAGCCCCAGATTTAATGCTAACAGGATGCTCAGGGGATGAATTCACTGCCAGGATACTCATACTACCTCACAGAATTATTATATCCCCCACCAACATTTAAGACTTTAAAACACCTTGAGGTTGAAATATACTTTTAAATACTCCCCCTACCCCCCTAAAAAGTCAATGAAGTCCTCACAAACAAAGCATTTACTTTAGCTAAAATATTCCACGGAGTAGTCAGAGAATTTTAAAGCTGTGTTTTCCTCTGTCAGGAGTTGCATTTACATAAACTGCCTCTACCCCAGCCTGCTGAAGTGTCTCATTGTTATTCTTCAACTTTTATTCTTCTTTAACCATCTTTAATAACTTCCTTGCTACATCTTCTGCTGAATCCCTCTGCTTTTGCTCTAGCCTATGTACTTCTGTCTAGAACTATCCATTCTAATTCAAGTGCAAGCCTTTTAGATAAATGAGGTTTATTTAGCCCTGCCTTCTCTTAAGTCCAATCTCCTTTCATGCTTCAGCAATAGCCATATGTTTTCTTCATTATGATTCTTTGCCAAGGTTCCTCTCACATGAACTTTAGCATTTGAACATTTTTTATTTTCTTTAAATTCATTAGCCTAAATCTCAGGTAGATGCTAATCAAGTGCTATATTGTTACCACAACCTCAAATAAGCAAGAATTATGGAGATAGAAGAGTAAGTCTCATAATTACATTAATGTCTCTAGGTAAGATTTCACACTTAATGTCTTTGGACCTGAATTGGTTGTTGGCTAGCCCTTCTTCAGTCACCAGGCCTCCAACCACTTTAATCTTTTGGCTAACACATTAGAGATGAATTTCTCAATTTGTTATCTTATTTATTTATTTATTATCAAACTATAGAAAATTTTCCAAATGAGTAGAAAAAGAACATTATTGATTGAAAAGAAAATAATTTATTATAGAAATCTTGAGAATATCACTCAAATAATTTGCATAATAATTTGTATACTATTTTGCCTAAAATACTGAAATAAACTCCATGTATTATTCAAGCATTAAGACAACATTATATTTTTTGGTTCCATACCTTGAATTCACTTATATTTTCTTCATTTATGTCCAATTATTTTATCTTACCTTTATTCCTTTCATTTTCCATACTCAACTTTCGAGGTGGAGTTAAATAATAGCAATAAAATAATGAGAAAAAATTTTAAAATGAGATCTAACTTGGAGGAGGAAAAAAATGTCATGGCTAAAAATCATTTCAAAAATTTCATAAGACTGGTCATAAAAAGAAACCACCTCGGCCTCTTGTTATTTAAAACAATGACTAAACTTGACTGTGCCCCAAATAGTAATGCCTCCTTTATCCAATATCATCAGGAAGAGAGATATTCCATATAAGTTAATCTTTAATTAAAGGAAACTTATTCATTTTTGCTTTGTTGTGATGCCCTTTAAAATTCACTATTAATGATATTTTTCCTAATATGATTTGTACTATCATTTGACTTTTTGTAGAGAATGATGTATATTACAAATTTTGTTGACTCATGGTCATCATTCAATCAATAGTTATACCATTCTATAATTTAATTCATGGCCCTCACTAATTTAATTCATAGCCCTAGGTTTTAGAGACTTTGAAAGATGTCCAAAATTCATAGAGGTTATTAAACCCTAGGCTACACTTCTCACAATCATTAAGCACTGCTTAGGTTTGGAAATGTGAGTTGTTCTAGTACTTTTGAGAAAGGCACTTCCACTAAATTTTGGTAATCTAGATTGGAGAAGTACAAAGACATAAGTAAGATATTGGGGCAGCTAGGTGGTACAGTGGGTAGAGCACTGGCCCTGAAGTCAGGAGAACCTGACACCTCAGACATTTACTAGATGTATGAACTTGGGCAATACATTTCACCCCAATTGCCTTAAACATCCGGGGCTATCTCTACTCATATTTCTATATATCTTGCCACTGGACCCAGATGGCTCTGAAGAAGGGACTGACCTGGTGACCTTACACAGCCCTCCCTCACTTAAATCCAATTCAGTGCAAGTTATAATACCTCTCCAATTACATGGTTCTCTTCAAGAATGAAGGACAAGCAACAAGCATGATATAAACAGATGTGTGTGAGAGAATGGAAATTAAAAGGAGAAAAGATAGGTGAATGGCTTGAATGGATAGCCACTGAGACCACATCATATTTGGAGTAGTGACAGAGGTGATATCCATAATAGCTCTGTTCTTAGTTTCTGAGGGCCTGATCATGGAGAAATTCCTACCATAAGTTTAAATCTCAAACCTAGTTAAGATCAGCTTAGAATAAAGTGAAGGCCAGAGAAAGAGTCAAGCTTGTCAATGAACATGATTGAAACTTTTCTCTCCTGTGTTTGAATGCTTGTCTTCATTTAAATTTTAGCTAATGCTGCTTATAAATTATATGACCATTAGTAGTGATTTTTTCTAAGCCTACAGATTCATGATTTGAGATTATGAGGGATAATAGCATTCCATGGTAAAAGAGATTTTCTTAGTTTTGTTCCAGATTTGAGGTCAAGTTGATTGGAGAAAGAGTTTCTGTAATTTTGTTAACTTACTAATAATATTCCAAAACATACACACTAAATTGAAATTGGAGAGAAATAAATGCATTGCAAAAAGGTGATATGTATCTTTTCCTCACAAAGATATAAATTATATTTTAGGATAACGAATTAATATTTGGAAATTAATTTAGAGGCCTTGACCTACAACTTCCTTATTTTATGGAAAAGGAACTGAGGAGCAAAGTGTCATAAAAGAAGTAATTTAGTAAAGCCATAATTTAAATCCATGTCTTCTGAATCCAGTCTCAGAAATCATTGGAGATATCATTCTAATCCTATTAAGTGGCTATAAACTTACACATTTCTGTTCATGTGCCTGCTTTGTAAAATAATTCTACTTATTCCTACATAATTGACCTGATATCACTCTGGCTGTCATCTGCCATAGTGTCTGCAATAAAGACCCCTTTCAACTTTGTTGTTTCAAAGCTGCTGTCTACTAAAAACTGGATCTATCAATTTTGTTGGAATTCTTTGTAAAATAAGAATGAAGTTTCCTTTTGGGGTCTCTTTCAGGAGGTGATCAGTGGATTCTTTCAATGATGATTTTATCCTCTGATTCTACAATATCAGGGTAGTTCTCCTTGATAATTTCCTGGAATATAGTGGCTAGACTCTTTTCTTGATCATGGCTTTCAGGTATTCCAATAATTCTTATATTATCTCTCCTAGATCTATTTTCCAGGTCAGGTGTTTTTCCAATGAATGATTTCACATTCAATCTTTTGATTCTGCTTGACACATTGGTGTCTCATGGAGTCATTAGCTTCTATCTGCCCAATTTTACTTTTTAAAGCTTTATTTTCCTCAGTAAGCTTTTGCTTTTGCTATTCCATTTGGCCATTTTTTCTTCCATTTGACCAATTGTAATTTTTAAGGAATGGTTTTCTTCAGTCAATTTTTGTGTTTCTTTTTCCTGCGAAATTAATTTCTCTCATTTCTTTTCCTATTTTTTCCTTCTACTTCTCTCATTTGGTTTTTAAATGCCTTTTTGAGCTGTTCCAAGGCTTTTTGGTCTTGAGACAAGATCATTTTCCCATGTGAGGCTTCACTTGTAGGCATTTTGACAAACTCATCTGAGTTTGCCTTTTTGTCTTTCCTCTCACCATAGAATCTATCGATGGTAAAGGTCATTTTTTGTTTCTAACATATTACAGCCTATTTTTAAACTTATAAAGTTGAAGTCTGCTGCTGTGGTGCAGGGATCACTGTTGCAAGTTTCTTACTGCTTTCAGCTGTGCAGCTCTCATCAGTGCCAAGCTGTGCTGAGCTGCTCTCCCTTTTTGGCCAAGTGAGATAGACCTTTCCTGAAGTCTTCTAAATTATCTCAAGTAAGATTTTGTCTCTCTGTCTTTTTGTAGGTTCTGTAGTTCTGGAATCTGTTTACAAGCTTGATTTAATGTTGTTTTTGAGCGAAACACAGGAGAGCTCCAGCAACTTCCTGGCTTTTCTCTGCCATCTTGTCTCTTCTCAATCAGATTTCTATTTGTCTAGAATAAAATCCTTTCCTCAGATTAGAGCTATAATTTTAATCATCTGTGTTGTTATTTCTGAACTTTAACATTATCTGATGCAATATATGCAAAATAATGTAATGAGCTATTTGAGGTAGAACTTAGTAGAAAGATAACTTTCAAGTATTTTCATCTAATACTCCTTTAAAAATATCCCATGTACCTAACTGCGAGTGAATGAGTTGTTTTATCTACATGTCTTTTGTCCTACCTCAAGTCATTAGCCAATAGCCTCTGGATTATTATTATTATTATTATTATTATTATTATTATTATTATTATTATTATTATTATATTTTGGCCAAATCATTAAGTAACAGGAGACAGACTATCATAATTGAATTACCCTGAAACAAGAAAACCTACTCCAAATTTTTGGCCTCTGTATTGAGGTCATGTGGTCAATAGACAATTACTCTAGGTTACTTGTATATATAGCAAATTCTTTATCATTTCTGTCTCTTTACTTGTGAGTTGGACTACTCAAAAGGGAAAAAAATGTTATCATTGAAGCTAGTTACATTTATTTTTAGTTAGTTGTGGGAAGATCCATGAAAAAATAAATCAAATGCCCTTATTCCTCCCAAATATATGGACGATTACTGTGAAGGCTTTAATTTATGTTCATTTGACATGGAGCATGTAATTTTAAAATCAGTGCACAGTTTAGGGACTAGATTTGAAGGCTGAAAGATCAATTTTCAACCCCCTTCTTTGACATCACTTACTATGTGACCAATGGTAACTCACTTAATTAACTTCATTGAGCCTCAGTTTCACATGCAATGGGATTAATAATATCTATAATAAATTCATGGCATGTTTGTTGTGAGCATCAAATTATTTAATCTGTGTAAAGTGCTATATAAGTGGTAGCTATCATCAATTCTGTCATTTCAATAAGTTTTATTTATAATATCAACATTTAAATAAAGTGACTGCCATTTTAAACAAATTATTCATATTTTTATAATTGGATGAACTGTAATCTCTTTGATGAGGACATTCCTTGCATTGGGGTGAACTATAACCCACCCACACTTTTTCCAAGATCCATATGTTCAACACATATCTCAAACTTATGATACCTAAGAGTAGTCCCATCTCATTTGCCCCAAAACACATCTATCTTTCTGTTTTTCCTAGTTCTGGAATATGCATTACTATCCTTATAGTCACCCAGGTTTTCTAACTTAGTGTTATCCTCAATTACTTAAGTATATCTTATAAATAAAATCAAATACCTTTTCTTGCTATTTCTGTTCACATGATATTTCTCACATCTGTTCCTCTCTATCCATATTTTTTGTAGTTGAGAGCCTTAGCACTTCAATGTTCTTTTAGAGTAGCCTCCAAATTGCCTTGTCTGAATCAAATCTATTCCCACTCCAATCTGTCTTCTATGCAGATGCTGAAGTGATTTTCCAAAAATGCATTTTTGAATCTTTTACTCCTCTAATCAATAATCTCATATGCCCTGTATTAATTTAGAGTCAAATATAAATTCATCTGTTTGATGTTTAACAACATCATCTGAATCTTATAGTCATTATTCATTATTCTTTTTACCTCACTTGAGCTTCCAGTCAAACAGATCTTCTTTCTGTTCTTCACTAAAAATACTCTATATTATCTTATCTCTGTATGTATTAACTGGATCTCACTCATGCTTGGAATGTATTTCTTCTTCATTAGGTTCCTATGTTACCTTCAGAACTCTTACACAGCATTTCCTACATGAACTCTTTCCACACATACCACAACTTGCTAATTCCCCACTCACCCAAAATTACTTTCATTAGTGAATATATCATGTACGTATGTTTGTATGCAAGCATCCATTTATATGCTATAATATTGTGTATATATTTGTGTGTTCATATAGGTATACATCTATATTTATAGATTTATGCATTTATGAGTATAAATATATGCATAATGAAATGTGCATATGTTAACATATAGATATTTAAATGTGCATATATGCATCTGTGTTGTTTAAATCATGTGTCTCCTACAGTTCTTGAAAAATAGATTATTAATAAATGCTTATTGATTGATTCTACCTCAATACTTCTCAATCTGCACTTTTCCTCCACTCATTTAGTTTAGGCCTTCATCCCTTTTGATCTGGCTTATTAAAATAGCCTCCTACTGGGACTCCCTGACTCAAATTTCTCCATAAATAAAGCATTCATAAAGGAAATATCAAATCATATCCATTGCTCAATAAATAGTAATTGCTCCCTATTACTTCTAGAATGAAATATAAATACCTTTTTTTCCCATTTGGCATTCAAAACCCTTTACACTGAACCTTTATAAGCTACCTTTTTATTCTTGTTATAGCCTTCATGCCCCTTCGTGAATTCTCATGTCTAGCCACACTGTCTTTTTGGCTATTCCCCACACAGCACACTTCTATTCCCCATTTCAGTGTCTTTGCTTAGTTAGGTATTTCTCCATGCCTGAATATATTCTTTTCTCTCTTCTACAGCTTAAAAACCTTGAATTCTGTCAAAGCTCAACCCATATGCCAGTTCTTACATGCAGTCTTTCCTGATTCTCCAAAATGCTAGTACTTAACCCCAAATTTACTTTGAATTTATTATGTATATATTTTTGTATTTTATTATATTTGTATTTTTTCTATTGATAGAATGTAATTTCCTTTAGGGCAACAATAATTTTATTGCTTCTTCCATTGCATCTTTTGTGCTTTAAATAGTTTGACAAATAATAGAAGCTCAGTAACGGTTTGTTCCTGGATTGATTATAATTTGACTAGAGATAATAAATCTGCATTTGCTTGATTTGTTCCTGAATAGCTTTGTAACCTTTTTTCTGAGTTTTTTTATTGCAGAGGGCTCTAGTATTTCAAAAATTCACAAGTTATTAACATAATTTCAAATACAAATAATAACATATGGATGACCATAATATCTATAATATATCCATCTTCAATTTGGAGTTTGCATAAAAGACACTCCATGATAAGGACATAAATAAATATACATCACCCTCTTATACATCTCATTTTATATTTATTATCAAAAGATTATGGGACAACGTTAATTCTATCCTTTGTTTTGATTCAAGAACTTTATATGGTCTTAACAGATTTAAGGAAAACATTTTTTCTCTTTTAAAGTGAAACCTGAATGCTATATTTTGCTCGATAGACAAACTCATACATACATAAATATTTATATTCAAATTTATATTTATATGAATACTCATGTTAGTATATATAATCATGTACTTTTATGTATGCACATAAAACAATTTATTAACTTGCAAATATTTTGCATTTTCTCTACCTTTTAATTTTCATCCTTTATGCTCGCAATACTTCTATAGATACTTTTGTTTTATGATATAAATATATAAACTGCCTTGCAAAAATTATAGCAATATATAAGTGCTAGATATTATTATTGTGGAAATAAGAAAACAGGTTAATTTACATTATATTGATCATTTATTTTGTTAGTAATACCATCTGTTTTTTTTTATTTCAGGCATTTATTATCATTTCCCATTTCAAATATAATGAGAATTTACTTAATTCCCTCAAAATTATTCTGCCCTCACACAGATTTCCTACATGCATACTAAGTCTGACACAATTAACCTTCTTTTTCACTTCTTTAATGTTATTACCACTTCATAAGATAATAAGATCATAGATTAACAGTTGGAATTGGCTAATAGCATCATAGATTTACAGTTGGAAATGACCTTAGACTCAAGTACAATTCCCTAATTTTACTGATGAGAAAACTAAGGACCAATGAAATTAATGGACTTGCCCATGGTCAAAAGGTCTTAATTGTCTAAGGTAGTAATTGAATCTATGTGTTCCCAATTACAAGTCCAGCACCATGCCCACTTAACCTGACTTCCCCTAAAAACCCTAGAGTAAGTCACATTGAAATCAATTTCCTCTTGCTGTACAGTCAAGTAATCTACCACTAATCTATAATTCCCTCTCCCCCATTTAGAACAATGTGGACAGTGATATTACAATCCAAATGCACCTGTTGTACTTTCATTGATGAAGGTCCCCCCCCCCATAGATTCCATGTACTTATTGTTCTCTTCCAGATTTGCTATTTAAATAATCTTTAGATGATCTGCATTAATTGGGTTTTATGTTAAGCTCTTTGCAAAATTCTTCATCCCTCCAAGATTTCTTTCCACTTTATGAAATAATGTTAAAGACTATAATCTTCCACCCCACTAATTTTGCAAATTAATTTGTATTGTAAACTGGTATTTCCCATTTATGCCACGTCTCTATTCTTGACAAGGGAATCACATCTAAAACTTCTCTTTCTGTCTCTGTCTCTGTCTCTGTCTCTGTCTCTGTCTCTATCTCTGTCTTTCTGTCTCTGTCTCTGGCTCTGTCTTTGTCTCTCTCTCTCTCTCTCTCTGGCTGTCTGTCTGTTTCTATGTCTCTCTGTCTGTGTGTATGTGTCTCTGTCTCTGTCTCTCTGCATATATGTTTGTGCTCTTTTGTCTTTTTGTTGGCTGTTCCTTAATATCATTTAACTTCTATAGAGAATGGGAGTAGTATAGATTATCTTTTATTCATTATTATATATTTATTAAGTTTTTGAATTTGTAATATGAAACTTTTGATATATCTGTCAGTATTTATAATAATAATAACTCATAATTTTATGTAACTAATTTTTTAAATGTTCAGTAGAATTCCCAGTTACCATAGTAAATTTTAATTGTATGAATTAGTTGCACCATGGCTAGAGAAGGTGAGCTTTTATATAATGTTGTTCATCATACTGTCTTATCATAGCTTTCTCATGTAGAGAATTTTAGGTTGTTCTAGGTGAACAGGCATATCATAAGTTGTTCTTTCAAGGACAGTCATTACTCTCCTCCAAGATCCCTCAGTATGAATTCTGTACTCTCAATAATCATTGACATTGTCTAGTTCACATCTTTCCTGTCAGACCGCAGCTATAGCTAATTAGGTTCTCTGCTACAGGCATAATTTTTCTTCTCAAATAAATAATTCCCTTTAGAATTTCTGCCTATGTGAAATGTCACAGGTAAAAGTTGTTAACTCTATGATCATTAGAATTTATTTCATCATCTTGAATACACGTAATTTAATAACTTAAAAATGAGTTTAAGTAAAATCAATCAATGAAAATGATTTAATTTTTTAAAAATAGATACAATAAAATCTTAGACTTCCAAAACTGAAAGGAACCTTGGACAGAATGTTTCATACTTAACAGAAGTTAGTGAAAACCTTGCAGTGAAATCAATAAGTCCCTAAAGAGGTGTAGAGAAGCCATCAGATGCGATTGATATAATTTCAGAGAAGCAGTGACAGCCTGAACCATGTAACTAGAATCATTATCTGATGCCACTAATATTGGAAGATAAGGCAAGTATGGAAGATTTCCCATCATCTTCAAGTACCTTTAGGGCTATTTCTAGTTACAGTGCTAAGGGCTGGGACATACAATTGCTGAGTATTTACAGAGCTGCCACATTAGATGAGAACTGATTTTGATGCTGCCTGTACTCAGGAATAAATCTCAGCTGTATTTCCAACCCTTAGAATTCCCTGAGGTTACTCAATAATGATCCAATAATTTGGGTCATTTTGGGGGGTTTCTATAACATCCATAAAAGTGGCTGAGAACACAAGATTCTAGAAAATCACATATCACTGAAGAAAAAATGGGGCCTCAGTAATGCAAGTCTTTCTTATAGTCATCGTAATGGCTTTTCCAGTTACCCAGTCTTGGGGTCATTTGCCTTCTTGAATCTCTGCTTCTAGGAATGGATAGATAGATAGATAGATAGATAGATAGATAGATAGATAGATAGATAGATAGATAGATAGATAGATAGATAGATAGATAGATGGATAGATATAATTTGAAACGATATTATGAAAATTGCAAGGGCTAAATGTGGTCAGATACAAAGAAAAATTCACATGCAGTAAATTTTAGATTCTTTAAATAAGCAATTTTACTGATATCTAATCCATGACAAAAGGAAGAAAAACCTAAGTGTAGGTCTGTGTGTGGAACAGATAAACTTCTCCATGAGTTCTTTACTTTTCAGTCCTAAATCTATCAGTTCAATATTCCATGATTCTATGTGTAAATCATTTCAATGCTAGGGAAATTCTGACCTGATTAGACATCATTTTCTACCTCTGCACAGCTTTGACCTTGTTCTGATATCACCCAAAAGTAACTTCTACTGTGTATAATGACACCACTTGAAGCATGACCTGTTGGTAACCCTGTATGTCAATGTCTGCTGCTTGTGGAGGGATATTATGTTTCCCAAATGAAATAAATATTGGATTCTCCTTTTCACTAGGGAAAATTCCAAGTACTCCCTTGAGTAAACCTTGAAAAAAAAAGTTAAAAAAAATCTCAAAAACCTATTAAATTAGTTATCTTCTCCATTATTCCCATCTAATGAGATCATTTGAGGGCCACAACTTTTCTATTTCCATATTTTTCTGCCTTGAGCCACTCTCATGAAACAGGAATGGCATAACCCACATTAACTAACAAAGTTCCCTTTTAGTCAAGGGAATGGGAAAGTAACATGGAATCTCCAATAGTAATGGTCTATCATAGATGCCAGATAACTGGTGCTTGTTTTGCATACCCAGGCTTAAAAACCTTCTGTTTTGGAAGTCCTTTCTATTTATAGAAGGAAATAGGTAAAATTTCAAGAGAGTAAGAAATCATATTTCAGTTTTGATCTGTACTGGTTGAAGGTTTCTCAAATTGATGAATTAACAGATTGGATTAGCAGACTATAAATGTAAAGTCCCAAATGGACTTAAAAGTATATTGCACCAAGTACAAGATGGAGAATATTTGACTGGGCAAGTTTTGTGGGAAAAAGATATATGACTTTTAGGATACTCTAGAATATATACCTCTTCTCTTTGTATTCTTTTCCTTTCATTTAGTGGGGGGAAAGACACATGGTTTTGTTTACATGCTCTCCCCCTGGGCAGCTAGGAACACAGAAATGTATTTCTATTTGGTTTCTCTCCTTTTTCCTTTCCATTCCCTTTTTTGAGTTGAGGGGAGAAATTTTTCAATCAAGCCACAGGCATATTTAAGCACCTACTCTCTTCTAGACTTTTAACAAAGTGCTAGTATAAAAGGACAATAAGGAAACTGTTATTGATCTGACGGAGATTACATTCTACTGTGGTAAACTCAAGGTATACAGAGGAATGTGTACAAAACACATATAATGGAAATAATTTGTCATAAACATAAATTAAATTGCTAGCTACTGTTAAGGCCTATTTGCTAAGAATCTAGCTTTATACTGAGGAAGACCTAGATTCAAGTGCAACCTCTGAGAAAGACTGACAGTGTGGTTCAGAACAAGGTATGATGAGGCATAGTTCAGAGAAAACTAGCTCTTGAATCAGAGAACCTGCATTCAAATCCTGCCTCTGATGCTTACTACTTTGTGAACTCAGGCAAGTGACTGAATCTCCCTAAATCTCATTTTGCACATATGTAAAATGGGAGGGAAAGGAGAGTTTACTAGTCTTTGAAGTCCCATCTACCTCTAATCCTATGACACCACTTCACCCCTTTGTGCCCCCAGGATAACTTTTTAAGACTAAATTGCAGAATAGTGGTAAATCTGTATGGGCAGAGGGAATTTCCTCACCATGAATTTCCTCCACAAATGAAATAATAGGTCTGGGCTGTCCCCACTAAACATGTATGTGCACATGTATGTGCACGTACATGTATATTGTGTGTATTATGTGTATATATTCACATATTTAAATGGAAATCTTGATGAAACTGCTACATATGATCTTGAGAAATGGAAAAGAAAGCTGAATAAAACCTAACATAACTCACATTTATATATGCACCTTATTTTTGACCTAATTAGGTTTTCTTGATGGACTTAAATTTATTTTGATATCATCAGTATTTAAAAATTCTGTGTTGTGCCAGCTGGCTCAAATTAGACCTATTCCTTCCCTTAGCTTGAAATGTTGGTAGCATAGTAGTTATCTCCTCCACAATAAGAGATACAATACACGTGGGCATTTTATCAGAGGTGAAGAATTTTCAGAAGTAGTAGGAACTGGAATAAAAATTATAAATTAAGCTCACAGGAGAAGGAGCTTATTAAAGAGTTAATATTGCTTTCTCTTCAACTGTCTGTAAGGTGCTCAGTTCTTCTTTGGAAGCTAAGGCCACGTTGGGGTGAATCCTCACTTCAGCCAGCAACTAGCACCACTACAAACAAGTCTCTCCTCATTGATCTCCCAAAATGGCCATCTCTGAGCTCACTTGCCTCTGCTCTCCTCCTTCATGATGATGAGGTTACAGTCACGGAGGATAAAATTAATGCCCTCATTAAAACAACAGGTGTAAATGTTGAACCATTCTGACCTGGATTATTTGCAAAGGCCCTGAACAATGTAAACATTTCAAGTCTCATCCACAATGTAGGAGTTGGTGGATCTGCCCCAGCAGCTAGTGGTGCTGCCCCTGTTGGAGGTACTGTTCCTGCTAGCACAGCTGCCCCAGCTGAGTAGAGGAAGTAAGAGGAAGCAAAAAAAGGAGAATCCGAGGAGACTGTTGATGGCATGGGCTTTGGTCTGTTTGACTAAATATATATTTTTTGAAACATTAAATAAAAAGCTTAACTAAAAAAAGAGTTAATATTTTGCATGAGGTCATTAAGCAAGAGGAAGGTATGAAAAGGGAAAAATTACTCCTATGAAAATATTCAAAATTATTAGATATTTCCTTCCTCTTCTCATCTCAATTTCAAATGTGGTGGGGCATATTTGTTTCCTTTTTTCTCTTGGTCTAATGCATTTATTTTTTAAATTTATATTCAATAGATATTTATGAATAGAATTTTTCCAAAATAAATGTAAAAACAAAATTTTAACATCATTTTTTTAAAAACTTCGTGTTCCAATTTCTCTTCCCCCTCTTCATTCACATCCCCCACCCACAAGAACTCAAGCAATTCAAAATAAGTTATATATGAGTAGTCATGGAAAAATTCCCATATTAGCTAGTTGTGAGAGAAAACAATCAAAAAAATCCAAAACTTCAGATTAAGGAATTCCCCCAAAAAATAAATGTGTTTTCATCTGTTTTCAGATACTATCAGTTCTTTCTCTGCAGATGGGCTGCAATCTTCATAAGTCCTTCAGGGTCATATTGGATCATTGCCTTGCTGAAAATAACCACATGCTTCCCAGCAGATCATCCCCCACTATTGCTGTTATTTTGTATACAGTACATTTCATTCTGCTTCAGTTCATGTAGGTCTTTTCAGGTTTTTCTTATAGTATCCCGTTCATCATAACCTGTATATAGTACCTTCAGCTTGATAGATAATTTTCTTCATAAAAGCCCAGCAAAGTAGGTGCCATATGTTTTGCCATTATAATCAATCATCATAACTATTTCCCTCCATCCCACTCCCTTGCCATGGCATTTACTCTCTCTTCTTTTTACCTATTCCTCCTCAGAAGTGTTTTACTTCTGCCTATCCTCTCCCTCACTCTGCACTCCCTTTTTTTCCCTTTCCTTCCTTATCCTCTTTCCCTCCTATTTTCCTGAAGGGTTAAATAGATTGCTCCTCCCAATTGGTTATGATAGCTATTACCTCCATGAGCCCAATCCAATGAGATCAGAGTCCCTGAGCTAATTCTGTGTTCTAAATTGTTCTTCCTCCCTCCCTCTTCAACCCTCCCTATGAGATCAAGCAATTCAATATGTCATACTGGTGCAGTAATTCAGAACATCTTCATCTTCCTTGAAAGTGTTTTGCTTTTTACTCCTCTCTCCCCCAATCTGTCCTTTCTTCCTTCTCTTCTTCCCTCCTCCCCTTTTATCCCTCCCCCTTCCCCTCAGGGCAAAAATATATTACTATACCTAATTGAGCACGTATATTAGTCCTTCTTTGAGCCAATTCTGATGATATTAAGGTTCACTCACTCCCTAACTCCTTCCCCCTCTTCTACTCTCCTCCATAAGATTTTTCTCATTTCCTTCATGTGGACTACCTCTCCCCAGACCATCTCTCCCCTCCTCCCTCCCCCAGTTTATTCCTCCTACACCTCAACCCTATTTTAATGATGTCATCATGGATTAGTTAGGTGGCATAGTGGACAAAGCATTAGCCCTGGACCCAGGAGGCTCCAAGCCCAAATCTAAACCCAGACATAAGACACCCCACCCTGTCTGCCCTACAAAGAACAAGATATCATCCCTTCATATTCAGTTCAGCCCTGTCTTCTGTGAATTTCTTACTGAGATAGTTCTTATGATTTCAAAGTATTATCTTCCCATGTAGGAATGTAAATGGTTTGATCTTTTAATATCCCTCATGAAGTCTTTTTCCTGTTTACCTTTTTATGCTTCTCCAGGGTCTTGTATTTGAAAGTCAAATTTTCTATTCAGTTCAGGTCTTTTCATCACAAATGCTTGAAATACCTCTTTCTCATTGAAATCCCATTTTTGCCTCTGAAAGATTATATGCAGTTTTTCTGGGTACATGATTTTTGCCTGAAGTCCCAGTTCCTATGCCCTCTGAAATATCATATTCCATGCCCTTCAGTCCTTTAATGTAGAAGCTGCTAGATCTTGGTTTATCCTTATTGGAATTCCACAGTATTTGAATTCCTTTTTTCTAGCTGCTTGCAGTATTTTCTCCTTCGCTTGTTAGGTATGGAATTTGGCTATAATATTCCTGGAGGTTTTCCTTTTGGCATCTATTTCAGGAAGTGATTGGTGGATTCTTTCAATTTCTATTTTAGCTTCTGCTTCGAGAATATCAGGGCAATTTTCCCTCACAATCTCTTGGAGGATGGTGTCTAAGCTTTTGTTTTGGTCATGGTTTTCAGGCAATTCAATGATTTTCAAATTATCTCTCCTTGATTTATTTCTAGGTCAGCTGTTTTTCCAATGAGATATTTCACATTGCCCTCTATTTTTTCAATCAATTGGATTTTCTTTATTGAGTCGTGGTTTCTCATGAGTTCACTAGCTTCCATTTGTTCATTCCTAATTCTTAGGCAGTTATTTTCATCAGACAGTTTTTTAATCTCCTTTTCCACTTGGCTTTTCAAACTGTTGACTTTTTTCTCATGACTCTCCTGCATTGCTCTCATTTCCCTTTCCATTCTTTCCTCCTTTTCTCTACATCTTCTTTCTATTTCTCCTACTTTCTCTTCAAAGTCCCTTTTGAGAGCTTCCATGGCCTGAGACCAGTTCATATTTTTCTTGGAAGCTTTGGATGTTGGAGCTTTGAACCTGTTATTAGCTTCTTCTTCTGAGGTTGTATTCTGGTCTACCTTACCTCCAAAGAAGTCTTCAATGGTCTTCTGCTTTCTCTGCCTACTCATCCTGGCTTACTATTTCTTGCCTTTTAACTCCTTCTTAAAGTGTGGTTCTGCTTCCAGAACACACTCTTAAAGCTACAGCATGGCCTGGGGGATGTTTGAGCTTCTTCTCAGCCTGCCTGGCCTCACTTTCATTTGATTTTAAACTCTCCACTGTGGGAGGGGGGGCTGCTTCTTGACTCCACTCCTGTTCTCAGCTTCAGAGGGTTCAAGGTGTTTTGGGTTGAGGGGGGTCAGGTTTTAGTCTCACCTGGCCTGTTCTCAGGTCCGGAGATAACCTCAGGCCTATTTCCTAAGCAACCAACCAGCAACGCTTTATGTGGTGTGGTTCTCAGCTTCTGATGAGACAGTTCCCTTGCTCCCCTCCCACACCTGGGCTTTCCACCCATCAGGATTACTTCCTGGTTCCCCACTGGGGTGGGACAGTCAAATCCTTCCACCCAGTACACTGGAACCACTGCACTAACCGCCCCACCCCTTGGGCCATCCGTTCAGCCCAACTGTGTGCTCGGTTCCAGAAGACGCCGGTGATGCAGAGGATTCAGAGGAACTGGGGCAAATTCCTCGAGCGAGTGCCTGGTGTTTCAGCCAGACTGCAGGGTTAGGCTTTATTTGTGGCCCAGCACAGGCCCCTGAAATCTATCTATGGCTGGAGAAAACTCTCAGCCCATATTTTTGTGTTTTTTACCCTGAGGGTTTTTATTGCTATTTTGGGGGCGATTGTATCAGGAGTCCTGTGCATTTAATGTCTTTCCTCTGCCATCTTGGCTCTGCCTCATATTTGTTTCTTTTTTAACTAAAAATTAAAATTAATTTTTTCTTGGCAGACAAAAAAATTATACATATGTGAATAGGGTATTTTGCACATGGTTAATTGTGCTCTCTTTGTTAACTTACCCCTAATTCTTTTTTTAAAAATTGTATAAGTCAATAAAGGCAGCATGGTATCATGGAAAAGACTTTCAGTCAAAAGACTTTAATTTCAATATCATCTCTGCTAATTGTGTACCTTTTGACTGAGTAAATATAGTCACCTCTTAAAATCTTAGCATACTCATATGTAAAATGGGTTTAATAATAATGCTTGAGCTATTCACTTTATAGGGTAGTTGTGCAGGTAAAATGATGTGATATATTTAAACAAGTTTGCAACTCTTTAAGGGTTAAATAAATGAAAGAAGCATAGAACTTCATTAGACATCTAGTTCAACCCATAACAGGAAAAAAAGAGATACTCATTACAACACACCCAAAACATAATCATTTGTCCTTTGCTTGAAGATGTACAGTGAAGATGAATTCAATCTTCCCTGAAACCCATTACACTTTTGAATAGCTCTAATTGTTATAATAGATTAGATTAATTGAAGATAGGTAGGTAGCACAGTATATAGAGTGCTGGATCTGCATTCAGGAAAATATGACTTCACATGCACTGTTAAGTATTTGCTATGTAACCTTGGGCAAGTCACTTAATCTATTTCTGTCTCAGATTCCTCAAATATAAAATGGGCATAATAATAACATCTACATGACAGAGTGGTTGGAAGATAAAAATTCAATTAAATCAAATATTTATAAATTGTTTTTCACAGAGTTTGGCAGATTTCATTGTTCTTCAGTTGTTCTTAGTCATGTCTGACTCTTTTTGACCCCATTTGGGTTTTCTTGGCAAAGATACTGGAGTCGTTTGTTTGAGGCCAATTTTGAACACAGGAAGATGAATTTTTCTGGTTGTAGGCCAGGCACTCTATCCACTGAACCATCTAGCTGCCCCTATCTGGCACACAGTAGACATTTAAAAATGCTTGTTTTCTTACTTACCTAAGAGCTTTTCATTGATATACATACCCCAATCACAAGCCAACAATTTTTTCTTTCCAAAATCCAACTGTTACTCCTAATTTTGACCTCTGAGGTCAACCAGAAAAACAATTAGCCCTTGTCCATATAATGAACTTTCAAATAATTAAAGAAGTTATCAAATACATCCCTATATTTTCTCTTTTGGAAGATAAATAACACTGTCATTCTTTTTTGGAATATAGCAGCTTATATATTCACCCAAAGAATATTGGTGGAGTAACCAGTTACATATGCTTATAGCATTCAGATATTTTACTATCCATACTTAGTTTTTCTGTTTTTCTTCAGATGAGGTGAGAAGGGAGGTCAGTGAGCTTAAGTGACTTTTGTGAGCCTACACAGTAGAAATCAAAATATATACCTTTTTCTAAACAACACCTAGATAATGGAATTCAATTATTTTTAATGGGATAAGAGAAAATTAAAAACAAACAGTTCAGTCCTGTTTCTTAAATAACTTAACCAATCATTAAATTAAAATAATGTGGAGATTGAAAAATTTAAGTTTAGTTACTAAAACCAAGGTTATTAAGAATGTGAATGGGCCAAGATGGGAGAGGAAAGGCAGTAAAAGCTCAGACTTCCTGATACAATTACTCCAAAAAAACTCCAAATATACCCAGAAAAAAACTCCATGTGGAGCAGAACCCATAAAAAGATGGCTGAGATAATTTTCATAATAGAGGGAGAAAGGCAGGAAGTAGAGTCCCCACAATCATGCTGACACAAGCAGGTTGCTCCAGAGAAACTTACCCCTGAGCCTCCAAACCAGCTGCAGTGCTTACATGTTTTGGAACCAAGCTCATGGTCTGGCAAGAGGGCTGAAAGGCTGGATGGACAAGTCTATAGGGGTATATGCAGAAGCGAAGGTGGGATTTGGATATTCTACCTCAGCAGGGAACCAGGAAGAAATGTTGAGTGGTGGTAGCCCAGGTGTGGGAGGGGTACAGGCTTGTCTGAGCTAACAACCAACAGCACACAAAGTTTTGCATCCTGGTTAATTAGCAAGTGGGCATGGGGTTTATTTAGACCAGAGAAAAGGCCAGGCATGTGAAGAAACTGCCCCTCATTAAATCATAACTCCTGGGACCCCCTGAGGCTTGGGACAGTATAACTTGGAAGCAGAACCCCATGCTAAGAAGCACTTAAAAGTCAAGTAAAAGACAGTCAAGAGAAGCAGGCAGAGAAAGTTGTGAAGCATAGAAAGCTTCCTTAGTGACAAGTTGGATTAAGGTACACCCTCAGAAGAGGAGAGCAATGTCAGGGCCCCTACATATAAAGATTCCAAGAAAAATATGAATTGGTCTCAGGTCATAGAAGAGCTCAAAAAGCAATTAGAAGATAAAGTTAGAGGGAGGAGGAAAAAATGGAAAGAGAAATGAGGGTGATGCAGTAAAGTCATGAGAAAAAAGTAAACAGCTTGAAAAGCCAAATGTAAAAGGAGATACAAAAGCTCTTGGGTGAAAATAATTGCCTAAGAATCAGGATTGAACAAATGGAAGCTAGTGACTTTGTGAGAAACCAAGATACAATTAAACAAATGCATATGAATAAAAAAAGTAGAAGGCGATGTGAAAAATATTCTTGGAAAAAACTACTGACCTGGAAAATAGATCCAGGAGAGATCATTTGAAAATTATTAGTCTATCTGAAAACCTTGATCAAAATAAGAACTTAGACATCATCTTCCAAAAGATTTTCAGGGAAAATTTCCATCATATTCTAGAAACAGAAGCTAAAATAGAAATTGAATTAATCCACCAATCACCTCCTGAGATCCCAAAAGGAAAATCTCCAGGAATAATATAGCCAAATTCCAGAGCTCCCAGGTCAAGAAGAAAATATTGCAAGCAGTCAGAAAGAAGAGATCCAAAAACTATGGAACAATGGTAACAATAGCTCAGGATCTAGCAGCTTCTACATTAAAGGACTGGAGGGCATGGAATATGATATTCCAGAGGGTAAAGACATTGGCTTTACAACCAAAAATCACCTACCCAGCAAAACTGATTATAATCTTCCAGGGGAAAAATAGGACTTCAATGAAAAAGAGGACTTTCAGGTATTTGTGATGAAAAGACCTGAACTGAATAGAAAATTTGACTTTCAAATGCAAGATCCTAGAGAAGCATAAAAAAGATAAACAGAAAAAAGAAATCATGGAAGATGTTAAAAGGTTAAACTGTTTACATTCCTGAATGGGAAAATGATATGTTTAAATCATAAGAGCCTTCTGTGTATTACAGCAGATGATAACAGTAAATTTAGACAGGGCACAGGCAGGAATTGACTATGAAGGGATGATAACTGTAAATCATTTACTTTTTGATTTTCTTTTTTGGGGGTGGTGGGGGGTGGTCAGGGTTGATGAGTGTCTTGTGTCTGAGGCCAGATTTGGGCTTGGATACTCCTGGATCGAGGGTGAGTGCTTTTTCCACTGTGTCACCAAGCTGACCGATGAGGCCATCTTCAAAATAATGTTAAGGGGTAAGAGGAATGTGCTGGAAGAAAGGGAAAGGGAGAAGTGGAATGGGGTGAAATAGCTCAATTAAAAGAAACAAGAAAATTTATGGAGTGGAAGAGAAGATGTGGAAGCAGCGGAGTGAGTGAACCTTACTCTCATCAGAATTACCTCAAAGGCCTTAATATCATCAAAGTTGGCTCAAGAAGGGAATAGCATACACACTCAATTAGGTGCAGTAATCTACCTAACCTTACAAGAAAGTAGGAGGGGAAGGGGATAAGGAGGGAAGGGTGAAAGAAGGGAGGGCAGACCAGGGTCAGGGGACAGTCAGAAGTAAAACACTTTTGAGGAAAAATAGAGTGTAAGAAGATGGAAAATATTGTAAATATCATGGGAATGGCATAGGATGGAAGGACATAGTTATGGGGATTGATTAATGATTAATTGATGATAATGGCAAAACATATGATACATACTTTGCTGGGCTATTTTGAATAAAATTATTTGTCAAGTTTAAGGTCCTGTATAAAAGTCATCTGTTACTATTGTTGTAAAAATCAACCTCATGGAGGACCTGAGTTCAATGCTGGCCTCAGACACTTAATACTTACTAGCTGTGTGACCTTAGACAAGTCACTTAACCCCAGTTGCCTCACTAAAAAACAAAAAGAAAAAAAAAGACTTGGAGGGACCTGCAGAAACTAATGCAAAATGAAACCTACTATACACAAAAGAACAGTATTATTGTGAGATGATCTGTTGAGAATGACTTGGTTATTTTCAGTAATGCAAAGATCCAAGACAATTTCGAAGGTCTTATGAAAAATGCAATCCATCTCCAGAGAGAGAACTGAGGGGATTTGAATTCAGATTGAAACATAATTTGTTTGCTTAATTACTTTATAGGAAACAAAAAAAAAATTGATGAATAGGATGCTATTAGAAAAACCTGGAAAGGCCTATATGAACTGAAGCAGAGTGAAATGTACTGTATACAAAATAGCAATAGCGTAAGTTGATCAGCTGTGAAGGAATTGGTTATTTTCAGCAATACAATAACCCAATATAACTCTGACAGACTTGTGAAAATTGCAATCTATCTACAGAGAAAGAACTGATGGTATCTTAAAAAAAAATTGTGGCATAATTTTTTGATAGTTCCTTAATCTGAAATTTTGTTTTTGTCTGCTTTCTTTCACAACCTGGCTAATATGGAGATGTTTTGCGTGACTACTCATGTATAACTTACATTGAATTGCTTGAGTTCTTGGCAGGGTGGGAAGAATAAGGGAGGAACAGAAGTTGGAAGACAAAGTTTTTAAAAATTGATGTTAAAATTTGTTTTTAAATGTAATTTGGAAAATAAAATTCTAAACAAAAACAAACAAAAATGTATGTGATTGGGAAAAAAAATATCACAAGACTATTAAGGCATTTATGTCATGAACCCTAGATGTCAATTGTCTCCCATTAAAGTTTTATTGGCAAGGGAATCATCCTATATCTTTTGGTCTGTATTTGCTTAACTCTGCTGGGATAATCTGATGTATTTTTGTTTTGGTTTGTTCGTAGAACAACCCAGAACTTGTTGACTATGGACCTATATCATTTCTCTATTTTGTTGATAATAATTTGCTGAGGCAAGAAAAAATAGAGGTATGTCCTTTGGCAATGGAAACATTGGAGATTTGCACTGTAGCTGTTTCTTCATGATGGAACAATTGTAATCAGAGCTACAAACCAGATTAATTTACATTCCTCAGAAAACTGCTCCAAACATTTGGATTGAGAGCTATAAGCAGGAGTAATTTTTACCAGACAACTTTGTATATAAGAAGAAGGGATGAAAAGTTAGAACCCAGGGCAGAATAAAAGTAAAATAAGGAGGGACAGCTGGGTGGTGCAGTGGATAAAGCACGGGCCCTGGATTCAGGAGTACTTGAGTTCAAATCTGGCCTCAGGCACTTGACACTTACTAGCTGTGTGACCCTGAGAAAGTCATTTAACCTCCATTGCACCACAAAAAAAAGAAAAGCAATATAAGGATCTTCAAATGTTCATTTAATAAATAATATGCATTCAGTTCAGTGTCAACAGAGAAGTATTATAAAGTTCCTAATTAATTTAGAAAATTTTATGTTACGTAATTGAAGGTAAAGCGAGCATTTTTTAATAGAAACAGAACATTTTAATAGAAATGAGCAATCAACTATAAATGCAGTAAATAAAATAGGAATAACTAATAATCTCACCATCTATATTAATAATGCTTCACTTTTCTATGATTAGTATATAAAAATACTTAAATGCTCCGAAATGCAAAAGACATGAGAATTAAAAAGAACCTACCACAACGAATAATGATATGAATTATAGTATTCATTTTCCATATAAATGAAAGTAATCAATTTAGGTATTCCTCATACTTTGATTAATTGAAGATAGAAGGCATTTAATCCTTAGGTTCTTTAATGAATGAAAATAACATTTAATTATGAGTAGAATGATATATAATTCTAGAAAGTCAAAAGATTATTTATTGCATAAATATATGCACATACGTATATGTGTATATGAAATTGTATATATTAACACTGACATTAAAATATTTAACATGCAATTAAATATGCTTTTTAATTGCATTTTATTTATACAAATGCAAATAGCATTAAGAGTCTACAATTTCTGTCATTTTTTCAGGATATTGATTGAGTGAAGATGGTCAGATACATGGCATGACTTTTTTTTCTTTTTTTTCTTTTGTGAGGCAATTGGGGTTAAGTGACTTGCCCAGGGTCACACAGCTAGTAAGTGTTAAGCGTCTGAGGCCGGATTTGAACTCAGGTACTCCTGACTCCAGGGCCAGTGCTCTATGCACTGCGCCACCTAGCTGCCCCATGGCATGACATTTTATCCATGATTGGCAATGATAAATACTGCTAAGATGTTATCCTTTTATTTTTATTTTTATTTTTTCCCTATAAACTTTTTATTATTTTCCAGTTACATTTAGAAAAAGTTTTCAATATTTGTTTTTATATGATTTATAGTTTCAAATATTACTCCCTCCCTCCCCCCTTCCCAAGACAGCAAGTAATCTGATATAGATTATATATGTACAATCACATTAAACATTTCTACATTAGTCATATTATGAGAGAAGAATCAGCACAAAAATGAAAAACAACAACAATAAAACAATAGAAATAGTATGCTCAGACTCCATCCAGATTCCACAGGTTGTTTTTTAGGTTTTTTTTGTTTTGTTTTGTTTTGTTTTGTTTGTGGGGGGTTACTTCTTTTATTTTTTCCGGATTTGGAGAGCATTGTCTATCATGAGTCCTTTGGAACTATCTTGGATAATGGTATTGATAAGAAGAATCAAGTCTATCACAGTTGATCAACATATAATGTCTTTGATACTATGTACAATGTTCTCCTGGTTTTGCTCATTTCACTCAGCATCACTTCATGCAAGCCCTTCTAGATTTCTCTGATATCTGCCTGCTCATCATTTCTTACAGCACAATAATATTCCATTACATTCATATAATACAACTTGTTCAGCCATTCCTCAATTTATGGGCAACCCCACAATTTCCAGTTCTTTGCCACCACAAAAAGATTAATTTAAATATTTTTGTACATGTGGGTTCTTTTCCCTTTTTTATGATCTCTTTGGGAAAAAAGACCTAATAGTGGTATTGCTGGGTCAAAGGGTATGCACAGCTTTGTAGCCCTTTGGGCATAGTTCCAAAATGCTCTCCAGAATGATTGGATCAGTTTATATCTCCACCAACAATGTATTAGTGTTCCAATTTTTCCACAACTTCTCCAACATTTATTATTTTCCTATTTTGTCATATTAGCCAGTAAGATGTTATCCTTTTGGCTAATATGTTCAATGATACATATAAAGAGAAAAAATGACACTGGTTTAGAATTACTGCTGAGTATATGATGAAATAAACGAATTATTGCATTGGCTAAAGCTTGCTATTTTATTTCAGTGTTTTCTACTAGAGGGTCCATTAAATATTACAGACTTTCCTCAAATTCTCTTTACTGCTTAGATATTGATGGGATATGGAAACTGTCCATTGTTTATTCAATGTCCCTGTCCTATGACTGGACAGTCCTTTTCCAATTGTGCATTTCTCTGATGAAAGGTTTACATGACATTTCTTGCAAAAGTCATTCAGAGGTAATGTGATTTAGCCCTCTCATGTCCTCCAAATACTCTTCCTTTATTCTTATGGGAACCCACAACTTTAATAATAATTTTGATCTTGGTTTTCCATGATTCTTAATTCATAAAATATCTCAGGAATATTTTTTTAAATATTGACCTTAACTTTTTTTTTTACATATAAGTATTTTATTTTTTCCGTTACATGTAAAGATAGTTCTCAACTTTTGTTTATACAAGCTTTACAATTTCAGATTTTTCTCCCTCCCTCCCCTCACTCCCCCCTCCCCTAGACAGCAGGTAATCTGATATAGGTTATATCTATATATCATATCCATATACATATAGATAAATAGATATATACACACACATATATATATACACATAATAACATTAATCCTATGTCTGCATTAATCCTGTTACAAGAGAAAAAATCAGAGCAGTGATGCAAAACCTCAAAATAGAAAAAAAAAAAACAGCACCCAAAACAAAAGAAACAGTATGGTTCAATCAGCGTCTATACTCCACAGTTCTTTTTTTTTTTTTCTTGGATTTGGAGATCCTCTTCTATCATGAGTTCCCTGGAACTCTTCTGTACCATTGCATTGGTGAGAAGAATATAGTCCATCACAGTAGGTCAACACTCAATGTTGATGATACTGTGTACAATGTTCTTCTGGTTCTGCTCATCTCACTCATCATCAGCTCACGAAAGACCCTCCAGGTTTCTCTGAACTCCTCCTGCTCATCATTTCTTACAGCACAATAGTATTCCATTGTATTCATATACCACAACTTGTCCAGCCATTCCCCAATTGATGGGCACCCCCTCAACTTCCAATTCCTTGCTACCACGTAAAGAGCAGCTATAAATATTTTTGTACATGTGGGTCCCTTTCCCCCTTCCATGATTTCTTTGGGCAAAAGACCTAAAAGTGGAATTGCTGGGTCAAAGGGTATGCACAGCTTTATCGCCCTTTGGGCATAATTCCAAATTGCTCTCCATAATGGTTGGATCAGTTCACAGCTCCACCAACAATCCATTAGTGTTCCAATTTTCCCACAGCTTCTCCAACATTTATTATCTTCCTTTTTTGTCATTTTAGCCAATCTGATAGGTGTCAGATGGTACCTCAGAGTTGTTTTAATTTGCATCTCTCTAATCATTAGAGATTTAGAGCATTTTTTCATATGGGAATAGATAGCTTTGGTTTCTTCATCAGAAAACTGCCTGTTCATATCCTTTGACCATTTCTCAATTGGGGAATGACTTGGATTCTTATAAATTTGATTTAATTCCCTATATATTTTAGAGATGAGGCCTTTATCAGAAGTACTGGCCTCAAAAATTTTTTCCCAGCTTTCTGCCTCCCTTCTAATTTTGGATGCCTTGCTTCTGTTTGTACAAATTTTTTTTAATTTAATATAATCAAAATCATCCATTTCTAATTTTATAATATACTCTATCTCTTGTTTGGTCAAAAACTGTTTTTCTTTCGAAAGATCTGATAGGTACACTATTCCTTTCTCTCCTAATTTACCTATGGTATCACCTCTTATATCTAAATCATGTATCCATTTTGACCTTATTTTAGTATAAGGTGTAAGATGTTGGTCGATGCCTAGTTTCTGCCATACTATCTTCCAGTTTTCCCAGCAGTTTTTGTCAAATACTGAGTTCCTATCCCAGAAGCTGGAGTCTTTGGGTTTATCAAACATTACATTACTAGTGTCATTTACTACTGCATTTCCTGAGCCTAGCCTATTCCATTGATCTACCTCTCTATTTTTTAGCCAGTACCAGATAGTTTTGATGACTGCCACTTTATAGTAAAGCTCCAGGTTTGGTACCGCTAACCCACCTTCCTGTGAGTTTTTTTGACATTAACTTTTAACAATAGCTTGGAGACATTAAAAGCAACTTAAAATTTCCCAAGATGCATGTGATTCAACTCTTCCTCTAGTATGTTGCATAGTGTCATTTGTTATTCCATAATGATGTCATATTTAGAGTAATAACAATTAAGAAAATATATCAAGGTAGTTTAAAAATTTAAGTTATTCTTAGTCTTAGAGCAACTGTTTTACTTTCTTCCACTCCAATGGTTTTGGTGCAGAAGTGGAAGGAGTTCACACAAATCTCAGGTTCATATTGTAGTTTTCTTTTTTTCCCCCTAGGTTACCATGATCGAAGAATTCATCACCTGGTAGCCAATCTACTGATGTATTGAGGTTCTCTGCATTTAGACAGACTCACACTTTAAAAGCCAATAAAATCTGTCTCTTGAACTGTACTCAATTTATAGAAGTCATTTTCAATGTTTGTATTGAGCTAGATTTTTTTCTTCACAAAATCATGCTCTCTATAGATTTGATTAACTCTCTCTCTCTCTTAATCTCTCTCTCTGTCTCTGTCTCGCTGTCTCTCTCTATCTCTCTGTCTCTGTGTGTGTGTCTCTCTCTGTGTCTCTCTCCTCTCCTCTCCTCTCCTCTCCTCTCCTCTCCTCTCCTCTCCTCTCCTCTCCTCTCCTCTCCTCTCCTCTCCTCTCCTCTCCTCTCCTCTCCTTTCCTCTCCTCTCCTCGTCTTTCCTCTCCTCTCCTCTCCTTTCCTCTCCCTCTTTCTCAAAACCAAAACCAAAAATAAAAAGCAAAAGATTCCCTAAGCACTCTATCAAAGCCTTGAGTTTAACCAAGAGGATTCAGGCAGTCAAACATTCTATTGTCCGTTGCTTAGAACTCCTGAGAGTTGTTAGTTGTCAATATGTGCAGAGCATTAATTGTATCCTTACTCTCTTCCCAGAATAGCTTGTTAACAAAGCTGATGGATAATTTGGATATACTGTTTTTAATAGAATTTTACCCTTAATAGAGCAATGAAAAGCACTATCCATCCAAGTCATTAATTTGTGTAGGCAGTAGAGTATAGAAATTCTGAGGTGGGAGGGTGAGTGACAAAGACTACATTTTTATGTATCTTTTTTCTTCTGTAAACATGTTTCAGAAGCATCATTTATCCTTTCCTGAAGTAATTCTCAAAAGAAGACATTCACTGGTACACAAGGGAAACCATTCTGATTATGCACAGCTCTAATTAGTAGAAATTTAATTTGCCATGCTGGTCAGACATCTACTTTTATGTAATTAAACTTTGTCATTTATTTTTCTCTTCTGGACCTACATAGAATAAATCTCATTTCTCTTATAAATAAAAAAAAAATTGAAGATAGACATGAAATGGCATCTTGGTCTTGTCGCTTTATATTTTCACTTTCTTTAAAAATTTCTTATACCATAAGATTTCTAGAAATGTTTCCATCTTTTTTAACTTTCTCTAGACACAATATAGTTTGTCAGAGTCTCCCTTAAACTATCCTGTTCAGAAATGAACATCATACTCAATATATGTTCCTAGGTTTACATAATACATTTGTAAATATAGGCATTATTCTTCTCTTAATAAATTCTAATTGAAACTACCACTTGATACCAGTGATTCCAGATTCCAGAGGGATATTAATCAATTTCCCTTGATGTCTACCCTAATTTAAATGGAAAAAAATTCTTTGTTATTACATGAAATTACTGAAATCATATCATCACTTAATGATTAATTATTTAAGTGTTTTAAAACCTTTTAATGCCCATCAGGAATATTTTCATGCTTAGATATCAGTAGTTGTATTTATGAAATTTTAACTTTATATAATCAAAATTACCTATTTTATTTTCTGTGATCTTCCCTGTCACTTTCTTAATCATTAACTCTTACTCTAACCATAGATTGGAAAACAAATTTATCATTGTTTCTCGAATTTGTTTCTGCCACTATTTATTATTGTCATATATCCATTTATACTACATTTTGGTATATGGTATGAGTGATTGGAAAATATTAAATGGTCCTACTCATCATTTCTTATAGCACAATAATATTCCATCACAATCATATGCCAGAGCTTATTTAGCCATTTCTGAATTGATGAACATTTCCTTGATTTCCAGTTCTTAGCCACCACAAAATGAGCTGCTATAAACATTTTTATACAAATAATTATTTTTTCTCTTTTTTGGAATGTCTTTGGGATATAAACCTAGCAAAGTACCATATAGTTTTGATAATTATTAATTTATTGTATATTTTTAGAGCTAGTATTGCTAGATTCCCTTTCTTCCCTTCTTTCTTCGCCTTTTTTCCTCACCAGAGAAATTTCATAATTATTTATTTTAGCTCCATAAAGTAATCATTTACTAGTTTGATTGCTATGACACTGAATAAGTAAGTTAATTTAGATAGTACATTACATTTACTCTGTCCTTCTATAAACAAATAATATTTCTCCATTTATTTAGGTCTATATTTCTTTCCTTTAAAAAATATTTTGTAGAGGCAGTATGTGGCACAGTAGATAAAGCACCAGCCCTGGATACAGGAAGACCTCAGTTTACATCTGGCCTCTGACACTTGAAACTTACTACCTGTGTGACCCTGGGTGAGTCACTAAACCCTCATTGCCCTGCAAAAAAAGGTAGTCTGTAGTTGTTATTTATAAAATTCCTCTGTCTTTATTAGTAATCTAAAATGGTGGTCCTTTATGTAGTTATATTTTGTATCCTAAAATTTTGCTATAGTTACTGCTTCATTTTTTATTTGACTCTGTACTGTTGCCTAAGTAAAGCCCCAAATCACCTACAAGGAGAGGTGATTGGCCATCTTCTTTGCCTATGAAAATTACTGGATTTCTTTGTCTTATTGCTATAGCTAGAATTTCTTCCAGCTCTTGCATGTGCAGCAACCACCCCTTTAAAACATTTCTGCAGAAGGACTATATCAGGTTGAAGGTAAGTGACAGGTCTCAAAGCTTTCAGTGAGTTAGGTGGATGTCTACACCAAGTACGTGAAGGCTTTCCCCAGAGGAATGGGCAGATAAGAACACTTTGTTCCAATGGCTGTGAAGGCGTCTAGAACAGGCATTATGGGGTGCTGAGAGCTTGGTCAGGCATCCAAAACACCAAGGTCATACAATGAATCCCAGGCCATTGCCAGGCATCTTTACTATTATCCCGTCACCAGACTTTGATAACTCAGGAAGAGGGAGTCTTTGTGCCACTTTATGCCACTCTGCCTCACTTAAATCCAATTTCCATGCAAGTCAAATATGAGAAATTATTGAATAAATGTAATTTTCCTCTTATAATAAGTTGTATACATCAAAAATTAAAAGCTATCTTTATTTTGGGGGTAACAATTTAGTGCTATTTTCAATATGATGCTATCTGTCCTTCATTTTCAGAGGACCAATGACTTGTACATAAATTGCATTTGCTTGTTAGGATTTGCTTTTAAACCTATGAGGTCTCTGCTTTGTTTTTGTTTTTACCTTCCTGACATGCACTTTGGTGAGATCTTTATGGCTTGTTCACTTTCTATAATTGAGAGGTTTATATTATCTATTATTCTTTATTTTTAAAAATCAACTGACAATAACATAAACAACAAAGAATATATCAAAGATACAAAAAATGTTCTGGAGAAAATGCAGCCCTGATTCCTATTAAAAAATAAAAAAAAAAAAACAGGGGCAGCTAGATGGCGCAGTGGATAGAGCACCAGCCCTGGAGTCAGGAGTACCTGAGTTCAAATCCAGCCTCAGACACTTAACACTTACTAGCTGTGTGACCCTGGGCAAGTCACTTAACCCCAATTGCCTCACTAAAAAAAAATAAACAAATAAAAAACAAATAAAAAACAAACATTAGTTCTAATTGGTCTACTTTTAAAAGTTGCACATTGCATTATTATACTATTACAACTTTACTTTGTAATGTGGAATTTTTTATTTCAGTGTAAAAGCAAAACAGACAATCTATTTTGGTCAATAATGTATGCTGATAGTTTAGATTTGTTCTTGACATGGGACTGTCTGTGATGTGCCAGAGGCTACTGTACCTTATGTCAGTTTATTACTAAAGGAGCTTACTCTAGGTTCCTCACCACAAAGACCCTCTACAATTTCCACCCTGATCTGTGGCTGTGGTTAGAATTTGTGGCCTTGGGATGGATATGTGTCCCACTGTGGTCTTAGATTTACTTACTACTGCTGGACCATGTGTTTTTAGATTTTTGTTGAAGTAGTTGTGTGGGGAGGTAAGCTATTTTGATTTGTTCTATTTCACCTACTAATTGGTCATTTTATAGGTTTTCAATGAGGTTTAAATCATGAAAGTTCTCAATCAATGTCACCATGTTAACTCCATTTATAAAGTTAATTATAACATTTAGCATGGTTGCAGTTTTCTATTTCCATTGGCAAATTTCTATAATACTTTAATATTTCATTATTAGATTCACATTTAATTTTTGTCTTCAATTGTGCATTGTTATATATAATTTTCATTATGTTATAGTTAGTAAATATATATTCAATTCTTTGCTGTAGACTGCTCCTCTTAGTCTTTCACCTATTGGTGAATACTTATAATCGTCCTTTTTAGGAAAAATCCAGACCAGTGATTCCTGATTCTCCAGACTAAGCCACCATGCACTTGATCAGGTACTTCAGATCCCATGCCTGACCCTTGCTCCCCTTTTATGTATTGTCCATTGCCATTAGAATTTAAGTTCCTTTGGTTTTCGGTTGCATTTGCATCTCCAGAGCTTAGCACATGGTTTCTTACATGTTAAAACAATAATTTTTTTCTTGGCTGACAGAATGTAATTCTAGAACAATTCTACTTCTCAATTTATTAATATTTATATCAGTTATCATCATTCCATCAATGGGGAGAAAAAAATCCAAAACCACTGGAAGTAAAAATACTACATTCATTTGTCTAAAGTCTGATTAAGATGCCCAAATATTATAGGATAACTTAATAGTTTTGTTACAGCATTGAAGAAAAAAAATGAGTTTCTTCAGTAAAAAGTACTTTTTTCTCATTTTAGTAGTCCAATCTTTGTTTTGTCTTCTTGATGAAAAAGGGTTTTTTTGTTTTGTTTTGTTTTTTACTTTGTGTTTTTTCTTCATAGAGGTAATAAATAGGTATTACATTATGGATCTTCTTGCTGATTGTTCTCTCCTAATTTCATAAAGCCTCCTCTACACTTTAGACTGTGAGAAAATTATTACCATGCCCCCCACCTCACAGAGAGAGCCTGGCTGACCTTCCTAACATCAGCCCAGCATCAGTAAGTTACCTCACAAAACCCCTTGTTCCTGCCAGAGGATCTGAATTCAGACCTCAGCACATTCTATTCATGGATCACCTTCAAGTCATGCCAACCAAAGGACTTGAATGCTACCAGCCAATCAGCTTGGAGTAGTGTGTAGGGACCACCTATCTTCCTCCAACCTGCAGGGAGCTTCTGCTCTCACAGGCATAGGAATTTCCTTTTTTGGGGCCTGAGAATTGTAGGTGAAGGGGACTTTTTCCTCTTCTCTCTCTCTTAGATCCTAGCTAGGCTTTCCTATCTTTCAGAGGCACATGTTCTCTCTTTATTAATATCTAATATACTTTAATAAATGCTTAATGCCCAAAACTGGTACAGTAGCCTCTAAATTCTAAGTAACAAATATATTAGAAAGCCCAGTTACTTTTCCTTACACTTGGACAGAAAGAGGAAAGCACCATGCATTTAATTTTAAATATCACAAGAGCAAACCACAACAAACCCTCCAGTAACAAGGCATCTTTTAAACTATTACTTGTTTTCTGAATTTAAATTTGCCCAGTTATTTATCAATGATTTTTTTTCCTTTTGGGGCATTGTTTGTTTACTTTGGTTTTGAATGTAATTCCTTTGCTCTGAGGTATTGTCCTATCTTTGAGTGTATACATCATTTAAAAAAATAAAGCATACTAAATCACACTATTCTATGTGAAATTAATATTTTAGTGGAAAAGGGTTTCTCTTCCATTAACAAATAAAATGAACTAACTTTAAATTGTCCGTTTCACCTTTATCTTCTTTTAATGACTATTTTGGTGCATTTTTCATAATGTAAAATTAATATATACTACATGCATATAATTTATAAAGAGAAACAGTTTTACTGATGATGTGTGTTGTCAAAATAATTTGGTACATACTGGCCTAGAAGACTGCAACTTTAAATGACTGTCCATGGTCACACAGGTCCTGTCTTGTTCTAAGCCAAGCTGCTTCTCAGCAATATTTTATATAGTATGAAAGATGTATTGCAGCATATACCCTTTGTTTTATTCCCCCCCCCCACTTTGAAACAACTGAGAAATATATCTGCATGTATGTATGGTTATATGTATATATGTAATTATATTCCAAATGTATTATCTGAGGCTTCCAAGATGATTAAGATGTCTAGTCTAGGTGGTACAATGGAAAGAGCCCAATGGATTTAGATGAATTTTGCCTCAGACATTTACTAGTTTTGTGACCTAAGACACTTAACCTTTCTCATCTTCAGTTTCCTAACCTATAAAATAGAGATACATAAAGGACCTGTCTCCCAGGATTATTGTGAAAATTAAAAGTAAAGAAATCAAAATATGATTTTGTAAATGATTAGTATTGTTGTTGTTGTTGTTATAGCTCCACTGTACACTTGATTACATCTCATGTCATTTGGGGTAGAAAAGAAGTCCTCAAAGAAGAAGTATTGATAAAGTCAATACTATAAGAAAAACATAAGGACTCCTTCTGGCAAACCAGGAGTAAAGACTAGTCATTTCACAACTGAGCTTCTGGCATTTAGACTTAGCAACCAAATCCCTATTTGGAGCTTTTCTCTCATGTCTATATTCCACCACTAGCCATCCCATCATCTTCATATCAGATAAAGCAAGTCAAACTGGCTAAATTAATTTAGGTATGTTTATATGTTCCCATATCCAATAACATTCATTAAGTTGTATGAGTCATTGATATTTCTTTTTTTTTGCTTTATTTTACAGGTTTTATTTGTATCTATGTTTATATTTTATATTAATAATATCTGGGTGCCTATGATAAATGGTGTTCAACCAAGTCCAGGGCCTGAGAGACTTGAAGCCCATTTGTAAAAGCTATATTCTGTACAAAGAAGAAAGAAGTTTTCCTGAGAGAGAAAGGAACTGACTGTGTGAAAGTGAATGGCTTACTGAAGAAGACAGTATTTGCATTGATCCTTAAGTAAGCAAGGACTTAAAAGAGACAAAGATGAGAGAGAAAAGGATTTCAGAAATGGAAGATAACCAATGAAAAGGCACAAGAGATTGAACTCTTGTTTAAGGAAAAACAGATAGGCCAGTTTGGATAAACTGTTGAATGCATGGAAAGAGTACAAGAATTCTAGAAAGAGAAGAAGAGGCTACATTTTTAGGAGTTTTAAAAGTAAATTTTTCTAGAGACAATAGAGAGCCATTTAAGTTTGTTACATAGTTGAATGGCGTGGTCATACCTGTATTTTAGGAAAACCACTTGGAGAGATACTGGAAGAGAGATTTTGGAGTGTTAATTGAATTGAAGTAGGGAAATGAGTTAAAATCCTATTGTAATTGTCTTAGAGAAAGTTAAAGAGGACATGAACTAAATTAGTGAGTATATGAGCAGAGAAGAAGGAATGTACTTAAGATATGTTATGAAAACTGATATGATAAATGTTGACTATTGATTATGTATGTGTGATAAATGAGAATGAAATGTCAAAGATAGCATTGATGTTGCAAACCTAGAAGTATAGTGGTGAATACATTAATAGATTATTTTGATAAGGAATGGAACCATGGAAAGTCTGTACTATTATTATCCCCATTTTATGATAAGAAAACTTAGGCAGACGGAGGTTAAGTATAAGAATACCAGAAAGATAAGAAGAGGTTAGATTTTAAATAATTTTAAATGTCAAATGGAAGAGTTCATTTTTTTTCCCTAGGTCAAATAGTGACACATAGTGAGTGTGTAATACTAAATTTAAACCCAACTCCATGTTTAGCATGTTATCCATTCTGCAATCTAGCCACCTTTAATGATGAGGTCAGTAGACCTATTGCAGAAGGTTTAGAAAAATTAGAAGCTGTGACTTTGAGCAAATTTATTTTTTTAAGGACTTTAACAGAAAAGAGAAGGTAAATATAGTATGAGCTAGAAAACATAGTATGATTTATTAAGAGGTGTTATTGCTTTTATTGTTTTAAGGTTGGGGATGACTTAGGGATGTGAGCTGACACCAGGAAAAGTGCCAGCAGACAAGGGAATATTGAATATTCAAGAGGGGAAGGAAAGAGGTAATAGTGGGCAGCAATCTGATGGATAATATAGGAGGAAGGAAATAGAATAAAAGGTTTATGTAGACTCTAGAGGGATTATCCTTCATATGAAGGATTATGTCTTCTTCAGAGACCATGGGGTAATATTGTTCTTAGTAGGAGATTATGTTGTAGAGGAAAAGGAACTCTTTTTTAAGGGCTTTTAAGTTACTAATTTTGCATTCAATTATTCTACTATTTTCATTGAAATTATTTAGTTTGTCTTCATCTTGGATTATACATTTCTAAATATATATTTAGTAATAATCTACCCTACAGGTAGTTGTTGCTATGATCCTTAGCTATTAAAAACTATATTAAAAACATCATTGAATACATTCAGAAAGCAACATGTTCCTAGGCCATTATTAAGTTAATTATATATGGCTTTTATTTTTGTCATATAAACCCTAAATTAGTTTACATAAATTTAGAAGTTGCTATATTGTGTATCTTGGCTTGCTTCAGGCAAAATAAATATGTTTCCTTGGGTTCTTTTAAAATTGGACCATCTGCAGCATCTTTAAAAATAATATATCTTTTTCCCTGCCCAAAATGACATTCACAGTAGGAATTCAGATGCTCTGATAGTATCATAGAGAGTAACAGTGAGCAGGGTATAATAGTGGCCTTCGTGAAAAAGAATTAAATGGTCCATCCCCCTGCAAGAGCTTTTCTCAGCATGAAAAAAACATAATTAGGGGAAATATGACAAACTAAAAGTTTTGGCAACTAACTTGTTATTTTCTGTCACTGTCTATTCTAAGCAACTGTAATGGTCAAACTAATGTGAATGGTACAAAATCAACACAATAAAAAAAAATGGTGGCATGCTGTGGATATACCTTTTCCTGGTTGTCTACAAATTCAACTACCTTTATTTTAAATGAAGGTTGACCCTTCAAGTACTATAATAAGAAAAAAGGTAACCACATAGTACTGAAACACACCCTATAAGATATTAGTTTTTTTTTTTTAAATAAAGATCTAGACCATCCAAGTGACACTGTAGAAAATTACTCCTTATTTCCTCTGTCTTTTATTGAGATATGGGTGACTAGGGCAGGACAACAGAATAAACACTATAATTGTCTCTTATGTTTTCTGTCTATTTGAAGGAGGGTTTTAAGAATTACTGTTATTTGCAAAGGTTTGCTTTATTGTGCCTCTCTGGATAGGCAATATATACAGATAGATATAAAATCATGATACAAATGATAGCATTAATAGATTTTTTAAATATCTGAGAATTAGTACCCTAGAAATCATTTCTAGCCATACAAAATGTATTTATTAAATATCCAAAAATTCCATAATTAGTTACAAATTGGTGGACTAAATAAATTTTTTTACTATTTTTCAATGTTGCCCAATGAAAGGATTTCACAAAGTGATATGGATTTGGAAATATATTCAAAATCTGGAAACTGGGAATTGTAATTACAACTCAATCTCTAATTTGATATAACTTAGAAATTTCAGAGATTTGCCTTAGGAAGTCATCTGTAAAAGGAGGGACTTGGTCTATAATAGGTATTCTTAGCCTAGGGTCCATGAGGTCTGTGTAAAGATTCAAAGGATTCCTTAAATGGAGAAATGTATCATTATTTTCACTAACATCTAGTGAAATTTAACCCTTCCTTCTAGATGGACAATGAAGTGGCCACAGAATTGAATAAGAAGGGAGCAGAAACAAACAAACAAAAAAAACAAATGAAAGGAATTGTTCAGTGCTTTCAGTTATTACGAAGCCCTAACATTAAACAAATAATAATAATAAATGCCAATATATTCGTTGTGTTGATATAGAATTACAAATCACAGAGCACTATAATTTCTAAAGAATCAAAGTGTATGGTGACCCACAGACACATGGAGAGATATGGTAGTAATAAGTAGTTAGCATTAGCAATGATAGCATGCTGAGAGGAATAATGTTAAGAGAAAACAAGTGGTGCTGGAGGAAACAATAGATAAATTATAGCTCTGGTAACCACGAAATATTCAAGGACTTAGAAAAAAGTGTCATATATTAAGTAGATCACCTAGGAAGGACTTATGGGAGGATATGGGAAAGAAGTGCCCAGTTTAAAAGGACATTGATAGGATGGCTAGGTGGTACAGTGGGTAAAGTCCTGGCCCTGGATTCCAGAGAACCTGAGTTCAAATCTGACCTCAGACACTTGACACTTACTAGCTGTGTGACCCTGGGCAAGTCGTTTAACCCTCATTGCCCTGCAAAAAAAAAAAAAAAAAAAAAAAAAAAAAAAAAAAAAAAAAGGACGTGGATGAAATGCTGTTTACATTCTATCTTTTATTTGATGTTCACCTCAATACAAGTATTTTTCTCTCAGCCCTCTCCTTATTTCCCACCTGGCTGTACTCACTTCAGACTTATTTGTCTTCTACATTATGACCTGGTGCCAGGTACCTTCCTTTGCCTCCCCTTTTCAATATTCTTTTGTGTGTTGTTTTTTCCCTTTACATTATAAGATTCCTGAGGGTAGGGGGCTATCTTTTTTCTTTGTATTTTTAATACCCAGTGCTTAACACAATGTCTGGCACATAATAGTTGCTTAACAAATGTTTATTTACTACTGATTATGCCCCTTTTATTTCTTTTTTGCGGGGTAATGGGGGTTAAGTGACTTGCTGAGGGTCACACAGCTAGTAAGTGTCAAGTGTCTGGGGTTGGATTTGAAATCAGGTACTCCTGAATCCAGGGCCGGTGCTTAATCCACTGTACCACCTAGCTGCCCCCCCTTTTATTTCTCATGAAACCATGATTGATGCAATTAATAGATGGCAGATCCAAGTCTTATCGCAAAGCTAAAACATTTTCCTACCATAGTATAACAGTTTTCCAGTAAAGTATTCTATGCTATTACCTCAACATTTATCTTGGAAATCTTTCATTTTCTTCCATATTTCACAATAATTAGGTGGTGCTCCTGACCTCCCAGAATTAGTATCATCAGATTTTTCTTTTTGTTTGCTTGTTTGATTGATTTTATCTCCCTCTTCTTTCCATCCTCCTTTCTCCGCCCCCCCCCCAACTTCACCAAGACAGAGTCTTAGTAAAAGGCTTGTAGAAACCTCATTATTTGACAAAAACTGCTGGGAAAACTGGAAAACAGTATGGAAGAAACTAGGTATAGACCAACATCTCACACCATATACTAAAGTAACTTCAAAATGGGTACATGATTTACACTTAAAGGATTGTACCATAAGCAAATTAAGAGAGTATGGAATCATTTACCTGTCAGACTTATGGGAAGAGGAAGAATTTAGTACCAAAGAAGATATAGAGAGTAAAACAAATATAAAATAGATCATTTTGATTAAATAAAACTTAAAAGTTTTTACACAAAGAAAACTAACGTAACCAAGATTACAAGGGAAGAAGAAAACTTGAAAGAAACAGACCTCATGGACCCTAGGCTAAGAATAAGTCCCTCCTTTTACAGATGACTTTTTATTTTTTTGGTGAGGAAATTGGGGTTAAGTGACTTGCCTAGGGTCACACAGCTAGTAAGTGTTAAGTGTTTGAGGCCGGATTTGAACTCAGGTCCTCCTGAATCCAGGGCCAGTGCTCTATCCACTGCACCCCCTAGTTGCCTCTACAGATGACTTTCTAAGGCAACTCTGAAATTTGTAAGTTATATAAAAATTAGAGATAGAGTTTTAATTAAAATTCCCAGTTTCCAAATTTTGAATAGTATTTACAAATCTATATCAGTTTGTGAAATCCTTTCATTGGACAACATTGAAACAAATATCTCTGATAAAAGCCTAATTTCTCAAATATATAGAGAACCAAGCCAAATTAATAAAAGTACAAGTCATTCCCCAATTGATAAATATTCAAAGAATATGAACAGGCAGTTTTCAGACAAAGAAATTAAAGCTATCTATAATCATATGAAAAAAATGCTCTGGATCATTATTGATCAGAGAAATGAAAATTAAAACAACTCTGATGTATCTCCTCATACCATCAGAGTGGTGTTGGAGCAGATATGGGAAAACAGAGATACTAATCCACTCTTGCCAGAGTTGTGAAAAGATCCAATCATTCTGGAGAGCAATTTGGAAGTATGCCCAAAGGGGTATGGAAATGTATATACCCTTTAATCCAGCAATACCACTGGTATTATTTGGTTTATATCCCAAAGACATCCCCCAAAAGAGAAAAAGACCTATTTGTACAAAGATATTTCTAGCAGCTCTTTTTGTGGTGGCTAAGAATTGGAAATCAAAGGAATGCCCATAAATTGGGGAATGGCTTAAAAAGCTATGGTATATGATTGTGATGAAATATTATAGTGCTATAAGAAATTACTAGCAGGATGATTTAAGAAAGTCCTAGAAAGACTTATATGAACTGATGTATACTGAAGTGAGGAGAACCAAGAGAACATTGTGAATAAGGAAATCAATATTTTTGATGAAGAACTGTGAAAAACTTAACTATTCTCAACAATATCTAAGACAATTCCAAAGGACTATTGATGAAATATACCATCCACTTCCAAAGAAAGAACCGATAATGATGTAACACAGACGGAAACATGCTATTTTTCATTGTCTTTCATTTTCTTTCTTTTATTCAAGTTTTCTTATACAAAGTGATGAATATGGTAATGTCTTACATAATCATACATTTATAACCTATATATAATTGCTTTCTGCCTCAGGGAGAGTGTAGGGGAGAGAGACAAAGATAAATAAAAATTGGACCTCAAAAACTATTAATAAAAATATTTATTACTTTTTTAAAAATAAAAGAAATCATTCATATTGGGGTATTAATTTCTGAACAAATGCTTAATTTTTAAGGTTAATGATAAAAATGTGTTGCTGATTCTGAGGGTATTTCCTTTAATTAGACACATTTTCCCCAGTGCAAATTATTACAACTACTAATTTTGGTATTTCAATCATCTGTGTGGGATACTGTTTTCAGGTGCTAAGGTATTTTCTTGTAATCTTGAACTCACATTCTATGAGTGGCAACCTATTAATAAGGGTCAACTTAATTAGAGTATTTTCCCTGCATTAATTATTATACATTGCATATATATGCATTTGTGCATATATAAAATATTTAATATATAATTGTATATGTGTATATAAATATGTCCATACAAACAGTGCATCTATATACATATATACATATGTGAGTATACACATACACATGTGTACACACATAAAACCTCATTGAAACATAAGACATTTGCCTTGTGACATTGTGGTTAATTTAACTTTTGAGTAAAAAGTCGAAGTAAATTGGGGGTTTGATGCTTTCTCTCTGACAAAAAATGAAAACAAATCATTCATATTGGTGTATTAATTGCTGAATAAAAGGTTAATTTTTACAGTTAATGATAAAGATGTGTTGCTGATCCCAAGGGCAATTCCTTTAAATAGATTAATTTTCCCCCAGTGTAAATTATTACAACCAAAGGAACTACTAATTTTGGTATTTCAGTCATCTGTGTGGAATGGTGTTTGCAGGGGCTAAGGTGATCAGTCATCCTGATATATATCTTGCTTTGGAGGAGAGAGTAAGATTGGTGACCTCGAACAGTCCTCCCTCAATTAAATCCAATTCAGTGCAAGTAATGACATCACCAGGTATCATGGTCCTCTTTGAGAACTAAGGACAAATGCCAACAAATCACACTGGCAATACTCTACTTAAAAGCCTCATCTCCTCTTGTCTGTACTCTTCCAATAGCTCTTAATTATCTACCAGCTTTTCTCTCCTTTGTTTCATCTTCTATAAAGTAGTCAAATTTATTTTTCTTCTTTTTTATTTAATATTTTATTTTCCCCAGTTACATATAAAAACAATTCTTAACATCCATTTTAAAAATTTTGATTACCAAATTCTCTCCTTTCTCCCTCCCCCCACTCCTTTCAGAAGGCAAGGAAATTAATATAGGTTATACATGTGTAGTCATTTTTTTTTCATGATTTTCTTGCATCACTCTCATTTCTCTTCCCAATTTTTCCTCTGCTTCTCTTACTTTATTTTCAGTCATTTTTGAGTGCTTCCATGTCCTGAGACCAATTTACTTTTTTCTTGGAGTCTTTAGATTTAGGGGCTTTAGCTTTGTTATTTTCTTCTGATTGTGTGTTTTGATCTTCCTTATCACCATAGTAACTTTATGTGCTCAGAATTTTTCTGTTGTTTGCTCTTTTTCTTAGTCTACTTCTTCACTTTTAAATTTTTGTTAAAGTACAGCTCTGTGTCCAGGTGGAAGGTGTACTATCCCAAACTTCAAGGGATTTTTGCACCTATTTTCAGAGATATTTCTAGGGACCTGCAAGTTTTCAGTTCTTCCAAAGTGATATGATGTAAAGAGTGGTGTGTTTACTACTATCCTGGTCTGTGAGCAACAACAAGCCCTCTTTTCTGCCTTAGAAATATAAGGAAGGTCCCTGCTTCACTGAGGACACAAGTTCTGGTGTGCTAGTGCTCCTCCCTGCCCTGGGATTGCCACCCAGGACTAAATCCTGGATTTGAGTAGGAGCAAAGCAACAGAGTCTTCCTCAGTGTCAGCCAGAAACCCTTGTAAAATCTTTTAGGTTTTTTTGTTTTGTTTTGTTTTTGTGGGTGTTTTTTTGTTTGTTTTGCAGTTCAATGAGGGTTAAGTGATTGCCCAGGGTCACACAGCTTTATCCACTGTGCCACCTAGCTGCCTCTAACCCCTGTAATCTTCTGATTAGTTCTTCAACCCTTTTACCATCTGTGGGCTGAGAGTTCCAGAAGCAGCTGCTGCTGCTGCTGATTCAGTAGTTAACAAGACCTACTCCTGGTTTGTTGGGGCCCATCTGCACTGACACAGCCTGCTGTGAACTGTACTCCATTTTCACCCTGGTATAACAGACATTTCCCAATACCTTTTAAGTTGTCTTTGGCCGGAAAATTATTTCATCCTGGACTTTTGTGGATTATTCTGCTACAGGAATTGTTTTATGACATTATTTAAATATATTTGGATGGGTTTTGGGGAGAGCTCAGGTGAATCTCTGCTTTTCCTCCTCCATCTTGGCTCCATTCCCAAAGTTATTTTTCTAAAGTATGACTGACCATATCACTCCCTTACTCAGTAAATGCCAGTGGCCCCTTACTGTATTTTTGAGAAAAAAACAAAAAACAAAAAACTGAGTATATCTTTCTCTCTTCCTCTTAATAATTGTATTTTAAAATATTAGTTTACATATTTATTTGCTAGTATCACAGAGCATGTGTAAAATTTTAAATAAGGACACACACATCAGGAGTGCATATTTTTTTAAAAAATTGTTTAAATATGAGATCAAAAATCTTTGAAGTATGCTATCCTATAATATAGACACTATGCATGGTAAGACATTTTACATAATAACTTAGGGTTTCTTTGAAAAATCAGCAGATTATTTAATTGTAAATATCACAGATATCTCTACATTTAAAAAGACTTTGTTATTCATTAGTAGTTCAAGTTATAGTCAACATTATTTTAAGACGTGAAACTATACTTGATTATAAAGGATAGCAAAAAAGAAAGTGCCAAGGCATATATCCTTCTAGAGAAACTTCAGATTTTAAATGAGACAGACAATTGTTTCAGAGCTTACAAAACTGCCAAGAGGCATTAGTGAGAATTACATGCCACTGCATTTTAAAAAAAAAATTAAAATGTTTCCCACTCCCACATGTTGAATGTCATTGAGTAGAAAGAGAAATTTCCTAGCTAACGGAATAAATCCATTGTGGAAACTCTGATTTTTCATACATTGATTAGAATGAAAAAAAATTGTAAGTATTAGCATCAACACTGAAATATTGGGAGAAAGTCATTGAAACATGTAAAATTGAAACTTTTAAATGAATTTACTTCCTCCTACTTGTTGGGTATGAAGAAAGCAGAAAACCTTTAATATAGACTGGTACATACTGAATGTGATGATCACATGTATACTAGAGACCTAAAAGATTGCATTTCTATGTTCTAAAACTCTTCAAAGTAGAGAGGCAGAGTTTGAGGCTGAAAATGAACAAAAGTTATTCATACTATGAAACCATTCATCTTAGAGAAGCTATGTAAATGAAGTAAATTAAAGTAAAGGATATTAAAAGGAAATTTGTCCAGAGTGCTATTACAGTAATAACTGAGAATATTTTACAAATATCTTATGTAAAACTTGTAATCCCATTTAATAGTTAAAGCAAGTGAGGCTCAGTAGGTTTAAGTGCCTTGGCTAGGTTTACACTCTTAGTAAATGTATAAAAATTTGTTCCAACTAAGATGTTCCTGAATGCAAGTTGAATACTTTATCAAATACTTGACATGTCATTCAAATAGAAACAAACTTTTTAATAGAACATGTAGTTAATCCTTTCTGCCTACCTGAGAAATGATTCTAGATACACAAAAGAACAGAACAGATTAAGAATTAAGAATGGGGGCAGCTAGGTGGCACAGTGGATAAAGCATTGGCCCTGGATTCAGGAGTATCTGAGTTCAAATCCGGCCTCAGACACTTGACAAATACTATCTGTATGACCCTGGGCAAGTCACTTAACCCCCATTGCCCTGAAAAAAAAAAAGATTTAAGAATACACTTAATTTCCTGGGGCAGCTAGGTGGCACAGTGGATAAAGCACTGGCCCTGGATTCAGGAGTACCTGAGTTCAAATCTAGTCTTAGACACTGGACACTTACTAGCTGTGTGACCCTGGGCAAGTCACTTAACCCCCATTGCCCCGAAAAAAAAAACCCCACTTAATTTCAATACTCTTAATTTCACTTGGAAAAAAAGTAATCAGAGTATATATAACAGATGACATCTAGACAAACATAATGAAATAAAATGATTAATAACAATAATCAACCTATCCAAAACCTATCCAGCAAAACTAAATATAATATTAAAAGTAAAATAATGAACCTTTAATAAAATAGAGAACTCCTTTTAAGGAAAGCTAATATTTCTTAAAATGATAAATAGTGTCTACCCAAAATGAAGAGGAATTTTATTTGTAATGAGGATAAATCTGAAACCTTCTTATAAGATTAGGGATGAAGCAAGGATGCCAAATATCACCACTATTATCTAATATTATTCTAGAAATTCTAACTATAGCGATAAGGAAAAAAGAAATTGATGGAGTAAGCATAGACAATGAGGAAACAAAGTTATCACATACTAGATCGTATGACTATATTCTAAGAAAAAACCTAGAGAGTTAATAAAAAAAATAGTTGAAACAATTAAAAATTTTAGTCAAGTGTAGGATATAAAATAAACTTAAAAAATTATGTGTTTCTATTTATAGTCAACAAAGTCCATCAGGAAGACATATAAAGAGAAATATAATGTAAAATAACTGCAGACAGTATAAAATAACTTGGGACTCTGTTGAGTCCCAAGTTATTAAATCATATGAACATAATTAAAGAACACTTTTCATACAAAGAAAGACCTAAACAATTGGAGAAATATTCATTGTTGATGGGTAGGCTAAGTCAATATAATAAAAATGACAATACTACCTAAATAATTAGTTTAGTGTCATTCCAATCAAATCACTAAAAATAATTTTATAGAGCTAAAAATAATAATAACAATATTCTTCTGTAAAACAAAAAGGGGGAATCAATGTAAAAATGAGATGGAAGGCATCCTAACAGCACCAGACCTTGAGTTTTACTACAAATAAGTGATCATCAAAACAATTTGTTATTAGATAAGAAATAGGATGCTTGATTGGTGGAATAGAATAGGTACACGAATTACAAAAGTAAATGACCACAGTAAGGTCTGATAAATACAAAGATCCAAACTATTGGGTAAAGAATTCACTATCTCACAAACATTGCTGCAAATAGTAGAAAACAGAAAATGACAGAAACTAGGCGTGGATCAACATAAGATCAAAATGGGTACATCATTTATATATAAAGGGTGATATCATAAGTAACTTAGGGAAGCATGGAAAAATTTACGTGCCAGATCTATGGATAAGAAAAGAATTTATAACCAAATAAGATACAGAGTGGATCTCAGAAAGTAAAATGTATATAATATAATATACATATATATGCATTTATACGTACATACATACACATATATAGGTATATACAAATAAATTTATTTATTTAATTACAGTAAATTTAAAAGTTTTTTGGGAAAAAACAAAATGCAGCCTTTTTTAAAAAGGAAACTTGAGTGTAGAAGAAGAACTTATACAACTTTTTATGATAAAGCACTTATTTCTGAAATTTATAGAAAAATAAGCCACATTTATAGAAAAAAAAGAACCATTCCCCAAATGATAAATGGTCAGAGGATGTGATGGAAGGAAGATGGAAGAAAATCATAAAAGGTAGGACTGCTAGAAAACAGAAGTTGAGTTTATTCCTACTTCCTATTCTTGTGTTAATGCATTTAAAATATTATACTTTCCCTCTTTTACCTTTGCTTATTTTAAAAATATTATATGTAACTGAACATGAAAAAATAACATAATTCAATGCTGGCTGTGACACAAATTGAAGGAATACGTGGAAGAAATATGTGTTAAAGATGTCCTAAAAACGTGAATTCCAAAAGAATGTAAATAACTTCAGAACATGTTAAAGGAAAAAAAAGAGAGGGGGGAAAGGAAAATAAAGTAACCAAAACTATAACAATAAATACCAAATTATATTCATTTTATTTATTCTAATAAAATTTTAATTAGATATAGGGTATCTTCACTTTTGGACACAAATTATGTTTATATTTACCTCTTTCTCTATGGACTCCCATTTTTTTCTCCAGACAACAAAATATATTTTTTACGAAATTTAATTACTAGCTGAATATTGTCTAGCATACCTTAGTTGAATAGTGTTTGTAGTGCTGGGTCTGGTATCAGAAAGACCTAACTTTAAAAATAGTCTCAAGTACTTATGAATTGTATGACTATGGGTGAGTTACTTAACTACTATCTGCCTTAGTTTCCATATATAATAAATTTATATAATAAAAGGACCTATTCCAGTTGTTGTAAGAATCAAATTAAATAATATTTGTAAAGTTTTGGGCAAACTTTAGGACAAATCACTTTATATGTATGTTAGCTATTATTATGTAATGATTTTTATGCTGACATACCTGTCATCATCTAAGTGATCTGTACTGACTAAACTTCTAGAAGTATAAAAAATAATAATTCAGACACTGAGTATATCCTTGGGAGGGTGAAAAAAGAGAGAACGGAATAGATAAGCACTCAGAGAACTATCTACAATAGATGATATCTTTCCTGTCATACTATTTCCTGACAGGTATAAAGTATAAGATCCCACCGTGTCCATTATTACTTGATTTAAAAGATCATTTGTCTTGGTAGTACAGAATTCAGTCTTAAAACCTTTCTTCAAACTACGTGTTTCTTACATATTTGATAAAATAAATTGACTCCATGACAGATACAACTACAGAGAAACTTTTTTTCAACAATCATTGGAGTTTTAAAATCAAATGTCCCATAAAACAAAGATATTAGCTCACTTAAGTTGTTTTCCTATGTCATGATAGATATGATGCAAAGTTCAGAGTAATCATCTGTATCATTATTTTCCAAATAATTCAGTTGTCTGAGGTCTTTGTAATAATTGCACAGAAACCCAGAATGTCAAAATATATGCATGCATATATAGAATACATATATTCAATACATGCATATGGCTTATAAATCATCTGTACTATATTTAATGAAGTAACAATTGTTTATAAATGCAGTCTGATTACATCCAACATGTATATTTATGGTGCCTTTTGTTTAACTGGAAATTTTTAGTCTACTCAGTAGCAACGCAGAGTGAATACTTTTATATAAGAATTTGAGTTTTGTGATAGTTTATAGGTTGTGATAATAGCTTTTGATCATCACTAGGCAATTTCTCAAATGATATTCACTTAGATACTAGTTCTTTGTCCATTAGTATTATGTAATGTATATTGTCTGTATTTGTATTTAATTGGTTTGTGAGCATGGCCAGATGACCAATATGTAAGCACTTTTCTGGGAGAAACCAGGACCAGCTTCTAAGAGAAAATGGTAGATCTCCCCAACCTGCTATATGGAACTTGATTGTATAAATGAAGCAGAATGTTTCTTTAAAATTACCAGACTCTGCTTGGTCTCTGTCTCTGTTTCTGTCTTTCCTTCCCTTTCTCTTTTTGTTTTTCTTTCTGTATGTTTGTCTCTCTCTCTTTCAAGAAAGTATAATGATCAGTTATATATCCCTTCTAAGATCTTTCTCTTTAGAGGAAATTAAATATGTATTCGTATCAGAAGTTTGAAAATTATGCAATACCTCTCCACAATAGACATTTTGCCAACAGAGGTCATTTCAGAAGGATGTCTGATCTTCATTGAGTATAGATCCATTTCTTTCTTCAGGGTCTGCAGTATTGAATTAAGAAGCCTGTAATTCCTGAACAATTAGTGTAGTAATATTCCTGAACAAACAGCATTTAGGTGTGGAGGAAAGGACTATACTAACCATATCCCCTTTTTTAAAAATCCAGAAGGTATTACAAGTTAACTATGACACTGCAAGTGATAGTGGAAGAAAGAATAACCCCTAGCAAAGTGGCTTATATTTTTACCTCTTCCAAAGATCAGGTTGTACCTTGAGGGACCATGATTCCTTGAATTTTTTACTCATCCTCTTCCTATATCCTCTGTCTCAAGGTAACTGCTAATTCCTTCTGCAAGAAAAAAATGGGTAAGTAATAATGACCTTTAATTTTTAGTCAGTCAGTGTCAATAAGCATTTACTGAGCAATTATCATTGTGAGGAACTGTGTTAGGCTCATAAGTTACAAAGAATGGCAAAGAATAAAATTCTGCCCTTAAAGAGTCCATAGTCTACTGGGGAGACAATAGTCCATTCTATATCTTCTCAATATATACAGTATAACTATAAAGCAATCTTAGAAGGAAGGCTTTAGGGGAGGGAAAGTCCTCCTACACAAAGTTGGAATTTAAGCTGAATTTCAATGAAAGCCTGTTAAATCAGGAAGCAAAAGTGAGGATAGAAATCATTTTAGGCTTGGGAGACAGCTGATACAAAGACATGGAGTTGAGGGGTGGACTGTTCTTTGTAAAGGATAATAAGTAGCCCTGGGTAGTAATAATTAAGAGAAAATAGAGGAAATAATAATGCAATAAGAAATTAAAGGTAGGAAGGGGCCAAGTTTGAAGGGTTTTAGATGGGAAAAATTTGGTTTTACTGTCTCTTTATATTTTCTTGGAGGGGGGGTAGAGATAACTATGTGGCCAACTGGATGGAATATTATCCCTTATAATCTGACACTGGGCAAGTCATTTCTTCAGTTTCCTATATGTAAAATGATGATAATAATAATATTACCTAAGTCCCAATATTTTGTGAGGACATAAAAATAACATGATTTATAAAATTTAAAGAACTGTATAATTTCTAGCTATTATTGTTGTTGTTGCTGTTATATTTTTGGTCCTGGAGAGAGAATTACTAAATCAAGTAAGTGGATGACATATCAGACATACACTTTACAAAAAATCAGTTTGATAGCTGAGCCTAGGATGAATTGGAAAGTAAGAGAATTGATAAGCTGTGACAAATTAAAAGGCTATTGCCAGGAGAGAAGTGATGAGGGCCTGAACTACCAGGTTAACTGTGTAAATGGAGAAAATGGGACATATACAAGAGATGTTGTGAAGGTAGAAATGACAAAATTTGACAGCATTTTGGACAAATAGGGTAAGTGCAAATAAGGAGTCAATGATGACACTAAGGTAATCAGGATGCTGAAAAAAGAAGACTTGGGGGTAAAAGATAATGAGTTCTACTTTGGGCATGGCAAGTTTGAGATGCCTCTCAACAGTCAATTTGACAACCAATTTGAGATGTCCAAGGGACAGCTGGTGATGCTGTGATTAGAGCTCAAGAGAAATATGGGGGGGGGGGGTCATATATAGATCTGGGAATCATCTGTATAGGTATGGTAATTGAGCACACAGGAAGCTGATGAGATTACAGAGTTAGATAGTACAAACCAAAATGGAAGGGGTCCATGAAAGAATACTGAGAGTTACTCAGAGTTAGTGAGTAAGTCTTGGATCACAATCCAAAAATGGATACTGGAGAGATCAGACAGGTAGGAGGAGAGCCTGTTGAGAACAGTCTCATGAATACCCAGAGAAGAGTTTAACTTTTTTTGCATATAAGATTCCTTTGGAGAATTCTCTAAATCCTTCATAAATATCTATAATGGATTGAGATAGTTCTTTATTACAACCCTGAAAAGTCACCAATGTATCCCATGAAAATCTCCAATATAAAGATGATTTTAGAGAAAACACCACCTAATTCCCTAACCATGACAGTTAATAGAGTTTTCACTCATTGTCATTACTCACATATCCAGTATTTTATCAAAATAGATACATATTTCACAAAAAAAACCATGACAATCACATGAGTGTGCTAAGTATGCAGTTTTTCCTGATCATATATGTAGCCATGTCCTGTGAAGTGAACCATATTATTCTGGTGTGGTTTCCTACCACAATCCCAGATACAGCAGAATGTATCACTAGAAGACAAAACATGGAGAATACCAAAAATAAATAAATAAATAAATAAATAAATAAATAAAGGCATAACATAAGCACAGAACACCTAAACAAAGGTAGCAGGACTGGCTAGGAAGCACTGTGGGTATCACACTCAACTTGAAATTAAGTAGAACTGTGTTCTAATCCTGACTCAGACACTTACTAGCTGAGTAACCATGCAAAAGTCATTTAACTCCAATTTAGGCTCAGTTTCCTGAGCTATAAAGGGTTTTGTTTTGGTTTGTTTTTTATATTTTTTGTTATTGCATATATTGTTTCATCTAAGATTCCTTACAATTCCAAATCTCTTATCCTGTGAATAATTTCTCTTCCCTTTCTCTCCTTTCATTTTACACTACTGAATATGCAGTATTCTGAGCTGATTTTTAATGCACCAATTTAGGTTACATGGGACTCTCTTATTTTGTTATGTTGCCTTCAGTTACTGTGGACTGAAACATGGGGATATCTTCCTAAACAAACTGCTGCATTCTCTTTTCATACCTCCTAGTTCCTGCTTTGCTGATTCCCTGCTACTTAAACAAAGAGGACAGTGGATCTTTGCTCTTAGCAGTGAATTTAATATTTAAAGCTTTAAAGTAATAATTTGAAATTCTAATTTTATTTGCAATTGGATAGCAGGCAAGCCATATACATTAACAGAGAAACAAATTGGAAAATCCCTAGCCCTTCTCTAATGTGTGCTTATTCAGGCATATATAATGTTCTGACCCATATACACACACGTGTGTATGAATGTATATGTGCACATATGTATATATAAACATATTTTTATGTGCATGTATAATCCCTCATATATGCATATGTGTGTACATGCATTGTATATATGTATGTGTCATAAAATGTTGACTGAATTTATATGTCTGTATAGGTATGTATGTGCATGTATAAAATGTTGCCTGGATTTTATATATCCATGTATGTATTTGTCTATACCCACACATATACATATTATACAAATATATGTGTATATGTATATATACATCTATGTGTGTGTATATATTATATATATATATATGTATGTATGTATGTATGTATGTATGTATGTATGTACGTGTGTATAAAAATAAAGTATGTTGCCTGAAGCATCACAAATTAGGAAAGATCCAGGGATTTTTCCAATTCAGTTCAGCTCCCCACCTCTCACTGGAAAAAAAAAATTAAAAGAAAGAAAACAAAAAGATAAGATAAACCAAACCCTCTAACATATATGTATAGTAACAAAAAAATTAAACATTGGAATATACAAAAATGTACATGTAATTCTTTACATTGAATACAACAGCTCTTTTTCAGGAGATGGGCTACATGTTCCTTCATTAGCCCTCTGGAATCATGACTGGTCATTACATTGATCAGCACATGACTAGTGGTATTGCTTGGCCAAAGGATATACAGAGTTTGGTAACTTTCTGATCATAATTCCAAAATGCTTTCCAAAGTGGGTGGGCCAATTCATAGCCTTCACCCTAAAGCTATCTCTTCTTATTGATAAGTCCCTGTATGTACTATCATTTCAATACTCGGCATCTTAGATGTCATTATGTTTGTTTTTGTTATATTTTCTAAGGAAATTGTCTTTTGTAACAGTTAACTGAATTGTGAAGGAACTAAATCAAATTCGGGTCAGTTCAGGGTCTCCCAAAATTGGGTGGTGGGGAGGGAGCACCACTGGTGGAGTCTGAAGCCAAATGTATAAAGACAGGACATCTCTTTAAGGATGTTGGAGAACCCTGAAGAAGGGTAAAATGTAACATAACTGGTAGTATACAGGCAATAATAGCCAAGGTAGACATGCTTATGTGTGTATGAGTAACTACCCAAGCAAACAAAAACAGTTTAATAAGTTATAAAGGAGAGAAAGTGACATATTTTGTTATTTAGGAGGTGGAATGAATTAGAGATGAATTACCGGTGTGTTTGATTAGTTCTCTATAGAGGAGTAATAGCGGTAGCAAGGAGGAAAGCAGGGAAGACATGTCTAAGCATTGTGCAGAAATAGAGAATGTCAAAGTTTCATATGATCTTAGAGTTCAGCTAGTTCAATGTTTCCATTTAAGATATGAAGAAATTCAGATTTTGAAAAAACAAGGTTTTTAAAAATGCAAAATGGACTTCTATCCAATTTTACTTACTGCCTAAATAGGATTAAGATGGGCCAATACTTAAATACATAGTACAGTAAAGCTCTAAAGTTACACCAGACAGTATAATATAATAATTCTTCTTTTTCTTCCTCTCACAAATTGCAAAAGTGGCCAGACAGAAGAACAAGGGCATTAGGAAACAAAGCAGTATCTATATTGAGCACCACACAGCTGAAGATAGGAAAACATAATGCTTTCAAGGCTCTGTAACTGAAGGCAGCAATAGGAGAGGGTCCTTGCCTCACCAAGAAAACAAACAAACCAAAAAACAAAACAAAACACAAACTAAAAAATAAAAAAAACAAAAACAAAAACAAAAAGTCCCTGTGTAGTCAGAAACCTCCAATTTGGGACTTAGGGAGATTTAGGCAGTAGGGTAATGTAGTGTGCTCAGAACTACACCCCCTAAATCCAGAGGCTTAGAGATCCCAACTACCCTGTCTTAAAGTCAGACATGAAATGAAGACTAATTACAGTATCCCAAGGCAAATTGAATTGGAATTCTAAACAAGATTCAACTATGAGTCTTTACTGTTCTCTATGTGTACACAGACACACAGACACATACACAGACACACATACTCATACATACATATGCATGCATAAATACATATACATACATACAGATGTTCATATATATATGTCATAATACTCTGATATGAAGTAGTCTTAAAGTATATCAGTTGTTTTATGGTGGGCTCTAAATGACATAATCGCAAATTACTCCTTCTTACTGAATCTGTATTCCATGTACTTGAATTGATAAGTAGTGTCTGAACAGGGTGCAACTAGGTGGCACAGTGGATAAAGCACTGGCCTTGGATTCAGGAGGACTTGAATTCAAATCTAGCCTCAGACACTTGACACTTACTAGCTGTGTGACCCTAGGCAAGTCACTTAATCCTCATTGCCCTACCAAAAAAAAAATTTAGAGTCTGAACAGTCTTCCATATTTGAATAAGAAGTTGATGTGTCCATCATGCATTTCTATATTCATCTGACCCAGTTGAAAATAATACTATATTACATATTCTGGACCAAATCCACATTATAAACTATTTGAATTTTTTGACATCTAATTATATATCTTTACCAGCTACAAAATTTTGTTGGATCTTATAAATTTCATATGAAGTTCAAGGCATATAAAGGCATTATTAATACACAAGATGGTCATCCAAATGAGAAGCCAGGGCCAACTGGCCTCTAAGTTCCTTCCATCTCTAAATCTTTGTTCCTTCAAACCTCTGATCCTCCCAATAAGAAATCTACAAAAGTGCTGTAGCAATGCCTTAAGTATTCCACAAAAGTATGTTGTAAAATGTAGAGCATATATCTGAATGATTGATGATGTTTTCTAAAATTTTCTTGGCAATAATTTGTCAAGTTTATCTCAGTTAATCAGAAGGCTGATTATGTTATGGCTCTGACAATTCATTTTCTTGAAATTTAGTTTATATTTTGCATGACTTTTCTTAAGATACATATAAGGATACTTTTGTTTTTTGTAGAATTTTATGATGTTCCTTTTAACCTAATATAATGCAAATGAATTAATATTTCAAAAATAGACATTTATGTACACATTTATACATACCAGTATTCATAAATAAAGTATTTTCCTCCCCACATCCCATTATGATCTGTGTTTATTTTGTATGATTCAAATTTCCAATAACATTGGGAACAATCTTATTGTATTTTGTATATATTTGATATGTACTTTTATTAAACTGTATTTGATGTATACTACTCTCAAACTGAATCTATAAAATTAAAGGGTAGGGGCTAGACAACCTGTGAGGTGACTTCTACCATATGGTTCAATGGTCATATGAATTTGAATGTGTCACAAAGCAACCATTTTAAATGTATGATATCTCAGCTATGGAATAGAAGGCATATTAAATTGTTTGCTGGAGAGGGGAGGGAGATGGAAAAGGAGAGAGAGAGGGAGAGGGAGAGGGAGAAGGAGAGAAGAAGAGGAAGAAAAGGAGAGGGAAAGGAAAAGAGAGAGAGAGAGAGAGAGAGAGAGAGAGAGAGAGAGAGAGAGAGAGAGAGAGAGAGAGAGAGAGAGAGAGAAACTAGAACATATAGGTTATAAGGGGTGATCCTTTCACCTTGTAGGACCCCCTCAGTGGCAAATAAGGATTTTCTCTCAAAATAAATGCCTGTGTAATGGGTAATCAGACGTTTTAAGAATAATTTATTACTTGAATAAAGTACTCTAGCTCAAGAGAATACAATTTAGGATTATTGAAACTCAAGAAGAATAAACCATCATCAGGGAAGAAAAAGACATAAAACCATAATATTTCATTACAGCTTCTACATTGACATGCCACATGAATACATACAGACATAAACAAACACAAAATTATGCATACATATATACATACACATACACATATCATGATCATAATTAAAACATGAACTTCAAAGACGAGTATTAATGAAAAATTAATTGGAAGTCAAAACAATAGAAATTAAAGTGTTTTTCAGTTGACTCCTGAGTTTATTTTTAAAATTAAAATTTAGCATGCACACAATTCTTCTTATCTATCTGTTCTCCATCATTCTTCTCATGCATACATATTAAAATCCTAGAAACATCAGAAATTGGAAGTTGCCTATTCAGGTAACAAAAGCAGTTTATATGAGTGATGTGCATAAAAGGTAAATTGTATGTTGAAAATCAGCCTATCAATTAAAAATAAAATTTGGGGCACAGATAGATGGCACAGTGGATAAAGCACTGGCCCTGGATTCAGGAGGACATGAGTTCAAATATGACCTCAGACACTTGACACTTACTAGCTAAGTGACCCTAGACAAGTCACTTAACCCTCATTGCCCCCCCCCCCCGCCAAAAATGGAAACATGTCACTAGGAGTTAAGTCTAGCAAAGAGGTCATTTGGATTTCTGTCTTTTTCTTTTCATTTAACTATCCTATTTCTTTTGCCTTCTTCCCTTGATTTCTTTTCTTTTGTTTTTTTTTTTCTTTTTACTATTGCAATAAGTAATGAATGAACAGCACTGTTATTTTCTATTCACCTGAATGGCATCAGATATGTCACTAATCATTCATAGAAATCTACTTTAACACAAAAGGTAAGGAAAAAAATCCTCAAAATTTGAACACATACATTCACACACAAACGTGCATAGAAGAAATACATAATCACTCTGGATTTTTTTAAGTGCTACAGAATTTTAAAAATGAACAAAATCATTCGAAGAAAAGTTTGTCATGAAAGTTTATTTCAGAACACAATGAACAGTGGATGATAGATTCAATTTAAATTATCCATTTAGGCAGATAATAATATTAACTAAATAGTACATCTATATTTTTAAAGTTCCATTTATGTTATTTATATTAATATTTAATAAGACATATCAGAAGATTTTAGTAAAAAAGAAGTTTTATTCTTTTATCCTCAACTAAACAAAAGATGACATATTGTTGATTTCATATTTTAAAGTACTAATTTGAGGCAATTTGTGAACATATTCCTTTGATTCTTAATATTAGTTTGGTTATTAAAGATTTTCTATTTCCAAGACTTTTAGCTACAGGATGAAGAAAGTGAATGAGGTGTAAGAGAAGGAGAAGGAGAAAGGAAAGAGGAAGAAGAAGGAGAAGACCCAATAGTATTTGTATAGCTACGTTTGGTTTAATCAAATTTAAGATTTGCTTTTTTGCTGAATTAACCATGAATGGTTTGCTTCAACTATTAAGACATGCAGAATTTATGACTTGGCTATGTTGCATGCAAACTTTCGTATTCAACTAAACAAAGCAAACCAAAACAAAAATAGCTCACTGTATAAAATAATATTGTTTTTAAGTGAGGTATTTCCATAAATCTTACCAAGTATTGCATAGGACAGAGACAAGTGACCAGTTGTGTGTGAGAATAAATATAATATAGTTTACAGTTTATTTCTTGTCTTCTTAATGATAACAAACACTTTGTAATAACATGAGACATATGTATAGATTGTTCTATTTTATATTATTTGGGAAATATTGAGCTATTTTCCAAAATGTTGAGGACAAGTTGAAACATATACTCATATTCTGACTGTATTGATGAATGTTTTTCAACTAATCTACCATTGGGCAATGCACTGATATTTTTTAAGGGAGAGAAATTATTTTGAACTGATTCATCTTTAAATATCAGCAATCTCCCCCATGACTATTATTCAGAGGTGTGCTTGTAAATATTTCACAACTGATTTTGTGAAAGAGCAAGAAAAACTTTTAAATTTAATCTGCATTGTTAATATTTTCTCCATCACTTTTTGAACTCCAGTCAATCAAAAAAATAAACTAAGCACTGCTTTGTAGTATTTTCTAATTTCTTAGGTATAAATGGCCACACTGAAAATTTAACATTCTTCTCTCATGAGTATGTTTGTGATACCTCTTGCATTCCTCTTCCTTCATTGTCTATTTTTTTTTTTTGTGGTGCAATGAGGGTTAAGTGACTTGCTCAGAGTCACACAGCTAGTAAGTGTCAAGTGCCTGAGTCCGGATTTGAACTCAGGTCCTCCTGAATCCCCATCCACTGTGCCACCTAGCTGCCCCCTTCATTGCCTATTTGTGACAATTTTAAAAAGATAAAGGCTATGGTCATGTAACATAAGGATGTTAACTGGCCTATACAAAAATTGAAGTATTAGTTTCAGTGTATTTAGCATCTTGGCCTAACTGAAGTAAATGACTATACACTTAAAAACAGAATTTCATCAGAATTTCTTCAAGACCCTGATCTTTAAGAAAAATTGACCTAAAAAGGATATATAGGGATAGTGATATATGTATCTGTAGATATAGATGTGTGTATTTGCATATACATATATGTATGTGCAGTTTGAGGTGTAGATGCAGATGAAGATGGAGATGGAACTGAAGATGGAGATGTTGGTGTAGATAATCCCAAAACAAGGTAAAAATTTTAACTCCACGAACCATTATCTCAAAATTTTGAAATTATATTTCATTGAAGAATATTCTCATTTTATTACTTAACACTAGAACATAAAACAGAAATTAAAAGGTAAGCTGATTATTATCCTTTATTCACATTACAGGACTCATTAACTCAGGGTTAAATTTTCTCAGCAAAAACAAATCCTCATGTGAGAAAGATAAACTTATTTAATTAATTATTAAGGTGTGGGGAAATGTTTCTAAAATGTTGGGGTAGAAGTGGCAAAATTCAAACACTAATTTTTGGTAGAATTATAAACTGATCCAATCATTCTGGAGAGCAACTTGGAACTATGCCCAAGGGAGTATAAAACTGCATACCCTTTGATCCATCAATACCACTATTAGGTATGTATCTGAAAGAGATCATAAAAAATGGAAAAGGAGTCATATACAATATTGATAGCAACTTTTCTTTTGTGGTGGCAAAAACATGGAAAATTAGGGGACCCCCATCAATTGGGGAATAACAGAACAAATTGTAGTTTATGAATGTAATGGAATACTATTGTGCTATAAGAAATAATGAGCAGTCTGATTTCAGAAAAACTCAGAAGACTTGCATGAACTGATGCTGAGTGAAGTGAGAAAAACCAGGAGAACATTGTACACATTAACAGCAACATTGTGTGATAGACTTAGCTGTTCTCAGGAATATAATGATCCAAGACAATTTCAAAAGACTCATGATGGAAAATCCTTTAGACAGCCAGAAAAAGAACTCTGGAATCTGAATGCAGATTGAAACATAATATTTTCACTTTTGTTGCTGTTTTTTTTTTTACCTTGTGTTTTTCTCCTTTTCTTCTGATTCTTCTTTCACAACATGACTATTGTGGAAATCTGTTTAACATGATTGTACATATATAACATCAGATTACTTTCTGTCTTGGGGAGGAAGGAAGGGAGGGGAAAATTTGGAACTCAAAATATTACAAAAATTAATGTTGAAAACTATTTTCACATGTAATTGGAAAAAATACTATTTAGAAAAAAAATAGAAGAATCCCCCTTAATTTTTGTCTGTTAAAAAAGGAAATGTTTCTATTATATACCTTCTCACTACTATATTGTATACCTATTGTTTAATTTAGATATAAAGCTAATGAAGATGTATACATATGATCACTAATTGACCATACATACACATATACATGCATACATGTAAACATGCTTGGCATAAATACATACACACATATGTATATTTTTAATAAAATATCCTATGCAAAGATTAAGAAAATGTTTGAATTTTATTTCCTTCATGACTGGTCACATTTTCTATCTCTCTGAGTTTTTGAGGTTTGTTTCTTTTCCCCCACCAAGCAACTAAATAATAAGCCAGAGATTATTGTCTTGGGAAACCTAATGTCTGCTGTGCTATTCAGTTTGGAAAGGAAATCACCTGTGGCTAGTTTGAAGTTTGTCCCTGAAATAGATTGGGAATAGTCATCACCTGCCTGATGTGATAGAGACCCAACAAATCCCTTTATCTCAGCTGTGTTGGTGTGATAGCCTTTGTTTAATCATGATGAAAAAAGATGCTGGTGTAAAAGGAAAATGGGTTCCCTGCAGAACAGAAGCCTCCAAATGGCTGTAAAAAATGTATGCAGGTAAACATCATTTATACAATATTGCTTTATAGAAGATTACAGGACTCACATGGTGTGCCTTGGAATCCATGGGGGAATCAGGAAGAAAACAGAGTTTTTAGTTCTTTGGAAGTCACATCAGGGCAACACAGCTAAAACAATTGTTGGAAGAAATCCCTTACCAGAGTTTGAAAACATGTTTCTTGAAAGAAAGAAAAAAAGCCAAAGCATTACAGCAGTTGGTAAGATTTTTTTAATACATTCATCAGATTTTCAGGTTAGGTTTTTGGGATTTTTTTGAACATTAAGAAAATTTTAAGCATTGCTTAATTTCAAAGACTATGCTTCCCTCTGAGGATTAGTTATAATTTAAATCTCATAAATTATGTGGTTTCAGAAACTCTAATGCTCTAATGAAGATAATATTCTTGAAATTTTTCAGTAAAAGATTTAATGTCCTTGAGGCAGGAATGATTTTCGTCTTGTCTTCATGTCTTCATACCCTAACATAATTCCTGGCATATAGGAGGTTGTAAATAAATGCTTGTTGAATTAAATTCATGGATTTTTTTTTACATGCCTTTCTTAAATGAGTGTGTATTTCCACATCCCTTCAAATCTGGTGTGCTCTAATGAGTCCAATAAGGAAGTCAACTTTGTCCTGAATTAATAATCCTCTAAAAATAATGGATAGTAGAGGGGTGGAGGGAAGGGAAATGGTAGAGGCTTCACCACAGACTATATGGTACTTCTGCCATTGCTGCAGCTGCCTGATTATTACTGGCTAAGGTGTGAATTTGGTTTTATTGAAGAGTTTCCAGAAGAAAACAGAAATACCAAAAATAGTTCAAACTCTGCTCCCATTCCCACAGATCAGAATAGACAACCATTTGAAATTGTGGAACACTATTTATTCACCTTGCTACAAGTCTATGGACAGTTTGCATTTGGGATTTTTGATGACAGATCTGAATTTCCCACATGTGGCTCTGGAGCACAATCTGTGAACACCAGGGGCTTGGAGAACAGATTGGAGAGAGAATAGTCTTACCACTGCTATGGTGCATAGGGCAGCCACTGGCCCACCTCACAGCAAGGCGTACTGAAGGCAAGCATTAAGGCTTCACAATCTTAGAAGGAATTTTTCAGCTAATTTATTCACTGGAATATAGCACCTGCTATAACATCAAACCTGAGATTGGGTCCATGGAGTGTTCTCCATTAAAATTCAAGGGACTATGGGGCAGCTAGGTGGCACAGTGGATAAAGCACCAGCCCTGGATTCAGGAGTACACCTGGAGTGCCTGTGGCCTGGATTCCATCATTACAAAGCTCCATAATCAGTTTGAAAACACAGGTTCCCCCATCAACAGACAAAGAAAAACTAGAAGCCCTTTCCACCATTCAAGTCACAGAGGAACATGTAGATTCAGGGTTGGAATTTCCTGCATATAAAGATAATCATATGCTGGGTGAGAATGTCTGGCAATTACCTTGCAATCACTTACTCCACAAAGGCTGCATAGTCCTCTTGGCTGGAACAACATGATAACTGCCCAGTGTGTCTGTTGGAAATTCTTAAATGAACATACAGCTACCACAAATTCCCTGCAACTGGCAGGAATGAATTTTTCTTCCTCCTCTAATTCCTCTTCCTCCAGTTCAACAAGTAATGAAAATTGAACAAGCAACTTGTGAATCTCACCACCAGCCTGTCTAGCCAACTAGCATCTTCCCTATTTCTCCTTTGCCCCAATTTACCCTGTCCATTGCCCATCTGATTTCTGATCAGGGGGAGCAACTAATCTTCCCACACACAACACTAGGTGTCAAAGTGGATAAAGCACTGGCCCTGAAGTTAGAAGGACCTGAGTTTAAATCTCCCTTCAGACATTTACTAGCTGTATGATCCTGGGCAAGTCACTAAACCCCAATTGTCTGAAACATCTGAGTCCATCTCCAGTCATCCTTATATATATCTTGCCACTTGACCCAGATGGCTCTGGAGGAGAGAGTGAGGTTGGTGACCTTGCACAGCCCTTCCTCAATTAAATCCATTTCAGGGTAAGTTATGACATTACATGATGTCATGGGCCTGTTCTGGAAAAAAGGAGGAAGGAAAGACCCCCAAGACCCCAGCTTCTTTCTATCTTTCTTTCATTCTTTTTCCTTTCTTTCTTTTTCTTTTTCTCTTTCTCTTTCTTTTTCTTCCTTCCTTCCTTTCCTACCTTCCTTCTTTCCCTCTTTCTTTCCTTCTTTCCTTCCTTCCTTCCTTTCCTTCTTTCTTAAACAAGCTTTGGATGCACCAAATACCTTTAGATCTGATTTTACCCCTTTCTACCCACCATTACCCAATTCATTCGATGGTTCCAGGGAAGCTTTGTGACCCTAAGGTAACATTAATAGCATTTTGTCAGTCTGGATCCTAGCAGTAACAAGTTGTTCAAAAGGAAGGATGGATGTGGCTAGGACATCACTATGGTTGTGCATTTGAGATACTTTTCATTTTTCACTTTTCTCCCAGTAGCACCCCAATCCTTTTTAAGCCCCTCTGAGGGAACATAGATGATGCTGCTGGAGGGAAGGGATGTGGAATATGACTATTTCATTGCCATCCTACATACAAACACTTTCCCTTAAGCTATCCTCCACACCATCATCCTGTCTTTATAACCTTGCCCTCTAATGCTCAACAACAGAAAGGATTTTTATAATTTTAAATGATTACTTCTGTTAAATGAATGAACATTTTAGCTAAAAAAAATATAATGGTAGACTTAAAAGTGACTTTAAAGATCTTATCTTGGGGGCAGCTAAGTGGGGCAATGGATAAAGCACCAGCCCTGGATTCAGGAGGAACTGAGTTCAAATCCAGCCTCAGACTCTTGACACTTACTAGCTGTGTGACCCTGGGCATGTCACTTAACCATCATTCCCCGCCCCCCCCCGCCCCCCCCCGCCCCCACCAAAAAAAGATTTATCCCTCAAAATATAAATGAGGAAATGGAAACCTAGTCAGTCTATGTAGGTTGTCTAAGATTACAAAGTTAGTAGAAGTTGAGGACTGAATCGTTTGTATATTTTTAGTAACACAAAGTAGAAAATATTGAGAGAGAAAAAATAAAGATAAAATCAACTCTCTTAGGGCTACAATAATAGGTGAGAAGAATTACAAGGTTTTATGTTAGCTGTTAACAAGAATAGGAAACTAAATAATTTCTAAACACTTCAAGTCATCTGAGCCCTGCAAGTTTATGCTTTAGATATTATAGCCTCATATGATCAAAGATCTAGAGTTAATAAGGGACTTTACATCCTGTGTTAAGCTGTCTGTCATTAAACAGATGAGGAAAATATGTGTGTGTCTCTATTTCTATGTCTATGGGGGTGAGCGCCAAGGGGAAACTAAAAAAAAAAAACTATCCTATATCATTTTATGCTATAGATAACTTTATCAGTTAATACGTTTTGAAGCTTTCTGAGGGTTACTGTTAATTTCTTTTTTTAAAAAATCATTTATTTGTTTGTCTATTTATTTATCATAAAATTATTTTATTATTTTCTAGTTAAATGTAGAGATAGTTTTCAACAGATTTCTAGTTCAAAATTTTTCTCCCTCCCTCCTTTCCCTCCTCCCGCCCCAAGAAAACAATCAATGAGATATAGCTTTTATATGTAAAATAACATTAAATATATTTCTGCATTAGTCATATTGTAAAAAAAGAATCAGAACAAAAGGGAAAAACATCAAAAAACAAAACAAAACAAAAAACCCAGAACAAAAATAGTGTTACTTTTAATTCCAGGAACACAGTTTCCTAGTGACAAAAATTAGTCTTACTTGACCAACAGGCCCATGACTAACTTCTGAAAGATTCCAATTGTTCAACATATGCTAGAACAATGAAAGGAGAATCATAGGATTAATTCATAATAAACAATGATTTATGAAGCAACAAACACTCTGGAATGCTATAGAACTCTGGCTTTAGTCACCTTAAAAGTGTGTGTGTGTGTGTGTGTGTGTTTGTGTGGTGTATGTGACATGGGGATCTGGTATAGATAGCTCAGATAGCTGTCTCTGGTATATCTACCAAAGGAAGTAGAAATAAATATAGTATGGTAGTTAATAGGGACAATTAAATTAAGTGAGAACTAATTTTGTTTAAGTATGGGCAAGATATATTTGTAAGCAGTAGAAAAAGAACAGATAGGGAGAAATTGAAAATCAGAGATTGTGGATAATGGAGAGGATAGAAGAAAAGATCAAGGGTTTTGACTCTGGCAAGAACAACAGTTTCATCCAAGAGAGAATTGAAGCAGAAGACAATGGAGAAAAACTCCTCAGTGATGTGATATGAATAGGAGAGAGAAGGGAGATCCTGAGGAACAAACACAGTGTTGGTGGTGGTGTCATTGTTTGTGTTGTTTTATTTTTTTTTCCTTATGTTATGAGGTCCTCAGCAGAGGATACCATTAGATGAGAGGGGGGACAGCTAGGTGGTGCAGTGGATAAAGCACTGGCCCTAGATTCAGGAGAAACTGAGTTCAAATTCAGCCTCAGACACTTGATGCTTTCTAACTCTGTGACTCTGGGCAAGTCAATTAACCCTAATTGCCCCTCAAAAAAAATTTAAAAAATGAAATATTTAATTTATTTATTTTTTCAATTTTGGGAAAATTAGATATGAAAGACCTTTGCGGGAAATTGAATGGGAATAAAAAGAAATATACCTTTTCTTTAGTGGTACATGATACCTACACAAAATTAACCATGCATTAGGGCATTTAAAAACCTCATAACAAAATATAGAAAAGCAGAATTATTCAAGTTCATTTTCAGATCATAATGCGATAAAAATTATAATCAATAAAAAGTCATGGAAAGATAAATTAAAGATTAATTAGAAATTAAATGATCCCATTTTACAGAAAAAGTGGGTAAAAGAACAAATCATAAAACAATCAACAATTTTATTAAAGAGAATAACAATGAGGCAACAATTTGTGGGATGCCGTCAAAGCAATACTCAGGGAAATTTTTATAATTCTAAATGTGTACATCAATAAAACAAGGAAAGGACAGATCAATGAATTGGGCATGCAACTAAAAAAACTAGAAAAAGAATAAATAAAAAATTCCCAATTAAACATCAAATTGAAAATCAAAAAAAGAGATTAATAAAATTGAAACTAAAAAAAATTGAACTAATGAATAAAACTAGAAACTGGCTTTATGAAAAAAAGAAAAGATACATCATGAGTTAATAATATTTTTAAAAAGGAAAGAAGAAAATGAAGTTACTAGTATGGAAATGAAAGGGTTTTAATTCACCACTGGGGTAAGATTATTGGAATTTGGCAGACTGAGTGGGATGAGCCACACCTGGCCTGCCCTGAGTAACATGTGCTGCTGATGTCAGCAGGAGAAACCACTCTCCACTGGCAGTTTTAAAGGACCTCCCCTTTTGGGGGAGGAAGAGTGAAGGGTTGCTGAGGGGAGCTCAGTCTCTTCCTGAGTGACTTTTTTCTGATGGCATGAGCTGCAGCAGGGGATAAGAAAGAGGTTCTTTCTTTTTTTTTTTTTTTCCCCATTGCTGTTTTATTATTTTATCCTAAGACTGCCTCCTCAAGTCCAGAGTTTTTCCCTTCCAAACAGAATGAACAATGATATGGCACAGTTACACCTCAGAATAGGGCAAGAAAGGACCTGAGAGGCATCACATCCAAACCTTCTTCTTTTACATGTGAGGAAATTACGGTCTGGAAAGTTTGTGACTTGTTCAAGGTGACAGGTCTTCTGACACCAATCCAATGCATTTTTCTCCACACCACATGGCCTCTAAATAAGTCTTTTTTTTTTTTTTCCGTTGGGCAATGAGGGTTAAGTGACTTCCGTGTGAGATTTAAAATTGGATACTAGAGCATTAACCTCCCTTTGTAACTTTTCCCTTATTTATCTCCAAGACTAGTAAATGGAAGAAACCTCTGGTCTATAGTTAGAGCTTTTATTGTTTGGAAATTACAAGGTGATGTTGATTAGAGGGATAGGAAAGTAGAAATACAAAACAAATAGTCTTAAGTCTAAGCTTAGTCTATATTCCATATAAAACTCACCAAAAGCCCAAGGCCACCTTTGCGGGGAGAGAGCCCCGTCAAGCACGTGCTGCTACAGCGAGCCGTGCAGAGTCGAACTCTAGTCAGCGTCTGTCGGTGCCGCGCAGCCAGTGAACCAGGAGAACCAAAAAGAGACCTCACTTCCATTCTCTCCTTGCCGTGGAGAGCTTAGCAGCTGGACTGGCATGTGTAGCCCATGCACAGCCGTTGGTCTCCTCCCAGAAAGGGTGGTCCTTCAAAAACTGGCATACTTTTCGTATTCACTAACCAACTGTTAAAAACTTTTTACCACACCATAGATAATTAGATTTCAATCAGACATCTGCTTCTGGCTTGAGTTGATTAGGCAAAGAAAAGAACAGACTATAGAAAGCTTTTAGGGGGGTGAGGTATACCAGAATACTCCCTTAAAAGAAGATAATAACAAAGTCAAAGCTCCAACATCCAAAGCTTCCAAGAAAAATATGAATCAGTCTCAGGCCATGGAAGCACTCAAAAGGGACTTTGAAGAGAAAGTAAGAGAGATAGAAGGAAGATTCAGAGATGGAGGAAAGAATGGGAATGGAAATGAGAGCAATGCAGAAGAGCCATGAGAAAAAAGTCAACAGCTTGAAAAGCCAAATGGGAATGGAGATACAAAAGTTCTCTGAAGCAAATAATTGCTAAAAAATTAGGATTGAATAAATAGAAGTTTGTGACTTTGTGAGAAACCAAGACACAGTAAAGAAAATCCAATTGGATGAAAAATAGAGGGCAATATGAAATATCTCCTTGGAAAAATAGCTGACCTGGATAATAGAACTGGGAGAGACAATTGGAAAATCATTGGACTACATGAAAACTATGAACAAAATAAGAGTTTAGATACTATCTTCCAAAAAATTGTTAGGGAAAATTGCCCTGATATTCTAGAAGCAAAAGGTAAAATAGAAATTGAAAGAATCCGCCAATCACCTCCTGAAGGAGATTCCAAAAGGAAAACTTCCAGGAGTATTATAGCCAGGTTCCAGAGATACCAGGTCAAGGAGAAAATATTGTAAGCACCTAGAAAAAAGGAATTAAAATACTGTGGAGCTACAGTAAGGATAACATGAGATCTAGCATCACCTACATTAAAGGACCAGAGGGCATAGAATATGATATTCTGGAGGGCAAAGGAACTGGGACTGTGGCCAGGAATCACCTACTCAGCAAAAGTGAGTATAGTTTTCAGGGGAAAAAATGGGACTATGGTGAAAAAGAGGACTTGCAAGCATTCATGGTGAAAGGCCCAGAACTGAATGGAGAGGTTGACATTCAAATACAAGACCCTAGAGAAGCATAAAAAGATAAACAGGAAAAAATAAATCACAAGAGATATTAAAAGAATAAACTCTTTACATTCCTACATGGGAATACTATATACTTCTAACTCATAAGATCTTTCTCAGTATTAGAGCAGCTGAAAGGAATATACTTAGAGAGCAGTGTGAATTGAATATGAAGGGATGATAGCTGTAAAGCATTTATTTTTTTTGTTTTTCTTTGTTTTTTGTGGAGCAAGAAGGGTGGGGTAGCTTATGTCTGGATCCTGATGTGAACTTGGGGCGTTCTGGGTTCAGGGCTGGTGCTTTGTCCACTGTGTCACCTAGCTAACCCATGATGACATTTTCAAAATAAAGTTCAGGAGTAAGGAGAATACAGTGGAAGAAAGGGAAAGGGAGAGATGGAATGGGAAAAAGTATCTCATATAAAAGAAAGAAGAAAAAGCTTATGGAGTGGAGGGGAAGATGGGGAAGGAGTGGGGGAGTGAGTGAACCTGACTCTCATCAGAATTGGCTCAAAGAGGGAATTACATACACACTCAGTGGGTATGATAATATATTGTGCCCTGATGGAAAGTTGGAGGGGAAGGAGATGGGGGAAGGCAAAGGAAGGAAGGGCAGATTGGGGGAGGGGCTGTAAAAAGCAAAACAGTAATAAGGAGGAATAGGGTGAAGGAAGATAGAAAATAGAGTAAAATTCAAGGGGAGGGAATAAGATGGAGGGTAATGCAGTTAGCAATTATAACTGTGAAAGAAATGATGAGCAGGATGCTATCAGAAGGACATATGAAAAATGCAGACCATCAACAGAGGAAGAACCAATGATATCTGAATACAGATTGAAGTATAATTTTATTTGTTAGCTCCTCCTTCTAAAGGTATTTTGTTTAATTTCTCTCATAACCTGACTAATGAGAAGAATTTTTGCACAACTGCACATGTATGACATATTGAATTGCTGGATTTCATAGGGAGGGATAAGGAGGGATTGGGGAAGAAAATATAGAATGCAAAATTTTTAAAAATCAATGTGAAAGGTAATGATGAGCAGGAGGAGTTCAGAGAAACCTCGAAGGACTTACATGAACTGATGGTGACTGAGAGGAGCAGAACCAGGAGAACATTGTACACAGTAACAGAAACATTGTGTGATGAAGAAGGGTGATAGACTTGGCTCTTTTTAGCAATGCAAATTGCTAAAATCCCACACAATTTCTGATAATTTCATGATAGAAAATGTTCTTGACATCCAGAAAAAAAGAACTGTGGTTTATGAATTCAGATTGCACCATAAAAATAAAAAGAAATGATAATCTCAATGATTTTAGAAAAAAAAATGGAAAGATGAACAACATAATGAAAAGTGAAATGAGCAGAATGAAAAGAGCATTGTATACAGTAAAAGCAATACTGTTTTTTAAGAATAAATATGAGGGAATAAATTATTAGGTCTAGTATGAATATCCAAATTAACTACAAAAGACATATGAAGAAAGATGTGATCGATACACACAGAAAGATCTGATAGGTAAAACTATGTATAGAATAATTTTTTTTCATTCATCTAGCTTTCATCTATACATTTGCATCTTATAATAGACATTTCTAGTGTGGTGGGAAGAAGAAAATAAATTTACATGATAATTTTGTTGAATTTTTAAAATTTAGCATTGTATTTTCCACTAATTCCATGTAAAAAGTATTTTAACATCCATTTTTAAAACTTCCTGTTCCAAATTATCTTCCTTCCTCTCCACCCACCATAAAAAGGCAAGCAATTTAATATGTTACATATTTGTAGTCATGGAAAACATTTTCAAATCAGGTTATGAAAGGAAGACAAAAAAAAGTAAGAAAAATAAAGTGAAAAAACATGCTTCAATCTGTATTCAGACACTTTCATTTTGGGTTTTTTTTGTTTTTTTCTTCTGGGAATGGATAGCATTTTTCATCAAAAGTCCTTCAGAGTTGTCTTGGATCATTGTATTGCTAAAAATTGCATCTTTCTAATTAATAGTGAGGTAGAGCATTTGTTTTTCTTGTGGATATAGATAAATTTAATTTTATCTGAAAACTTCATACCTTTTGATCATTTATCAATTGGGGAATGACTCTTATTTTAATAAATTTGACTCAATTCTCTATATGTTTGAGAAATGAGTCCTTTATCAAACAAACTTACTTCAAATTTTTTCAATTATTATTTCTAACTGTATTTCCCTTCATCCTATTCCCTCGCCACACCATTAACTCTATTCTCTATTTCCTTTCATTCTGTATCTCCTCAAATGTGTTTTGCTTCTGACTGCCCCCTCTCCCAATCTTACCCTTCCTTCTATCACACACCATCCTCAGTTATCATCTTCCCTTTTGCTGCAGAGTAAGATATATTTCTATACCTGATTGAGTGTGTATGTTATTCCCTCTTTGAATCAATTCTGCTGAAAGTACAGTTCACTAATTACCCAGCAACTCCCCCTTCTTACTCTCCACCATATAATCTTTTCTTGCTTCTTTTGTGTGAGCTACTTTACCCCATCCCATCTCTCTCTTTCCCTTTCTCCCAATGCATTCCTCTCTCACTACTTAATTTTATTTTTTAAGATATCATCCCTTCATATTCAACTCAGGCCTCTGTCTATATATACTTCATCCAATTTTCCTAATAATGAGAAAATATTTATGAGTTACAAATATCATATTCCCATGTAGGAATGTAAACAGTTTAAGCTTTTAATATCACTTATGATTTCTTTTTCCTATTTACCTTTTTATGCTTCTCTTGAGTTTTATATCTGAAAGTGAACTTTTCTCTTCAGCTCAGGTCTTTGAATTAAAAATATCTGAAAGTCCTCTCACTAAATGCCCATTTTTACCCTGAAGGATTATACACAGTTTTGCTATATAGGTGATTCTTGGTTGTAATCCTTTTTTCTTTGCTCTCTGGAATATCATATTCCAAGCCCTCTGATGCTTTAATGTAGAAGCTGCTAAATCTTCTGTTATACTGATAATGGCTCCACAGTAACTGAATTGTTGGGTTTTTGTTATTGTTGTTGATTGTTTATTTGTTTGTTTTTTCCTGGATGCTTGAAATAATTTCTCCTTGACCAGGGAGTTCTGGAACTTGGCTATAATATTCCTGGGAGTTTTCATTTTGGGTTCTCTTTCAGGAGGTGATTTTTAAAATTTGTATTTTACTCTATGGTTCTAGAATGTCAGGAGAGTTTTCTTTGACAATTTACTTTATTCCAAAAAATTATTTTTTAAAAATTAAAAAAGGGGGAAAGAAAGGATGACTAAGTTGATATTAAATACCAAACATAATCCGGGCTGTGCTAGAGCTTGTTCAAACCAGTGTTAAATTTCATCATAAGCATTTACACCTAGAAATAGGAATCACAACAAATCAGGGTTTTCTTTATTGTTTTGTTGATTGCATATATTCAAGATAGTTGATAATGCAGAGAAAATATAAAACTGTTTGTACATCCATTTTTCCCCAGAGATTATGATAAAAAAATTAATAGCATGCCCACGAATTGCTCTATAAACATTGTTTGACCTCAGGAGGAGGCTCAGAGCGTGAAGAAATAGAGGCCAGAATAGAGGCCTGGTGATTATATGTTAATGCTAGCAATTCTATTTATGTAGTACTTTAAGATGAACAAGGAGGTTTGCATCCTTTATTTCATTTCATCCTCAAGTTAACACAGTTTTTTTGTAGAACAAATTATCAAAGGTTCATGCTTTTCTGCACCTCTATTCAGTAGTACATGGATAAGAGTGCTGAAAGTAGATAATGAGAATAATCCATACTGGCTGTTTACCTAGGTATGATCCAAGATAGGACAACTGGACAAGTGATTCAAGAATAGTAAATAGTATAAAGTTGAAGTCATTTACTAAATAGTTAAGATAAGGAAAGGAAGACAGTTTAGGCAGTTTGAGGAAATAGTTTGTGAAAAAAAATTGCAGGATAGAGGTAATGAAAATCACAGTGGGGCTAAAGATCAGAGTTGGGAATTGTAAGATGTAAGGAAAGTTGGAATGGTAAAACATTGTCATCAGATAAAGAAATTTCAGAGTTCCTGAAATAGAGCATTTGTGGGTGATGTCAAGATCATCTCTGAGTTGAGGATATAGCAAATTCATGAGATTTTGGTAGGTTGAAGAACTGAGAAGTTAGAATGATTGACACTTACTAGCTGTGTGACCCTGGGCAAGTCACTTAACCCTCATTGCCCAGCACAATTTTTTTTTTAAAAAGAATGATTGAGGGAATAATTTATTGACTCAAAGCTACATAAAACTCTCTAATACAATAAATTACTGCTATCATGCTGATATATTTTTAGAGGGAATTACACCAATGAAATCATGTCTAATCCTATTTCCTTTTATGACACACAAGATTCATAAGTTGTAATAATACAATGCATGATAAACAAATGCTATATACAATATATAATAGAGTATATTGCAGTTACATACCAAGCAGGAATTATATAAATGTCTACAATTGATGCTATTTAGTTACATAAGTAAAAATTTTTCTCATCTATTCTAAGGTATCATAAGTTTACTTGGTCATTTTCAAAGATAACTGCAACTCCTAACATTAAATTCTGATTTTGTGGATTGCCTAAACTACTAGCACTCACTTACCTTATGCCATTTAGTCTTAATCCTGGGTTTATGTAGAAGCTAGGCTAAATCTGTATAGTAAAGCTTTTTGTAGAAGATTTCTATTCTCTAATTATCTGGAATATTAGAACTGAAATATGTTAATTCTAGGATCATCTCTTCTAACACCCACCTAAGGACATTGTACAGAAATCCCCATATAATTGTTATGGTATCAGTTGACTTCTCTAACCCTCTTGTGGGTATGAACATTTATATCCCTTCTCACCTGAGTAAGTCATCAAGCTATTTTCAACCTCTGTTGCTTCAAAAAGAATTTACTGACTCATTTTTCTTACAGTATTTGTTGAACTACCTATTGTTTATTTCATCCTATTCATCGAGGAATCCAGCTAACTTCCTAATGGACAATAGATAGTTGTGATATATATTATTTATATTCCTACATGTTCTCTAAGTTTATTTTATAGCTAAGCAAGTTATCTAATATCTAGAAGACTTGATATGGGATTGCTTTCTATTGGTGGGCTACCTTCTAACTTCTTGTACACCAGGATTCCTTAACAAAAACATGTAGACAGTACTGAGCACACTTACAACAACCTGAAATCTCCCACTGTCCTTGGGTAGACCTTTGATCAGAAGTTCCAAGATCCTTTTCAGAAACACCAGAAAATGGTAATTAATGCAATATTTATCTACCCCACCACAGGAAATGAATGCAGCACTGAGATAATCCCTGTTCAGTCATGGAATCTTAGTTATTTTTTAACGCTTACTATTATACTTAAATAAAACATTGTCACATCATACCTGAGGTTGCAAAGTCTGTCAGGCAACTATTCAGCATGTTCATCCCATCACCCATATGAGAAAATATTTGGTCAGGTTACAAGTATAGTTATTTTTATAAAAACTTTTACCTTATCGACCTTTCTTTGACTCAGGGTAAAATTACATGAAACATCTGATTCCACATGCCCTTAAGATCACCTCTGGTTCTCACAATAGGATGCTAATTTGAGCAATAGGAAAAGGAAATATAATTATAACTAATATAATTATAACAATAGCTAAGTAATTCTAGTGTGATTTCCTGCATTTGGGGAAGTAATAACAGTGGGAACGTGAAATGAAGCAATGTCCCATAACAATTGTGTATAAAGAAAGCGGGGTTGTATATCTCCTTTTCTGCCCAGCCTATTTCCATAAACAAGAGAATATTGTCTTTTATGAGTTTAGGACAGACTACTGTCTTTAGGACTGACTACAATAGCACTACTACTTCAGGACACATTACAATAGCATGGAAAATAAGGTTGTGTGGGGGTTTTTCCCCCCTTTAAATGAAAATTGAACTAAATAATACTCTTTGTTATTTTTCAAAGGAATGAAACAAATTGTAGGATGATGTATTTTAAATTCACCTTTTTAAAAACTTTGAATGCAAGTTAACAAAAAATAAGCTCCAATTTAGCCAAATATTTTGGTACATTAACTATATACTTGCAAATCTACAGAAGTCGGTACTAATTTGCAGAAACATAGCTGAAATGATGTACAGGCTATCAAAAAGAGGCTATTTATGATCCCTTGAATTTTATTTTTCCCCAAGTGTAGTGAAAAGAAAGAAAAGAAATGCCCGCACAATTCAAAACACCTTAACAATTCCTTTAAAATATGTTATTCAATAAATTCCCTGTATGTCTATATCAATTTCCTTGGATAGCTTCACATTTTCTTCCTCATTGAAAGTCTATTTATCTCTTCAACATTTAATTCTTGAAAATTTTTATCTCTTCTTATTAACTTCTACAGAATATGAGGCATTGTTATCCTGTCCAGTATTTCTCTGAAAAATTGAAATCTTCTATAAAAAAACCTAGATTACATATTTAACTACTTTGGTATTATGCTTCATTATCTCAAATTCTAACCTGGAGTCATTAGTTCCCCTAAGATTCTATCATTTCTACTCCAGCAAATACTTCCATATCCTACATAGAAATTCCTCAGATTAGTTCATTCAACTGTTGAAGAATGAATTTGTAATTATGGTAAACCAATAATTTATCATCTCCTCTTCTTTGGTAGAGAGAGGAGAGAGTACAATAAATGTTTCGATAATTTTAGTATCGTATTCCTGTAATATAATTCCTCAATCTGAGCATTGTTATGTATTTCTTGAAATTCTCCTATTTTTCTCTCTTCTTTTCAGAATGCCCATAAAATAATACTGATATATCAGACTGATAAAGGTCTAATAGTATGGGCCCAAAAATGCAGTGAAAACCAATGTGGTATTGTCGAGAAAATTTTTAAGTCTGACGGAAGAAAGAAAATAAAAAGGTTCCAGGCTGAAGCAAATAGGTTTATTGAGAGAGGGTTAGTCCCCCAACAAAGCCAACAGGTTTCTTTTTTTTTTTTTTTTTTTTTAGTGAGGCAATTGGGGTTAAGTGACTTGCCCAAGGTCACACAGCTAGTAAGTGTTAAGTGTCTGAGGCCGGATTTGAACTCAGGTACTCCTGACTCCAGGGCCAGTGCTCTATCCACTGCACCACCTAGATGCCCCCAAAGCCAATAGGTTTATTGAGAGGGTTTTAGTCTCCCAATAAATCCAGTCATCCAGGCATTGGGCCTGAAAGACCCAGCGTTACAAAATCCATGGTTTTATATACCCTTCAAAAGTTACACTTGTACAGTATTATATCATTAGTTGTACTTCTAAAATTAAAACATATTCTTAGGAAATATGAGGAACTACCTAAATGACCATAAATGTCAGCGTTATGATGACAATAGGGTGGGTCATTGTCAGACCACTGGTCAGTAGCGTGAACTCTTTATAGAAAAGTATGTCACTCGTGATTATTAAAATATAGTATTGCTGACTCCTGGATCTTGTGATATTACCTAATGCTTGACATTGGAAAATTAGGAAATATGAGAAAAGCCTTAACCTTTTGACCTTATCTAATCTATATTAAATAGAATAAATCACAATTTTTGTTTAATATATTGATTATTATCTTAATCCAATCACTTATAACTATGGTAAATCTCTTATAACTAAGGGATGGGGAAAATCTCACTCACATTATCAAGAAATAATCTCTGGATTTAGAAGTGAATAACATGGTTTTGCATCCCAAGTATGCTATTCAATTGCCACATGATCTTGAGCAAATTAACATTTAAATGTCTAGACCTCAGTTTCCTCATTTGTAAGGAAGCTGGCTAATCACTCATTAAAGTCTCTTCCAACTCTAAATGAATATCTCTCTTATCCTATGGCTGTTTCAAACATGGAAGGACTAGATTACTTAGTTTTGAAGAAGCTCGGCAACAGAAAGATAGCCATTCATTCATCTAAAAGTAATAAAATAAGTACTATGTACAGATTGTTGAAAGAAGTCAAAAGTATAGCAGAAAAACATATTCTTCCTCAGACAACTTACAATCTAGATGATTGTTTTGTTTTATTTTTGTCATAGCAATTGATGAACACTGTCTGATAAGGTGAAAATGGGTATTAGTAGAGTTTTATCCAACATTGTCAAAATTCTTGAAATTTAGAAGTATTGAAATAAATAAATATACTTAATCTTAAGATCACTGGTCACAAAATATACTTCCCATTCTACAATAAGTCTTAAAAATAGTAGCAAGTATCTTCCCCAGCCAGTTATCAAAGGAATTATATCTCTAGTTGTTTAGTAATCAATTTTGTGGACAGTAATCTCTTTTTAAAAATAACATTTATTGGTATCTTTTTTTTTACATCACTAGCTGCCCTCTATATATTTTCTTTTGATAACTAGTCTTTGCTACTGATAAAATCTTATCAGTCTCTTATGTTAAAGTTTCTGGCAGTAACTTGGACTTTAGTAGAACAAACTTTCCAGATCTTCACTAGCTGTGACTTTAGTACCTCTAGGTGCTATTCCTAAAATGTTCACAGAGTTAGAATACAAAACAAAAAAACAAACACAAACAAAACAACAACAAAAAACAAACTAAAAACTTTTATAACCACAATATACTCATGCACGTTTATAAAATGTAGCATGAAAGTTATTCAAAATGTTACTACAAAATTTCAGAAGAGGGAATTACAACTAATAGCTTTCTTTGAGGTTGAGGGAGGAATGGGTTTGGGAATGAGAATTAAAGAAGGTATTAAGGTAGAATGGGACATTGAGCTAAACTCTATGAGAATGAGCATATTATATACACATACAAAGACATATGTACATATTTGTGTGTGTATATGCAGACACACATGGGTGTATTTATATGTGTCTATTGATAAAGACAATGTACTGAGAACTGACTGATCCCCACTTATTCCCCAATGCCAAATGAATTGCCTGAGGTTAACCAATCTTTGTCAATTCCAGACTCTTGATTGATTTATGTATCTCCCCCAACAATCTGTCCCCTCTCAAAGATTCCCCACCTTGCATTAAGTAGTTCCTATTTAGAGTTAAGTAGCTTCTATACTTAACTGGAAGGCAGTCTTATAGTTCCTTTTGTTAAAGGTTCATTTTCATTAAGTAGTTAAGTAGTTTCTATGGTTCCCTTTGTCCCCATATATACCCTGTCCTCAGTCCCCCCATCTTTGAGTATTCCTAGCATCTTGCTTTGCAATACTAAAGACCTTATTTTTTCTTTTATTGATTGTTTCATTAATTTACAGGCTAACATATGGGGCCTCTTTCCGCCATTTGAAGACTCCATATCCTGTCAGCCACCATTTTTGACCTCCAGACAATTGGTACCAGCAGGACTCTTTTGTGTTCCATTCTGGACTCAAAAATAGGAGGCTTGGTGTGCATAAGTGTCTTTTAAATTCAGAACTTGCATCCCTTTCGCTTGAGTTCCTTGAGTTTGATCAGGGTCTGGTTATGTCCATGGATGACTTGGTAATTTGGGTCTGTTCTACCAGGTCCCCCCAAAAAGGAGATGGCTGCAGTTTATTATTTATGGACCATATGTGACCATGCTGACAGGTCCCAAAAATAATGGCTGCTGGGGTCTGTTTTCAAATAATGTACTACATGATTGCAAGTACTATGAAAATTAGCAGAATTCAAGTCTGACTCACAACAGTGATGGCCACAGTGGGCTTTCTCTCCTTTTTTTTAGTTTACTCTTCATTCTGCTAGCCCCAAAATTAAAGGTGACTTTTTGTTCCTTTTTTTCTTTGGATGGCGTTTTTGAATCAACTAATCAAAAATCTGCATGTGAAGCCACCTCCCTTCCCAAATAAAAAAAAAAGGAGGAAAATAGAATTTTTGATAGGATTATTGTCTTTCAGAAAAAAGATCTCTAAATTAAAAAATTTTTAATCGGGGAAAAAAGAGACCAATTGATTTGGCTCAAATTAATAGGTGTTTGAGGATATAGAGGAGAAATTAATTTGTTCATGATACATTATCTTAAGAATTTTTACCATTGCTGTTTACTGTTTTTGTGTCTGTACTTGTTCAATGTTCTGTTTGTGTAAAATGTGCGTGTGTGTGTTTGTGTCCCTTGCTATTCAAGCTAAGTCCTTTATCTTGCATTCAGCAATCTGCCACTCAAACAGAATTGTCAGAATCTTACACACAGAGGCAGTTAGAGTGGCTATAGCTTGATTTTATTTTTACCTGTTTTTAAGAAGTGGGTTAAAACATTTCCAATATTATTTTAAATACAGCTTTTATGAACCCCCAAATTAAGGTTATAATAAGGTTTTATTTAAATGTGGGGAACTATCTGGCTTCTCATTCACCAGTGTTTTATTGCATGTAAAAATGAGTTTATTGATAATAATGGTCTGATATTAAAATGTTAGTTGATGAGCTTTAGATACATTGAGAATTTTACCATTTGGGAATAGTTCCAGTTTTAATTGAATTTATTTGTCTTATTTTAAGTGAAATACATCTTCTAATAAGATTTTTTTTAAGTCCCAGTTTATTTTGAGATTTGCATTAAGATAAAGTGTTTAAAAATTTAGATCTGGAAATTTGTTAATTGCATGATCTTAAAACAAGTTACTTTAGTTTACAAATTTGTAATGTGCATATTTACTGTGAATTCACAAAGAAATGATCTCTGTTATAGTGGAAAATGGGGTACGGGTTGGGGTTGGGGTTCTTGGGAATTCCTCTTTAAAGAATTACACCCTCTTGCACACAAAACTTAGTTAGAACAAGGTGATAGTTTATTTAGGAGCAAGGGAAGAGAAGGGTGGGGGGAGGGAAACCATGAAAGAAATCCTTAGACTTTTCATGGGGAGATTTGGCATAAAGCACATGGCTCAGAGGTACCAAATCTCCTCGAACAGGAGACCGGAAGGTACTTTTATAGATGACTGATGGGGGTGGACCATCCCCCACTGGTGGTAGCTGGGGGAATTGGGTGAGGGGTGGCTACGGATCCCTCTTCAGAACACAAAGGCCGAAGCCACACCCAAATTTATCTCCCCAGGATAAGGGAGACCGGAATGAAGGGTAGGAATCCCAAGCTAGCTCAGTCCGATTTGGTTCCTCTAGGCCTTATCTGTCCTCTGGTTTAGTTTCTCAAGGAGAAGATTCCTCGGTGTGCCCCAGAGAAATTCTGGGGTGCTCTGCGCCCCATGACATTCCCCACTTCTCTATATATAAGGAAAGGGGACGAAGATTCTTCTGAAACTGCTTCATGCTGACCGGGGGTCGAAGAAATCACGGCGCAAGGGAGGGGGAGGGGAGAGAAGTGGAGAAGGCCTGGAATGCACGGAGTTGTGAGGGGCCCAGAGAGTCCAGAGGCAACACGTAGGCACAGTGCCATGAATCCTTGAGCCTAGATGGAACAGACTTAAACAAAAAAAATTAAAACTGACCAGAGCAAAAAAGGAAAAGGGACTTTATCAGATCAGGAGTCAAGTGGGACCTTTTTGCAGGACAGGGTGTGGCTTGCTTTACAGGAGGGAGTTCAAGCCTAATTCTGTGATAGGCAGTGTCTGTCTACATTAAGGGTCCTTTTATCCCATCCCTACTTTGTGCCTTGATTGCATGCTAGGACCTGAACCAGAGAGTAAGACAGAGGTCGCCCCAAAACCATTCCTACGCTTGCCTCCTATGTCCAGCTTGGCCATAGGCCTGACACGATGCTGGTCAGGAGAGCAAGCTGCAGAGCCCTGGATTTTTGCTAAGCCGATCTCTCGGGTGCTGCCCTGGGGACAAAGAGGTAGGAGAGCTGACCTCACCTTCGTGCGGCGTCCCCTACTTCTGTGTCCCGGTTTACTGCAGCTGCCAGAATCTCGGCCAGCCGGAGTTCTGCTGGTAGCAGATGTGGTGATGGCTGCTGCTATTATATGAGCTTGGTCTATGGAGCGGGCACGAGCCATCTTTTCTCTCTCTTTGGCTACTGCAAGGTCCCTGTTATTAAAAATCTTAAAAGCAATGTCAAGGAGTTGTGAGGATGGGATCTGGGGACCCCAGTCTAACTTCTGGAGCTCTCTCCTAATGTCAGGAGCAGACTGGCTGATAAAATGAATATTGAGGACAGTTATTCCTACATCTCTTTGGGGGTCTAGGTTGGTATATTTCTTCAGAGAGTCCACTAAGCGGCTCATGAAGACAGCAGGATTTTCGTCAGACCCCTGTGTTATCTCCCTCACCTTTCCATAATTGACTTGTTTCTTAACCCCCCTTCTCATTCCCTCAACTAGGCAGGTGATCATGTGATTTCTACAAGCTCTATCTTCCCTGTTATCATAGTTCCATCTCGGTTCTATGACCGGGACAGCTGTAAAACCAGGGACCCCAACCCAATTTCCAACCTGTGAGTGTTCATCCCCAACTTGTACCGCCAGGTCCCAAATCTGTTTTTTCTCATCAGGGGTACAACAGCTGGCAAGAATAATTTGCAAATCAGTCCAGGAAAGGTCAAACTCCAGTGTCACAGACTTAAAGCCATCTATGAACTTTGTGGGGTTCTCTGAGTAGCTCCCCAATTTCTCTTTAATCTGAGATAACCTGCTTATAGAAAAAGGGGCATGCCTTACTGTTGTGCCCTTCCCAATGGGAAATTCCCTTAATGGAAGCAGGGAAGTAGTGGGAGACGCTGGTGAGGACCTGGGTTGGGGAGATAGCTCAGGTGGAGACAGAGGATTGGGCGCAGGGCCCAGTGGGGGAGGGGTGACAGCCTTTGGCTGTGGAGTAGCTGGGGGAGGGGAAACAGTCTTTGGCTGCAGCATGGGTGGAGATGGGGAAAGGGAGATAGCCGTAGGTAACTGCAGATTAGGTAAAGCAGATGGGGTCGGCTGAATGGAAAAAACAGGAGAAATGGGAACATATTGGAGTTCCCCCCGATTGTAAATGGGGTAGAGCAGGATAGAAGGAGACTGATATCCACTCCCCGTGTGGCACAGGGAATTGGTTCTGAGATCAGCCGGTGGGCAAGGAGAGGTCTCAGTCATAGAGTGATATGACTGTGGTTGACCCATAGGTACAGAAGCAGGCGGAGAAGGAGTGGAATGAGAAACAGGTAGGGAATGAGTTTGAGGAGGAGGGGAGGCTGAGGTCTCAGAGTAGGTGCCCCAAGAGTTAGCGAATTGCTTGGGCTTGTGGTGATTCTCAACCGGCAAGGGGACCTCATCCTTTCCCTTTGACTTCTGGCTCAAACTCATAAAAGCCGATACGTATGGAATCTCTGTCCATCTCCCTTCACGCTTGCAAAACTTGTCCAATTGCAAGATGGTATTATAATTAAGGGTGCCGTGTACAGGCCAATTTCCTTCACTTCCTAGAGGATAATGTGGCCATAAATTGTTACAAAAATGTATCATACACCTCTTTCTCAGGTTTTTAAGTTCCAATTTAGTCCAATCTCTTAGGATGCACCCCAGAGGTGAATTTTTCGGAACACTCCCTTTCTGTCCCATAACTACTGTCTAAGGAGAATAGTCTGAACCAAGAGCAGAGAGCTGGTAAGGGATAGACACATAAGCATAAATGTTCTTACCCAGAAACGTGTAGTCTGAGAGTCCGAGCGTGGTTCGGACATCTAGGAGTCCCAGGCTGCTCTCTGCTGTCGTGCAGACGCCGACCGTCTCTACCTCTCTGTGACTCAAACGGGAGGTTGAGTCCGGTGGGAGAGGGAGAAGAGAAACCCAGAAGGTAGGGTCTTACCTCCAGGTTCTGTGCCAAGCGTGGTCCAGACGTCTGTTTGAGCTTTCAGCGAGGGAGGGAGACTCAGGCTGCCCTCCACTGTCGCGTGCGAAAGCTAACCCTCTCTCTACCTCTCTGTGACTCAAACGGGAGGTTGAGTCAGGCGGGAGAGGGAGAAAGGAAACCCAGAAGGGAGGTTCCCACCCCCCAGTTTTGGGTGTTAAGAGGAAAGAGGAAAATCCCACGTCCCTACAACGTTCGGGCGCCAGATGAAAATGGGGTACGGGTTGGGGTTGGGGTTCTTGGGAATTCCTCTTTAAAGAATTACACCCTCTTGCACACAAAACTTAGTTAGAACAAGGTGATAGTTTATTTAGGAGCAAGGGAAGAGAAGGGTGGGGGGAGGGAAACCATGAAAGAAATCCTTAGACTTTTCATGGGGAGATTTGGCATAAAGCACATGGCTCAGAGGTACCAAATCTCCTCGAACAGGAGACCGGAAGGTACTTTTATAGATGACTGATGGGGGTGGACCATCCCCCACTGGTGGTAGCTGGGGGAATTGGGTGAGGGGTGGCTACGGATCCCTCTTCAGAACACAAAGGCCGAAGCCACACCCAAATTTATCTCCCCAGGATAAGGGAGACCGGAATGAAGGGTAGGAATCCCAAGCTAGCTCAGTCCGATTTGGTTCCTCTAGGCCTTATCTGTCCTCTGGTTTAGTTTCTCAAGGAGAAGATTCCTCGGTGTGCCCCAGAGAAATTCTGGGGTGCTCTGCGCCCCATGACATCTCAAAGTCAGGAATAACTGGGTTCAAGTTTTCCTTCTGGGATACTCCCTAGGTATAATGAATGTATACCCTGGGCAAGGGGGGGAATTACTTGGCTTCTAAGTGTTAATATCAAGAACAAATTTTTAAATTCTGAAAACTGGAGGTTTCCATAATATGCCAGAGAAACTTATTTCATTTAGAAGTGGTACTGTTTCATAGTTTTTCTCGATAACTGTTAAGCAGTGACTATTGAAATAATTACACACATTAATAATAGTTTGGTAGTTAAAAACAACTTTGTTTTTAAGTTGTTAAACTTCTACTATTTTCTTTCTTCAAGCTTCACAGGTATTTCAAGTTTCCATACCCCTAGCAATTCAAATCCTATGATGGTTTAGTATGGTTAATAACTTTTAATTGATAGATGCTTGAGTAAGTTTTATTTCAAAATAGGATATTCAACTGGTATTTGTTTTACTATCTGGTGTCTTTGTTAAAACATTCATGCTGTTTTAACCCTTTTCTTTCCCTTAATATTGTATTTCATTGCCAGGATTACAAACTTCCATAGTATTCATCTAATTTTTAAATGTTGTCCTAACTATTAATATTATTTTTAGACAAAGTGAATTTTCATACCAAGTGTGACGTTTAAAGCCAACTTTAATGAGGTATTGTCTATTTTTTCCCTGAAAGATATGATTATCATTGCCTTTGATTTCTAATTAAAATGTAAAAGATGAACCTCCCCACCTTCTAGGCTATGACTTTCACCAGATATACAGAACTATGATTTAGTTCTCTCCCCATAATGATATGCAGCTCTCCCTCTTTCTGAAAAGTTCACTACTTTCCCCCATATCCTGACAGCCCCTGTCTTTATCTGCTTTTCTCCACCCCTGGAAGAAGTCCCATCTGGTTAACTCTTCTCATATTAGAAAAGTTCTTAGTGCCTTTCCAATCCCTTTAAACCTCTTCCTTTAGTCTTACAGTATTTCCTTTACAGAGGAAATGCTTCTTAATGCTTCTCATTACAGATTACCTATCCTCTAGTCTTTTAGTTCCCTGCACTAGTTGTAATTCTGATCCTTCCTGTTTGTGAGCTCCTGTGGCTGCTTGTCCAAGACCTGAGAACTGAATGTTCCTGCAATTCCTAGAACACCTGTGGTCCCTAATTCTTATACTCTCCTGAATATAATTCCCCATGATTCCACTATTCTCATGTTTGATTGGTATATTGCCTTTTTCTGTGGGTCCTTTTGGTATAAATTGCCAGTTTTTACTTTTTAATTTACCTTTACCTGGGAAGGCCTGCAGTACACTTGAACTGTTCTGCCTTAGATTCCCTTCTACTTTTCACAAATTATGAAAACAGACTTTGCTGGCCTTTAAATTTCCTTTAGGCTCCTCCCTCTTCAGTATGTAGATGATTTACTCCTTTGCTCCCTAGGTCTCCAGTCTTCAAAAGCTGATTCCATTTTTCTCACCTCCTTCCTCAAATGCCATAAAGTATCTTTTCTTAGGTTTTAAGTTTTTAGGACACCTGATATCTTCCAATAGTCTTTATCTTGCAGGAGACCTCTCTACTATCCAAAAGTAATGTAACTATGTCCCTCAACCCAGCCACTTTTCTCCCTGACAAAGGATGGGAACTCTGACCACATACAGGATCATGGTTGTATTAAAATTATTGAATTTATTTTAATCCTCCAAGAAATTTCTCCAAGAAACTGAGATAGAAAATCTCGATTATTCCTGGTACACTGATGGTTCCTGTCTCAAATGATGCTGGGTATGTTATCACCATCATAGAATAAGTAATTGACCCTTTCCTTTGGCTTACTCAGTACAAGAATTTGACTGGAGCTTGTGAATTAGCAAAAGGAAAACTAGTGAACATTTACACGGATAGACGGTATGTGTTTGGGGTGGCACATGATTTCAGGATGTTAAGGAAATATAAAGGGTTCCTCATGTCCTCTGACAATCCCACATTTTTTGACTTCCTTTATTTGCTAGTAGCAGTGATTGTTAAAATGCCAAGACACTCCCAGGAAGATTCTCCCCATGCCTAGGGAATTGTCATTGCTGATACCCATGCCAAGTAGTCTGCTCAGAAAACCCCAAACTCCAATCCCTTGTAGTCTGTCTTCCTTTACATCTGCTGGGCCTCACCCTGAATTAACATTGGCCCCAGAAGAGCTTGCTGTAGTCCAAGAGGTCATGTCCTATTTCATCCAAGACAGGCTAAGACTGGAAGGATGCAAAAAAAAAAAAAAAAGGATAAACTCTGGGCCCTGATATGGGCCAAATGGAACCCAATCCTTCCCAACTCTTTCCATTGACCTATGATAGAATACCTTCACTCTTTTAAGTCACTGGAGTCCTGACAAGCTGGTTAGTTTAGGCTGCAATTATTGGTGGGGAAACTGAGACGAACACATGTTTATCTACAATGTGAGATTTGTCAAGCCCCTAAAACCTCCCCATAGGAAATCTCCTTCACCCCTTTTCAAGTCTGTCATTGATTTATTGATTTATTCAGCTTCTGCCCTCCTCTAGGTCTAAGTTGTATGGTTTGCATGTTATCCCATTGGGTAGAAGCTTTCCCTTGCAGGAAAGATACTTCAACAGCTGTAGCCGCATGCTTCTTAGAAAGGATTTTTCCCACCTGGGGAATTCTTAAAGAAGTTCACAGTGATAAAAATACTCCCTTTACTGGTTCAATTGTCTCCCAATTGTTAAATTCCTCACCAATACTTGAACATTTACCGTGCTTACCATGCCCAACTCCCAACCCCATTCTACCCACCCCCCATCCTCAGGTCTGGTAGAACTTATCAATGAAATCATTAAGGTTCAGCTTGGCAAGTTTGGATGATTTTGGTCTGCCATGGCCAAAAAGCCCTGTCTCTGGTGCTTCTGAACCTCAAGGCAATCCCTTTTTGCCACTGGGCATCATTTCTCCTTCCATGGAGACTCTTTAGTGCCTTAATCATGTTGCCTCTCAATCATTTTCTAGAGGCTCAACTTTAAATTAGCCTGTTATGGAAAAAGCACCTATTCAATGATTCCCTACAGTCCATATGAAAAGGCCCCTACCAAGTCCTGCTGACAAACCCCTCTGCTGTAAAAGTGAAAAGAATTGCCAGCTGGATCCACTTATCACATCGGAAGAAGGCTCCAACCCCTGAATGGACAGCCAGACACGTAGGTAGACACACTACCAGCTATACCAAGCTTCATCTGAACAGGAAAAAGAAGTAGAGGACACCAAGAAAAAATTGCTTTTCCAAAATGCCAGACATGGCCTGAATTTCCTGTGTTTCATGCCCCAACACCATTTTGGTCATTGAGGAATTCCGGAATCATCTTGACCAAGAGGAGGGAATGATACAGACAATTTACTGAGAGCTGACTCATCCCCACTTACTCCCCATTCCCAGCACAATGAATTGCCTGAGGATAACCAATCTTTGTCAATTCCAGACTCTCGATTGACTTATGGATCACCCCCAAACAAACTATCCTCTCTCAAAGATTCCCACCATACATTAAGGAGTTTCTATTTAGAGATAAGTATCTTCTATACAACTGGAAGGCAGTCTTATAGTTTCCTTAGTTAAAGGTTCATTTACATTAAGTAGTTAATTAGTTTCTATACTTGACTCTAGGGTTCCCTTTGTTCTGTTACCCCATATAAACCCTGTCCTCAGTACCCCATCTTTGGGTATTGCTATCATCTTGTTTTGCAATACCATGAACTACAGTTCCTCTGCCCTGATGAAAAACCTTATTTTCTCTTATATTGATTGTTTCATTAATGTACATGTTAATACTACTACCCTACTACCCATATTAACACATATATGTATTATACACACATGTGTATGTATATATGTATGTATGCATATATTTGTGTGTATGTATATACATACATATATATTTTTGAGGGGACAAATTTGCCTCAGTTTACCCAAATAATTTCAGGAGACCACCAAGTAAAGCAGAGACAGATTTATTACATTCTCATGAGAATGAGCAAGCCCATGAAAGGGATGAGGAGCACACTAAGGGGCTCATGAGTTGGGATTTTATGGAAGTTTTGAGGGGAGTCCCCTCATGCATAGGGTGAGCTCACAATCTAACATCCAATCCTGTCTCACCCAAGATGCATGTTCAGCTCGTGATCAGGGTATGGATGCATGCTCAGCTATGTCCAAGAGCTGGGGGGAAAGGGGAGGGGGGAAGGATGAAACCACTCCACCCATGTAAGGAGGGACAAGGGAGAAGAGGGGAGAGATGGTACCAGGATCTGGGGCTTAGGAATCTGGGTGGGTATTGTACTAGCAGGAGACATCTTTCCTGCCTGGTCATAGAACAAGGGGGGTGGGGGGAGGGGTGTGTTGTAGCAAAGGCATAGCTGGCCATAACAAGGACTGGTGGCTTGGAATGTAGACAGAGAGGGTTGGTACCAGGGTACATTAAGTTCAGTAAAGCAAGATACATGATTTCTGTTGTTAGCAATGGAATAAAACATGAACAAAATAATCTGACTATAACAGGGACTGGGGGCTGGGTACTTTCCAGACCCCATCCTCAGAATCTGAAATGACTCAAGTCCACCTATGCCACATAAATATATACACACACACATATATACATATACATATATATGTATACATGTGTATGTATACAAACACATATATAAATATGAAACTAGAAAAAATGAAAAACAAAAGACTACCTTCTTACCCTCTCATTGATGATGTAGGAAGCAAAAAATGTGTTAATAAAAAAACCTAAGACCCCAGCTCTAATTTAGATATTATCCCTAAAAGGGATTCAGACCCTAGTTAATAGATAACTTACAAGTCAGGATGCTAGGTTGTCCTAACCACAGTAATTAGTATCCTTAACGGGAAGGTCATATAACAATGAGACACAAGACAGGGTATAGAAATTTTTTTTTTTTTTTTTTTTTTTTTTTTTTAGTGAGGCAATTGGGGTTAAGTGACTTGGCCAGGGTCACACAGCTAGTAAATGTTAAGTGTTTGAGGCCAGATTTGAACTCAGGTACTCCTGACTCCAGGGCTGGTGCTCTATCCACTGCGCCATCTAGCTGCCCCGGCTATAGAAATTTTAATGAAAAATGAAGATGTTTTGAAACTAAGCATGGGAACCAGAAAGAGACATGTGCAGAAAAGGCCAAATGTGTCCCTAGATTCACCTTATGATGTCTAAACTCCCAAAACACACCTCTACTGAAAAAGGTACCTGCCTCGGGGGTTGGTTTAGGACCCCAGCAACTCCAAATTAGGATAAGCCCTCCCCTGTACCTCTCAAAGGTGCAGAATATTATAATGAGTAGGTCAGGCCCTCCCTTCTACATCCCTAAGGTGGAGACTATTATAATGAGACTGATAATCAATTTATCCATACTATAAATATAACTGTCTTTTCTTTCACTATTAGACAGATACCTTTACACTATTCTGGTTCTCTCCCTGTGGTCACCCACAGTATTGCAATAAAACTTGGGAAACTGAGTCACTGAGTCTTGTAATTCTTTTGGGACGACTCACAGTCAATTTGACCCCAAATTCTGGCCACATCAAGTTCACACCAGTTTTCTAGGTTTCTCTAAAATCATCTCCTTCATCATTCCTTACATTACAATAGTATTCTATTACATTTATATTTTTTAACTTTTATTTATTCCCAGTTTATGGGCACCCCATAATATTCTACTTCTCTATACCATCTCAAAAAAGTAGTGTGAGAGATTGTACTGTCCCATTTTGCTACTTGCTAAAAATGTCAACTCTTTTACATCCCCAGTTATAATAAGTCTTCTTCCCCACCCCTACCCCCCACCCCCCACCCCTGTGGGAGAGGGGTAAACTGGTTCCCTAGAGCTTGCTTAAACCCTTTTGAGTACCTTGTGCAACAATGAATAGATGTAATCCATGCAACATGAAAGTTTAATGTCCCATGAAAGTTTGATAATCTGGGTTTATAGCATGACAAAATTTACTAGCCCTTTTGGCAAAATAATCTATGAGTCAATATATCAGAAGTAAAGGAATAGACAATCTGGATTTCCCAATGCCTGAATTTTTCTATTTCATTAACACCAATTCAAAAATATTCCTTTAACATATGCTTCCTTGCCACCCCCATCTCCACAATGAGTACCCATAATTTTCAAATAAAAAGGTGCTTAAAATTTATAAAGTTACACATGCCTTTTGATACTAGTTAAATGTGATTAGCTATAGTTCCCAAGCAACAGTACAGTTACTTAAACCTATCTATTCTCATTTCTTAAAGACATGCCACAAATATATGAATAAATAACATGTAGGTATCACTATGCAGTTCAAACACACATTCACTAAATAATATGTATAGGATGATAACACTTGAAACATGAAAATATGAAATTCATTTTTAATAATTTAGCAACCATCATATTTAAAGATAGGAGGTGTTTGTTCTATTAAATCATTAAAATATTTATATATGTATTCATGTGTGTACATACTAAAAGTAAATTAATGAGAGAAAAATTGTCATGTAGCAAATAGTATCTTAAATGTTTCATTGTCCACTTTCATTTTGAGAAAACTGTCACTATTCAAGATAAATGAGGGTGTGTCAATGCCTCAGTAGAAAGGGAGGTCAACAACAATCCCAGTTTACTGTAGACTACAAACTATGGTGAATATATTCCTCTACTAGCTTGGGTTTACCAACTATACAGACATTATGACAGAAAATATTAGAGAGGTTAGTGGCAAATTTTCAAGTAAAAGGACATTTGAGCAAGCTGCCCCCTAAAATAAGGTATTTTAGAAGAAAATTATTTCTGTTGCTATTCCTAAGTGATAGTGTGAAAAGAACCCAAACAACAGTCTATAAAGTATAATAGCTACAAGATCAATAATACACTTGTGTTCTTTAAAGGTATGGTGCTAAGGTATGCTAATAATAAAAAACCTAAAAAGAAGAAAAAAATAATAGATGCATATCAATGTCCTATATTTCAATGTATTTGTGATTAGGAGTAGCTAAATGGTGAGGTAGATAGATCCCAGGGCTTGAAGTCAGAAAGATCTGAGTTCAAATCCAGCTTAGGAATCTTGTTAACTGATTGAGGCCAGAGAATTCACTTCACCTCTTCTCAAAGTTGTAATAGTGATTAAATTATATAAATATTTGTAAAGTGCTTACTGTATCACTTGGCATGTAGTAGATACTTTATAAAAGTTAGCTATTATTATTGTTATTATTATTATTATTATATTAGTTACTAATAGCCCTGATCACTGAAACTCAATTAACATATTGTTCAACTATATCCCTCTTGCATACCTATGCAATTACTTCTACCTTAATATTTTCCTTACTTAGAGACAACAATCTGCATCAAAATATGAAATACTTTTTGGAGCTACCAAATAGGCATTTCATCTTCATTTTAACTCTGTCATTCAAGCTCCATATTTTCTGGAAATTCAGATTTTTGTTTTGACTTATTTTATTGTTTATTGTCACCTTCTTCCCCGAGTTAAAGAGGTCATCAAATACTGGGCAAGCAGCTCTTGAACAGAGGAGCTCAAATGTCTTGAAATACTGAGATTGACATTAAGGCTAGAACCATACATTTCAGGATCCCTGAACTAAGGGTAGGACACACAAAAGAGAAGAGGCTGTGGGATTCTTATGTGTATTAGGCTGCTCTGGGTTTTTGCTTTTTTTCTGCATTATTTGGGTGTGAGTGGACAGATTTATCTGAAGGTTGTGGGAGTCACAGCCTCTCCTCTGCCATCTTGGCTCCACCCCCACCTGTCAATGGAATTCTTGTATGGCATAATTTAGGAAGTATATGTTTTTCAATTTTTTTAGCATGGTTGGTTAGACTGATTTTCATATCATCTTGAATCTTAGTGAGATAGCATAGTCTTGCTCTAGGGATCACAAGCTATTTCTATAATGCCTTATTATTAAGAGAAAATAGTAGGTGAATATGGGAATTAATTGGATCCAAAAACCCAGATTTAAAGAAAAATGACAACTGAGGGACATTAGGCCTTGAAAATTAAGTAGCAATCATTACAATATGCATATTATAGCAGCAGATTATATTTCCATTTTAGATGTTAAGCTGACATCTCATATCCTTCAAAGGATAGATATCAATAAAGAATATGTAATTCACCTGAAATATCCACATTATACTTATCATCCTTTTTTACTCCCATTGCTGCAATTTCAGTAAACTTCTTTCTCTACTGTAGACATCTTCATAAAATATAAATTCAAGTATATTTAGGCTTTTTCCATATGGAATCTATCCATATACAAAATAGAAAGGATATAACATGACAATATAGAAATACATCACAATATAGTAAGGATAGTAAGAACTATAAAGACATATCCATGTTATCAAAACCATACCATTTAAGCTAAATTATGCTGTGAAAATTTTACATTTTTAGATTTCTTAAATATCTTTTAAATCTAGCATGACTATAGACTTTCATTATTAATACTGGTACAACTTTGCTAAAATTTATTCTATGGTGGATTTTTTGCCTTTTTACATGCCTCCCAAAGAAATTTCTCATTTTTATTAACCTTATTTATATTAGTATTCTTTATAATGGCTGATTTATGAGTTATAAATATGCATAAGATGCATTTTCTTTCCTATGATGCTGTGCATTTGTTTGCATATGAAGATTTTGTCAGAATATATTTGTTATTATCAAAAGAACCAAGAGCACTTTACTATACAATTGTTTAAACTAGGACTATTCTATTTTCCTCATTATATCATTATTAATTCAGTCATATGCATAAAATGACCTCTTGTCAGGGAATTCACTTATGCTTGCTTTCCCCAAGAGTAAGTCAAATCATTACATGGCAAGAATAACTGAATTTTATATAATGTTTTAAAATATACAAAATACTTTTATGCATTTCACTGAAACATTGTGACAAACTTTTGAGATCATGCACATACCCACACACATATGAGTATATGTATATAGGTGTATTATAAAAGTATGTGTATATATATGTATATGTATGTGTATTCACATATACATATGTACAAGTATTTGTATTCCTATTACACAGATGAGGAAATTAAGAATCAGAGAGGAGAAGTGATTTGTCCTTGTTCATGTAATTCAGAAATGCATTAGAACTGGGATACATACCAAGATCATCTTCCTGACACCAATAGCAACATTATGACACATTATCACATTGCCTTTCTTGGTAAATTTAAGTATTTTGCAACAGGGTAATATGAATTAGATTGTCACTAGTGTGTTTTTTTATTATTATATGTTAAATTTTTCAAATACATATTAATAAAATTTTTACTTCTAAAATTTAAAAGAAAAAATAATTTCTCTAACTTATTAAGAAGTAATACTGTAAGTAGAGCAATAATTATGATAAGTCATATTCATTCACAGCATGACTCCCATATGTGCCTGAAGCTCACATGGAATTTTTCTGGCCTACTTTAGCTGATTTATATATTACACCAGGAGAAAACAAAGCATATGCTGTGTTCTCATAAACAAAGCAATTTTAGAGAAATTATCGGTTTAAAAGAGAACACAAATCCTCAAAGGTGTTGAAGTGTCATGTGTAACATTCAGGCTTAATTGTGAGAGATGAAGTGAGTCAGGGATGAAAGTCATGTACCCAAAACAAATTAAGATCACTTCAATCAATATATGTTTAAGAACTGCGCAAAAGAGAAAGAAAGACTTGTTTTCTCTTGAAATAGTTAATATAGGACATGTGAATGTTTAAGTGATTCTTGTTGCTATAATACTAGATAGTTTCAGAAATTTTCCAATTTACTCTTTTCTTCACCAGTAGGATTTCTGCTACCATTATAATAGAGCTAATAGAGTCCTTAGTTGCACAAAGGCAATTCAGTTTTAAGCTGTGTCTGAAATTTGGAGTGTTATTTTCTAAACACACCACTGATTGACTCCCATTAAAGCATAGCTCCCTTGTGTCTTTGTTTCCAGATACATAATTTTTAGATTAAAAACTATATTTTTCCAAGTTTATGCATTTAAAAATTCTGTATCTATATTTTGATAGCACTTGTGGAGATTGAAAAGTCCATAAGATAAGCAGTTTTAGGTGTCCAATAGACATTTTCAAATGCACAATTGGAGCTTACAAGAGATATTCAAGCTGGGAATATATAGAGTGGATTTTTGTTTTGTTTTATTTTGTCTTTTGGTTGGGCAATGAGGGTTAAGTGACTTGTCCAAGGTCACATAGCTAGTAAGTCTCAAGTGTCTGAGGCTGGATTTGAACTCAGGTCCTCCTGACTCCAGGACCAGTGATCTATCCACTGCGTCACCTAGCTGTCCCCTAGTGTGGATTTTGTTCCCACTCCTACCCCTCAGCAAAGATGACACCATTTACACTTAACTACTGAATATTTATTAAACATAAGCAAAAACAAATATAATCATAATATAACAATTCACACATAAATATGGGTCACATTTTTCTCACCAATAAACACATTGACCATGGCGGGAAGCAGTGGGGGGGGGGGAACTTGTAGAAACCTACCAGTGGGGCTGCTAGGTGGCGCAGTGGAAAGAGCACCGGCCCTGGAGTCAGGAGTACCTGAGTTCAAATCCGGCCTCAGACACTTAACACTTACTAGCTGTGTGACCTTGGGCAAGTCACTTAACCCCAATTGCCTCACTAAGAAAACAACAAAACGAAACCAAAAAACAAAACAAAACAAACAAAAAGAAACCTACCAGGAAGGCACATGAGTACAGAGACATGCTGAGGGATGTTCATATCTCTGGAATAATGGTTTCAAAATACTTGATCTCCCTAGAGAGAAGCACATACTACAATATCACAGGCTGAATAGGTTTTCATAAAAGTTTCTATGAATTTATTTGCAAAAAAAAGGAAATGTTATTCAACAATTTATTCAATAGGCATTTATTAAGCACATATTGGTCACAGAGCATTGTGCTAAATTGAAGTAGACGCATATTGAATGGACTGTTTTACAAAATGAGTCTCTTGATTTGGATAGCATGGCCACTGAAGGATGCAGTGTGCTTTAAATATACAACAGTGGGCAGGGCCTCTCTTTTCTCAGTTATTCCATTTTGCCACTAGATGGAGTTATTCCTACTGGCTACTAGTCTTGGGCTTCTCAACAATTCTGTATTAAGTCCTTTCAGTGAAGGCAGAGAATATAAGGAGATAATATGCAGAAATTTCCAGATATCCTCCCTTGCTTTGCTGAGAGACAGAGCTCAGGTCTTTCAATAAAGGAATGCCCTTATGTCTGAGATCTGTAGAGATATTCTAGTATCTAAAGAGATTTTGCTCCTCAAGCCAAAGAAGGTAGTAAAGAAGATAATTTATGAGAGATTCCCACCATTAAAGGTGTAGGTCGAAATAAGCAACAGGACAAACAGGAATCATTTCTATAGCCAACTCTGCCAAGCAGAAAAGGAATCTACTTTCTTCTAATTAGCTCTCAACTTCAATGATTTTCCTCCAGTCTAATTTTCAGCAGATACTCCATCTTATGTTCCTTCAGTCAGCTGGGCTCAGTTGAGCTTGGCTCCTTTCAAGAATCAGCATGAATTTACAATTCTGCTTCTGGCTCCATAGTTTAGTGTCTCTTTACTCAGTCTATCTTTTATCTCATCTTCTAGATCTCCCTTTCCTCTAACCAAGGATTCCTTTTGTGATTTTACTCACCCCTACCTTATCACATAGAAGCCAGAAGCCATATTTCTTATACCCACACTCCAAACAGGTAACAAAAATTTGTTATATATTCACATATTTTTTCCCAAGCTATCATTTTCGTAGTCTTTATAACAGTCATAAGCAAATATCCTAAGAAGAAACAAAACACCAGACATTTTTTACTTTGATAAATACTTTTTCTTCTTAAAGATCCTTTAAAATACTCATAGAACTATTCTCTGAGAGGCTACTTACTTTCAGGTCCTTTCATAACTGTTTGTTGTTGTTGTTTGTTGTTTAATCCCTCCCCCCCAAATATTTTTATTTGAAAGTCTATGTGTCTCAGCTCTTCTCATTCAAATGCCCATTTTATGTCCAATTTCATTAAATAAAGGTAACCAAATAAGAAAGGGATATCTCCCATATAGATTTAGGAATCATGAGCATTGAGCTGATAATTGATGAGATCAGCAAATGAGATCAAATGAAGAAAGAAGAGAAGAGGACATAGGAGAAAATTATCTAGGAGGAAAATGTTAATAGTGTCTAATGTAGGGAGGTAAAAAATGAAGAGTACTCAGAAAGGCAATTATGCTTGGCAATTAAGAATTTTCTGGTACCTTTGGAGAGAACATTTTCATTTAAATGACATGATCAAAAGGCAGACTTCAGAGAGTTTAGATGGGAGTTAGAGAAGCAGAGGCACTGAGTAAAGATGCCTTTTTTTAAAGGGCATTCATCAAGGAAGGATGAGCTCATGAGAATGCAAAGATAAAGTGTTTGGGTTTTGTTGTTGTTTTTGTTTTTGACTATGTAAGAGACAAAGACATATTTGGAAGCAACAGAAAGAGGTTGATAATAGGTGTGTTGCAAAAATTTCTAATTCCGTCAAAGGAAAGAAATAGCAAAGTCTCTAAGCGGTAGAAAATAGGTATATTGAGAGTGGGATCCTGTCTCACAATAAAGTTGGTCAGTCAGGGGTAGTAAGTAAAAGACCCTGAGCAGTACCTATTTTAGTCTTTTATACCCCTATGAAGCTTAAATGTTATTATATACTATACTGTACTATTTTAAGATATAACTCCTCCCATAGTATCTTCTGATACTATTTCAAATGGTACAGTTGATGAATTCAAGAGATGTTCCTGGGACTTTACAAATGTTCCTACAGCTATAAGTATACAGGGAAAATGTCCACTATAAGGACAAAGGTCATGTCCTTTCAGCTGATTAGTCGACCATCTAGAACATCAGCTTAAGGAGCAAGTGTTCATATATATGACAAGGTAACCTGGTCAGTCATGATCTCAAATATGATTGATCCCTTCAGCTTTGAAACTACTATCTTTCAGACCTTGATTAACCACAATGAACCACAATGAATACAGTAAAAGGGACTTAGTTATGTTGAACAACAGCAAGCTCACCTGAATAAAACATTACTTCATATACTTAAGCTACTAAGGAATATATTAGAGTACATAAAGAATAATTATATAATATCCATGCTGCGTGCTATAGTATTATTAATTTAAGAAATCAAAGAACACTTGATCTTGAGTGAATCACCATTTGTAGTCTATTGTACTGATTGCTATCACAATTAAATCTCATTTTTAAGGGGTAAGGAAAATCTAACTCACAGGGGAAATCTGGAGGAGACTGATTAGCATGGGACCTTACCAAGTAGATGGACAATCATTTCTTCATCAGAGATTGAAGTAAACTGTGGAGGTAGGGAAGAATAGTATGAGTCATCTAAGATGAGGAGATAGTAAGAGGTAGTTCCTGGCAAATGGCTTCTACTTTTTGGAAAAGTAAGAGACAAAGTCTTGAACTGAAAAGGTGTTGCAGACAAAACCTTGCATTATCTAAATATGATTTGATTAGTATGACATCTTTTCTACCCATTTCTATACCAGGGGTGACCAGCTATTGGCACCAGATACAACTAAACTATATATGGCTTTGGAAAAGTCATAACATACTGAAAAGCAGGTGTCTATGAAGAATATTTTCTATACGGTGTCAAAAGTAAGCTGAAAACAAACTATTGTTGGTGACATGTTAATATTCTACTGAAAATAAAATTAAAACTACAAGGAAATGATGAGCAAAATGTAATTAGTCATTGATGGTTGAATCTTTTCACTTTGATAGTAGTTTTGAAAAACAATGCAAATATAGTCCATTAGCTAAATTTTATACAAATCTTTTTTAGCAAATTTGGTAAGAGAGTGATTCTATGAAATAAATGATAAAGGCTTTACCTTTAATTTTATGAATACAATGGAAAATTGTTGAAAGAAACAGGTGTCTAATTGTTGAAAAGCACAATGTAGAGCAGATGGATAGAGGTTTATAAGGTGAATTTACATGATGATATATGAAAATGGGAAGCTGATAATAGTTTCCTTGCTTTTTATGGAAAACTCTAAGACATAATATTCATGCCAAAGGAAGGCAGGGATGAGATTGGTCATTTGGAAATGCCTGATTTTTGCTTACTAATGTTTATATACATACATATACATATACATATACATATACATATACATATACATATACATATACATATACATATACATATACATATACATATACACATACACATACACATACACATACACATACACATACACATACACATACACATACACATACACATACACATACATATACATATATATAATTGCTTTAATTTTAGTTAGCTAATTAAGAATTGGGAATATTAATAAATTCTGAAATAACTTCGCTACTATTTAGCCACTTTTATTTTGTTACTTATAAATGTTCATGTTTTCTCTAATGTTAGCATTCAGTCTACCAATGAAAAGTGAAATGTCTCCACAATTTCTCTTATATTGTGATTCTTGTCTTTGTTTTCCTATAAATCTTCCTAGCAAAATTAATCCAGAGCACTGTAGGTTTTTCTTCTCTTGTAGTTACCAATATAGCAATTGAATTGTCCATATAATGCTTCTCATTCTTACTACAGAAAGGACAACAAGTAAGCCACAGTATTTTGGAAAGCTGGTAAATAATATACTAGAGGTGACTTCTAATCGTGACATTCTATACTTCTAATCTTGACATTCAAAGATTTATATTTAATTGTTCGGTCATTTCAGTTATCTAATTCTTTGTCACCCTATCTGGGTTTTTTTTGGCAAAAATATTAGAGTGATTTGCCATTTCCTTCTCCAGCTAATTTTATAGATGTGGGAAATGAGGCAAACAGGAATAAGTTACTTGCCCAGAGTCACGGAGCTAAGAAGAGTCTGAAGCCGGACTTGAAGTCAGGAGGACTGATCTTCATGACTTTAGACACAGCATTATATCCATTCTGTCACTTAAATACCCTTATATTTAATAATATAAATTAAACTATTACATAATAGTCATTATATACTGGTACTGCCAGGGTTTCCATTGTGGTGTTGATGTTGCCACTGAAGTTAAGTGAGGAAAATTGTTACTATTCAACTTTATCTGTAGAAGACTATTGGCATTTTTCTAACCTATATTGGAAACAAGGAGGCAGCATGGAACAGTGTGAAGAGTATTGGCTCCTGAGTCAGAGGACACACATTCAAATCCAACCTCTCTGGTATTGGGCATGTTATTTAAGCTCTCTAGGCCTTACTTTGTGCATCAATAAAATAAGAGAGGTAGAGTAGGTGGTATCTGAAGTCCATTCTAGTTTATTTATCTATGACGCTAAATATACTAGAAGTTTTAATATGATAGTAATATTTATTCTATCCTACATGTTATATGAGGTATGATTATTAGACAATACACAAAGAATTTGTAATTTTGAAATTGTTTAGAATTTGTTGGGTGGCAATTCCTTCCACTGATATTGTTCACAGCCCATTTTCACAGAGATGAAATTGTTTGCCTATGTTCATAGAATTTATTATTGTCCAAGTAAGGAGTTGAACTAAAGTCTTCACTTTTCCAAGCTTAGTACTCTAGCTAAAGGTATTCTATCTCTATGTGGTAATATAACATTTTAAAAATCATACTAAAATTTTAGGGTTTAAATGACTGTTGTTTTCCAATTTAATTATCTTGGAATAGCATACATATATTCCAAAGAATGCTGGCTAAAGAAACATAAAAATTACTGTCACACATAATTTAATTTTTTTTCTTTAAAAATATATTATACACACCAAAAAATGTTACCCAGCTTAATCACTCACACTGAACTTGGTCCTAAATTACTTTGTTGTTTCCAAAAGAAAGTGTGGGGGGGATTTGATGTTTTGGGGAATATTCAATTTTTGTAAGTATGTGTCCATTTCATTTAGATTGTCAAAATTATTGGCATACAATTGGGCAACATAGTTCCTAATTATTTATTTAATTTCCACTTCATTGCTGGTGAAATAACCCCTTTTATTTTTGATACTGGTAATTTGCTTTTCTTTTTTCTTGCTCTTAATCAAATTAACCAACGGTTTATCTATTTTATTGTTTTTTTCATAAAACCAGCCCTTAGTTTTATTGATTAATTCTATAGTTTTCTTGCTTTGAATTTTATTAATTTCTCCTTTAATTTTCAGAATTTCTAATTTAATTGTGGATTTTCAATTTGTTCTTTTTCTAGCTTTTTAAGTTGCATGTCCAGGTCATTGATGTCTTCTTTCTCTTTTTTTTAATTGATGTAAGCATTTAGAGATATAAAATTTCCCCTAAGCACTGTTTTGGCTGCATCCCATAGATCTTGTTATGTTATCTCATTACTGTCATTGTCTTGGATGAAATTATTGTTTATATGATTTGTTGTTTGACACACTTATTCTTTAGAATGAAATTATTTAGTTTCCAATTAAGTTTCAGTCTACCTTTCCATGGTTCTTTTTTACATGTAATTTTTATTGCATCATGATCTGAGAAGGGATGCATTTACTATTTCTGCCTTTCTACATTTGACAATGAGGTGTCTGTGCCCTAACACATGCTGAATGTTTGAGTATGTGTCACGTACTCCTGAGAAAAAGGAATATTCCTTTCTATCTCTATTCAGTTTTCTCCAGACATCTATCATATGTAACTTTTCTAACATTCTATTCACATCTTTAACTTATTTCTTATTTATTTTGTGGCTAGATTTATCCAATTCTGAGAGGGGAAGATTCAGATACCCCATTAGTCTACTGTTACTGTCTTATTTCTTCTTGTAACTCATTTAACATCTCTAAGAATTTGGATGCTATACCACGTGGCACATAAATATTTAGTATTGATATTACTTAATTATCTATAGTACCTTTTAGGAAGAGGTAGTTTCTCTTTTAATTAGATCTATTTCTGCCTTTGCTTTGTCTGAGATAGGGATTGCTACCCCTGCTTTTTTTTTACTTCAGCTGACGCATAATATATTCTGCTCCAACCTTTTACCTTTACTCTGTGTATATCTCTCTGCTTCAAATGTGTTTCTTGTAAACAACATATTGTAGGATTCTGGTTCTTAATCCACTCTGCTATTCACTTCCATTTTATGACAGGCTTCATCCCATTCACATTCACAGTTACTATTACTGTCTATTTCCCTCTATTCTATTTACCTCCTTTGTATTTCCTCCCCCCCCCCCTTCTTTCACCCTATTCCTTTTCACCAAGGTTTTGCTTCTTACCCCTGCCTCCCTCAATGTGCCCTCCCTTTTATCAGCCCCCCCTTCCTTTTCTTTACCCTTTTCTCCCCTGCTTCTGCCCTCCCTTCTATCAGTCCCCCTTTTCCTCTTTCCCTTTTACTTCCCTAAAGAATATAATAAGATTCTTTATCCAAATGAAGGTATATATTATTCCCTCTTTGAATCAAATCTATTGAGATGTTGAAATAATGTTCACCCCTCTCTTCTTTCCCTCTATTGTAATAGGTTTTTTGTACTTCTTCATATGATGTAATTTACCACATTCTACCTCCCCTTTCCTCTTTTCCTCATAAACTACTTTTAACTCCTTAATTTTCTTTATTTCATCACATCAAAGACAATTTATATTTATACCCTTTGTGTATAATTCTTCGTTCTTCACAAATATATATACAGTTCTCAAGAGTTATAAGTATTATTTTCCCATGTAGGATTGTAAACAGTTTAACCTTACAGAATAACTTTTTACCCCTGTTTGCCTTTTTAAACTTCTCTTGAGTCTTGTATGTTAAGATCAAATTTTCTATTTAGTTCTTGTCTTTTCATCAGGAAACGTTGAAAGTCTCCAATGTCATTGAATGTCCATCTTTTCCCCTGAAAGAGTTTTATTACCCAATTTTACTCGGTAATAGATTCTTGGCTGCAATCCAAGCTCCTTTGCCTTCCGGAATATCATATTCCAAGCCTTGGAATCCTTTAATGTTGAAGCTTCCAGGTGCTGAGCAATCCTGACTGTGGCTCCATGATATTTAAATTGCTTCTTTCTGGCTGGTGGAGTATTTTCTCCTTCACTTGATAACTCTGGAATTTGGCTACAATATTCCTTGGAGTTTTCCTTTTGAGGTGTCTTTCAGGAGGTCATAGGTGGATTCTTCAATAACAATTTTATCCTCTGATTCTATAATATCAGGGAAGTTCTCCTTTTTAATTTCTGGAAAATGGTGCCTAGGCTCTTTTTCTGATCATGGCTTTCAGGCAGTCCAATACTTTTCAAATTATCTCTCCTGGATCTGTTTTCCAGGTCAGTTGTCTTTCCAATGAGGTATTTCACATGTTCTATTTTTTTCATTCTTTTGATTGTTTTACTGATTCCTGGTGTCTCATGTAGTCCTTAGCTTACAACTGTCCAATTTGAATTTTTAAGGCAATGTTTTCTTCAGTCAGATTATGCACTTCCTTTTCCATTTGGCCAAATGAATTTTTTAAGGAATTGTTTTCTTCAGTCAATCTTTACGCTTCCTTTTCCAAGCTGCTGATTCTTTTTTCATAAATTTCTTGTGTTGCTTCCATTTCTCTCCCCATTTTTACTTCCACCTCTCTCAATTGATTTTTTTTTTTGTGGGGCAATGGAGGTTAAGGGACTTGCCCAGGGTCACACAGCTAGTAAGTGTCAAGTGTCTGAGGTCAGATTTTTAACTCAGGTATTCCTGAATCCAAGGCTGGTGCTTTATCCACTGCGCCACCTAGCTGCTCCTCAACTGATTTTTAAAATCATTTTTGCACTCTTACAAGTAGGATTTTTGGTCTTGAGACCATTTCATCTTCCCTCTTGAGGCTTCACATATAGGCAATTTGAGAATATTGTCCTCAGCTGGGTTTGTCTTTGGCTCTTCCTTGTCAACACAGAAGCTTTAAATGATGAGAGCTCTTTTTATCTTACTCATATTGCAGCTTATTATTTTTTTTTTAAAGTTGAGTTCCACTCTTTGGACAGCAGGGTCACTTTTTTCCAGCTTCTTGTGCCGGGAGATGGAGGCTTTGTCGTTGGCTTTCTACTCTGAGGCCTCTATGGCTTGCGGATTTCTCCCTGCCCTGAGCTTGCTCCCTGTGCTTGCTCCCAGTGTGCACTGGTATGGCCAGGCCTGGTCATGCCTGTCCTGTGTGGCCCCTAGCTGACAACATGCCCTCTCAGCTGGTGCTGGTGGATTTCACCACTGGCCCACTGCACCAGCAATCCACCTTGCCAAGATCAAAGGGCCTCAGTTGCTCTGCTGTGGCCTATCACTTCCCACTGACTTGCTCCGACCCCCTCCACACTCCACTGTACTGAGGTATACTGTGCTCCCCCCTGCCTGAGTGAGACTGACCTTTCCTGAAGTCTTTTAAATTATTTCAGTCTTTTTGTAGATTCTATCCTTTCAGAATCTGCTTAGAGGCTTAATTTAATGTTCTTTTTGAGGGAACTTAAGGAGAGCTCAAGTAGCGTGCTGGCTTCTCTCCACCATCTTGGCTCTGCCCATTTTTGGAAATATTCAAAAGGATGCTTCAAAACTTCTGAATTTGAGGGGCATAATAATCACAGATTTGTAAATTTTTGTAAGTTTATTTAAAGAAATTGGTACTACTTTCATTTTAAACCATTATGTAATATATTTTTATGTATATACAGAAGAGTAAGATTGTAAATTTTTATAGGCACCTATAACAATAACATAATTGTTTCAAAATGGCACAATTTTTAAGTATGCACTTTCCATTTTTCCTTCTGTAATGGAATGAAACCATTTTTACATGATAAATTTTGTATAGAAATTTTAAAAAATTGACAGAAGAAACAGTAAGACAAAGAGACATAAAAAGAGAGAGACAGAGGAAGATATTAAATGATTTGCACAAGGTTAATAAACACCAGAGCCAGAATTAGAACATAGTTTCCTACCCAGTGAACTTTCACTATACTATACCATTTTCTATGTGAGATTATACACAGACATATTTGTGTTTCTCTCTCTCTCTCTCTCTCTCTCTCTCTCTCTCTCTCTCTCTCTCTATATATATATATATATATATATATATATATATATATATTTGCATATGTGTATGTATATATACATATTTAAATATCGGCTATAGACCATTGACTATGTTTAGTGCTGACAGATATATAAATAAAAGTTAAACACTCCTTACCTTGAAGGAACTTATCTTCTTAAAGGGGAAGAAAACATATACAGCATAAACATATTTAGATATATACAAAGTAAATATAAGTATTGTGTTCCTCTCAAGATACCAGGGTCAGAGAACTGGGACCTGTACTGAAGACTGATGCTTTTCATCTTAGCTGTTCCCGGTTCTTTGCTTTGAAGAGGTGTTTGAATACCCCCACCTCAAGCATTCTACTCATGGTCTTCATCACCACTTACCTGGATTTCTGTAATAACTTCCTATTTGTTCTTTCTGCCTCAGATATCTCCCTTTCCAATTCATCCTTCATATAGCTACTAAATTATTTTTGTAAATTACAGCTCTGCCACATGTCACTCACCCAATCAAAACAAATGCACAAACAAAAAACAAACAACAAATAACCTTCACTGGCTATCTATTGATTCTAAGATAAAATATAATTTCCTCCTATTTTTCATATAAAACCTTAAAAAAATGTGTTCCCAGGCTTATCACATAATGCTACACTTCACCTACTCTATTTTTCAAGTAAACTTACCTCTGTTTTTCTTTTCAAAGAATAATCCATCTCCCATCACATTTCCCCAGATTGTAATAAAGTCCCTCTTTATTTCTGCCTTAGAGAATCCCCTCCCCCTGTTTTTATCCCCTTTAACTCTCCGTTCAAATGCTACCTTCTACATGAAGCCATTGATGATTTTCTTCAAGCTTTTAGTACCTTCTCTCCCAAAATTGTTTCCTCATAGATACAGATATATACAAGCGTATTGTGTATACATATGTCTATTTGTATGTATTTATGCAGGTACATGTGACTATGCATATCTGCATGTATTTATACATGCAAATACATATGCATGCATATGTATTTTTAGTCGTCTTTGATAGAATGTACATTTCTTAAGGGTTGGAACTGTTCCACTTTGCTCTTTGGAACCATAGAACCCACCACATTGCCTCACATGTAACTTAATAAATGTTTGTTGATTGATTGTTTAAAAACAAACATTAATTCATAGGTAAAGTTCATATAGGAATGGACTGTCACATGATCCAAGAAAATGATTTACTGAGAGAAAAATTAGTTTTTTTGTCAATGTGCATTTTTTTCACATCAAGAGAAGTATTTATTACACTAAGTGGTAATCAGTTCATTTGTGTAAAAAATGACCCTAAAAAGTAAAGTGAATTGCCTAAATTTTCAAAACACATCAATGAATATCTTTCTTTCATAGTCAGATTTATTGTTTACATAAGAATTTAAGGCAGCAGAGTAAAATTTATACCTTAAATAATTCTGAATTTTTATATTTTGTGTTTTCAAAGTAACAGCACAGCAGTCAAATACCATTGCATAAGTGAATAGAATTCTCACCATCAATGGTATAATGCTGTTCTCTGTAATGATTAAATTGATTATACCTGGAAAATGTTTATGTCAGAAAGAGGAAGATAAACAGCTCTCATTGCCAGGAATAAATAGAGAAATTGTGCACTAAAAAGAAGGGGGAAATGTAAATGGATCCCTTAAAATTCACGTAGAAAAAAATAAAAGAAATCAAATTGATACTCTTGCTTTGGGGGCTTATCTAATGGAAAATTACAACAGATCTAGAAATCATCAATACAGTGCTAATGCTAACTGTTACAGGCCTGGGATACCCCAGAAGTTTTCTAGAGTAACACAGGGAACTGGCTTTGAGAAGCCAAACCAAAGGACAGACACACCTAAAGAGATAAGCAGCATCCAATCAGGAGTTAGCCAACTTTAGGACCACCATCCTTCATTCCAAGCTCCCCCACCCCTCACTCCTCAGTGAAATAAGCTTAGGCTTGACTGGTGCCTGAAGGGCACCAGGGGATGCAGAGAGCTCTGAGCTGCCTTTCATCCAGCTTCCCAGAGCCACCACCAGTAAGGTCACAGTCCTCCCTTGGTTGATCACCCCCAATAAGGTTACCTTCCACAGTCACATGATCACCTACATCATTGGTCTTCTATAAAAGTATTTGCCTTTCTCCTGCTCAAGGAGTTAGATATCTCAGAGTACCATTTCTGAATCTATTTCTCATGGAGGCTTTTCTCAAGGTATCCTTTCTCCAGCACGTAACCACAATATTATTTTATTCTAATTGGATTTGTGTGCAAGAGGGTGTAATTCTTTAAAGAGGAATTCCTAAGGACCCCAAACCCCATGCCACCATTTCCCTGTAACACTAATTGTATATGACAAAGAGGAATACTGTAGGGATATTTTGAGGGAGTCTTTATATGCTTTAACTTGTATATTTGATGAACATTTTACATCCTTGTGTGGCTCTCCCACCCAAAGAATGTTTGCCACATAGGTCATTCAAAATATGTTGACTTTAATTTAGCAGTGTTCTGCTATCTGTATATTCTTAATAAATATTTGTTGAATGAATGATTGAATAACATTTAACCTAGTCTTCTAATAAATTCAGGGCAATTATTGTTCAGATAGCAAAGATTTATTTATTTGATTTATATGAAAACCTATTCACACTCTGTGAGATGGACACTGTCATAAAGTCATGTTCATCCACAATAAAGTCCAACAGTAAATGATATTTTAAAGGAAATTGCCAATGGTAAGGGGGGAAAGAGAAATGGTTTTAGATGTTACTTTGTATGGGATATACATGAATAAAATCAGGAAATATTATTTAGAACCTGTTCAGATATATGGAAATGCAAACAGTAGAGACACTATATGTGTTTGCTAAAGATTCAGATCTTACTGAAGGAGCTTATGGAGTCTATGAGAATCCTCAATTCGTATACAATATTCAACATTTCTGTGCCATGAATTAGTTAATGAGATAAAGATATCACTTATTAGGATCCATTTCAACCAGCTGGACAGAATGCGAAAGAACAAGAATATTAAGTTAAGCAATTTAGAGCTGGAAGGGACATAAAAATTCAGTTCCATCTTAGAGATGAGGAAAATAAAGCAGAAAAAGTTTAAGTGATTTGTCCACAGTCGCACAATGATTTGAGCCTCTATTTCATAGGACATGATATCCAGCACTTCCTTCCATACCTCCAATAAATATAAATATACTTCTTTCTGACAAAAGCCAATTCTATTTTTCTGAGGACCTTCACTATGTATGTGAGTAAAACCTCCAGATCCTTTTTTTCAGATTAATGACTAGCTATATGCCAAATCTACTAATTGCATTCCCATTTTCTTTTTTCTAAAACTGGTATTGAAAATTGCTATATTTTTGAGTTGGCAGATATTCTATTTTTAAATTGGAATAATGCTTGTAATATTCTCAGAGAGAATATAAAAAGGCATATGTAAATATGAAGTACAGTTATCCCTTACATATCAAGTGTTAGGGGCACAGCACCTCACAATCTAGGAAATCTAGTAAAATTTTTTGGCCCTCCCTTTTTACCAGAGAAGAAATCTGAATTATTATGGTATTAAAAGATAAAATATGTTAATATTATACACACATTTTACATTTATTTTATATATTTCTGGTTTCTAAACTTTTTCTGTGTCACTTGCTGACTTTTGTGTGTCCTCTGAAGCTTCTGCAGAACTTCTCCCAAAATATCCGATTATTTTCTTATGCAAAGTCCTGATATATCAAAACTGAAATGTGGAAGGGATAAGTTTATTATTATTATTATTATTTTGACTGTTATTTTCTCTGTGATCATTCAGAGGAATCTATAGCCCATTCTTCAAATTTGCCTCTTACTATACATTGCTAGTATGCTTAAGGCTAAAATTTCATCCGGTTCTAGTTACAACTGGTTGCTGCAACTGGTTACTGAAACAGTTAAAATATCATCTTCCTTATCCTGAGTAAAATTTCCTAATTAATCTTTAGAGACACATTTTGGTAGTATTCAATGTTCTTAAATCCCAACACCAATATGACAGCTATCAGACCTTTTGCCTGAAAATTCTGTGTATATCCAAGTACCAATGGTTCTGTTGACCTTCCAAATTAACACATATTTCTCTGCTCATATTTCATTCTATCTCAAATTGAATTGCTCTTCATCTGTCCATGTTTTTCTAAACTGTGTCTGACTATGGGTATTAATAAACCATTTTTACTTATCAAAATGTTAAAATGGTTATGTTCCATTCATCTAAACATAGCACTAAATTTGCCTGACACTGAAGCACCTACTAGCCCATGCTAGTATGTTAGCACTTTAATATCTGTTCTGAAGATACCTAGCCATAGGACCAAAGTATACTGGAAAGGATTTTAGAAGCAGCTGTCCAGTATTCAAATTTTCTAAATGAAGAAACAAAGGCTCCAAGAAAATAAATTACTCAACATATAATCAGTGATTTCAAATAAAATTTATATTATGATTTCCCTGCCTCCTAAAAAACAATGAAACTTAAATTCAATTTAATCCATTTAAATTCTATTCAATAAACAATTTTATAAGGGTTTTTGCTAGTAAGCAGATTTTTTAAAATGTAGATTCTGTAGACACTGGCATGAGATAGATGAAAAGACATTGTTTAAAGACGTGTAAATAGGCTAAGGATTATTAAATTCAACAAAATTAAATAAAATACACTATTATAAAGATAATCAATAAACTTTATTGTATATTGGACACTGTATTCACATTTTTTACAATATGCAATGAACATACTTTCTAATTAACTCATTTTGGGGGGGGGTGGTAAGGCAATTGGAGTTAAGTGACTTGCCCAAGGTCACACACAGCTAGTTAAGTGTCGAGTGTCTGAGCCCAGATTTGACCTCAGGTCCTCCTGAATCCAGGGCTGTTGCTCTATTGACTGCACCACCTAGCTGTCTCTTTTGTTAACTCTTGTGGCATGGATTCAACTCTCATTACCCTTGAATATTTTTGTTGATTTTAGGATTTTCTAGGTTAGTATATTCCATCTTTCCCCCTTGTTCTAGTACTTATTTGAGCTTTATATTTTGTAAGTCATATAAAGGTATTGGCTTTCAGCTTACTTTTCAAAATCCCTCCCATACGTCTATATCTAGCAGGTACTTCTTTTCTTAAGTTGTCACTGGGATCTCTCATGCTCTTGACAGCTATTGATTTCATCTGCTTAATGGTTTTCTTTTCTGCTGTACATCTATGTCTTGGTTTAGTTTCAAAGGGATAATGACTGTTTCCTTATTTTCCTGCATCTTAAAAATATTCTTCAAACATTTTAACATCCAAATTTGAAAAAAAAAATCCCATCCCATTCATTTTAATGGATATCTCATTTTCTTCTTCACATATCACATTTCAGAAAAATAAAGCATTTAATAATAGATACTATTTTATCTTAAAATAACAATATAATTACTTTAAAATATTAATGTCTTCAAAATTACAAAAAATTACCAACATCAAGTGGTTTCATCAAAACTATGTGTTTTTTTAATTTTCAGATTCTGATTGAATTAATTCAATATCTTTTAATTGTGTGAATTTAGTTTCTTCCACAGTATCAGCTTTACACATCAGTATTTCTAGTTATATAAAACTTTTTTGAATCCTTTTTAAAAATATGCTATAAAACCTTTCAAGTGTCTTCCTTTTATGCTTGATTGTGACATGGAAGAAAATTTTTGTGGTCAAATGTTAGGTGAGTAGAGCTCAAGTTCTTCCAGGTGCTTCCATTCAAGTATTATGACTATATCTGATTAGAGAGCTTCATGCCATCTAATTACAAATAGGCTCATCACCAGTAAGCTACATGTTTAAGGATGTATACTCATATGAGGAAATCCAGGAACCAGGAGAAGGAAGTGGTTTCAGTGTTAAGTAGTCAAAAGATCCACTCTCTAACCATTTGTTTTCTGGGAAACTAAAATATTTTTATGCCACATAAAACACAGTTTGATAAACCTTACTTTTTTCATGCCTGACTGAATCGGTAGCTTATAAGAGTCCCATGCTGGAATTATTTTCTCTAGAGGAGACCCGTGTATCATATGGTATGTAGTATCATCAGTCCCCTTTTTGTAATTCAAAAATTTCCTTACTATAACACATAGAAAAGTAAGAATATAAATAAAAATAGGAATAGAACATATGAATTCATAAGGACCAAGCATAAACACAATTTCAATCCTGGGCCAGGTGAATAACCAGGAAAAAAAGCTCAAGAGGCTAAAATTTAAGAGGCTAAGATGCGTTGGAAAAAGTAAAGGGAGAGACATATGAAAATAGGAGACTAAAATTAGAAAAAGGGTACTTAAGAGGTATTAAGATACATAGTTAACTTAAAATTTAAAGGGACAGGCACATCAGAAAATAGGGGAAAATTTCTTACCCAACCAGAAGATCAAAAGATCAGCGTTCAGCTGTCCCTTTGTGGGCACCAACTGTGAAGCTTAAAAATCTAACTGTGATGGCTAAAACTCTAATGTGTGGTTGCATTAAATTAGAAGCTTTAGCACCAGCTTTTGGGCATTAAGCATTTATTACACTATATTAGGGGTTAGCAAAGAGAGAGAGGAAATGCATCCTTCACCTAGCTATCCCAGAGAGAAAATGCCCTCAGTACCAATGCAAACCCCCTGTTGAACTGGAAGAGGGCAGTCTAGACACACAACTCCAAGTTAATTGGCTAGTCTACTGACTGACATGACTTACAGGTGGTAGACATAACTTCTGGATGCCAATATGGCCTTGGATATCTCAGAAAGGTCACCTCATGTGTCATACTTTCAAATTACAAGTGTCCCACAGATAGTGTTTGAGTTAGAATTTGAAATCATGTTTTCCTGATTCCCAGTTGTGACAGGATGTAAAAGAAAAAAGTGGTTTTGTCACTGTGAGGAAAGGAGTAATGGTCCCCTTTCAGTAGGATATAACCACCACATCAGCACCGTTCAAATTACACTCCTCCAGACCTGTTTGAAAACTCAGGTCTCAGTTCCCCTTCCCTCTGGCAGACAGATCATATGATTCAAGTAGCCCTGAGCTGGTCTCGACTAGGTCCTCTCCCAGGCTGTGTCCATAAAAGGGAAGATGGAAGGAATGTCCCTGTGTCACCTCCCAATTAGCTAAGAATTCAAAAAATAATTGTGGAAATTAGGGTTAAGAGTATTGTTTTCTGATTAACTAGCTTTTGTGCTTAGATTGTATTCCTTAAGTAATCAGCCAATGATGAACAAGGGGAGGGCCCATTTCATGTTAGGGACTAGGAATTAAAAAGGGGCTTACAAGCCCCTATGCTTTGCATTTGATGGCTGTAGCACTTATTTGGAAGTGCCCATTCTCATGAGAGTGAAAATAAATATTCCTTTGACACTTCTCTGCTGAGTTCCAGATGATTATTGAGCAGAGGTTGGTTTTCTCTCAGTAACACTAATAAATTATTTACAAAAGAAATTATTTGGCAAGAATCATAGATCATTGGCATATCAAAGATGCATAGGATCATGAGTAAAAGTTTTAAAATTTGTTAATAGTAGGCAAAAAATCTACTTCATTAGCCTTATCACCTACACTCCCCTATTAAGCAGCCATTATAAAATATCCACCACTGGGTTGACCTTGCTACACCTTTGTCACAGAAAGCCAAACATCTTTTTATCTTCACCTACCAGAATTCCATATATCCTTCAAATCTCAATTCACTTGTCATTTCCTTCAAGAAGTTTTGACCTCCTCAAGATCATTGTTACTTGTATTCAGGTTTTACCTTCCCTGTTAAAATGTGAGGGTTTAGGGGCAGGTAGGTGGTGCAGTGGATAAAGTACCGGCCCTGGATTCAGGAGGACCTGAGTTCAAATCCGACCTCAAACACTTGACAGTAACTAGCTGTGTTACCCTGGGCAAGTCACTTAACCCTCATGGCCCTGCCCCCCTCAAATTAATTAAAATGTGGGGGTTTAGGGAAGGCATTGTTTCAGGGGGGGTAAAGAATTGTGTCTTACTCATCTTTGCTTGTGTTCTTCAGCATGTAGGCATGCTGTTCCTTGAACATATGATATGCACATTTAAATATTCACTAAGGTTGAATAGATAACTAAATAAAAATCACATATGCTTACATTTCAAATAGTAGAAATAATTCATCATTAAAATCTCATTTGTATCAATAATAAAATTTTAATATAAAATAAAAAATGAGTTTTTTAAAAATATTTTTGACTCATTTTCTTTTCTATAAAATGTTGTTTGTTTCTTGCCCTGGATGGATATTTTCCCCAATCAAAATACTTTCATGGGAATAAGTACAGAATTGTAAATGTTACACTACATTAAAGACAAGATAAACAATTCTAGATAAGGAACTCAATTTAGGAGTAACATGACAAGAAATAAATTGGTTGTGCTGACATGAATAAAGGGCATAAAACATATGCTCTCCTTTCTTCTAATGGAAATTACATGCCATGCAATAGACCCCACAAAACTATATTAGTCATTTCTTTGGATATTTATCAAAGATATAGCAATGATATATGTGAAGGTTACCTCTCTCTTTTTTTAATATTAGGATAGCAGATTCGTTAACTCAAATTGGATCTTTACAGTTAAGTCTCTGCAAATCACTCAAAATGATATTGTGACAACATAAAGGCTTTATCTACTTTTTATAGTCACTTAATAAAAATTTGGGTGGCTGCCAAGGCCAAGATTTTGCCTCTTTCAAGCAGATAAAGTCTTAATAAATTGTATTTCATATCCTTCTGGTTTTAGCACATAATATACTACATTTGCATTCCAGATAGCAGGACCAACACATCTTTGAAAAGACTGGTCACTAAAGCCAATTACCTAGAGCTAATTGATAATGATAAATTACTTTTGTGCTAAAATATACTGTACATTCAGATAAATAATTATAAATATACATCTTAGGGGACTTCTTGTGCCACAGACATAGTGGTGCTTACTACAGATTTTTTGTTTTTTGGATATACTACAAGGAAGGGAAGGAAGAAAGGAAGGAAAAAAAGTAAAGGGGGGAGGGAGAAGGGAAAGAAGGAAGGAAGGAAGGGTGTAATTTGAAAATATATGGGGATGCCTATTTCTGTCCTAAGCTTTAGGGAACTTAGCTGTTGTTTCTAATATATTGCTAATTACATATTAGAGGGGAGCTAGGTGGTGCAGTGAATAGAGCACCAGCCCTGTGTTCAGGAGGACGTGAGTTCAAATCTGACCTCAGACAATTAACACTTACTAGCTGTGTGACCCTGGGCAAGTCACTTAACTCCAATTGCCTCACCAAAAAAAAAATTATAAATTAGGGATATAGCACCACTCTTTGGCATTAAACATTTATTAATACATATTAAATACTAATAAAGGGATAGCACATTGCTTAGAATTAGAATCCCTACATACCTAGATAGAAAAGAGGGGGGAAGGGGCGACCCTTACACACTGCTCAAAGCTAATTGGCTAGCATCATTCCAATTTATTGATTTCCAGGGCTTGAGGATGTTACATATTAAAATGAGCAGTATGTGCTGTGGTCAGAATCCAAAGGACAGACACTCTGAGGGAAAAGGCTTTCAGGTAGGTGTGGTTTTAATCTCTCTTGTCTCTATTCAGTCTGAGCTACAACTGTACTGACCCTGGGTTGACTCTGAAAGAGATCAGCTAAGGCTCGCTCAAGTGAGGGGCTTCTGGGTCCCCCAGAACCCTATTATTTTTCTCAAAGAAGGGAGGGAGGAACAAAGGAAGAAAATATTTATTTCTTTATTCTGTATTATTATACCATGAATGGTGCTAAGCATTAGCAATACAAATAAAGGCAAAATGAGCCTCAAGGATCCTCCCTGACATCAAGGAGCTTATATTATCATTGGCAAAGACAACACATACAAGGGAATTGTAAAGAGGAGGTGAAATATTATAAAGATATCTGACTCAGAGATATGATTTTTGGAGTCTGGAAAAATCAGGAACAAAGATGGGAGTGGTATTAAATTTGGATGGCTTAGGTCCCTCCATACAATAGAGACCCAAGAAGAAACTCACCAGTGTGAGAATGGGGTCTACTTACTAGAGGAATGTTCCAGGGGGAAAAAACTGCCTGCATTGCTGGATATGCCAAGGTGAGGATTCCCAAGGCTTCAAGGGAAGGTACAGGCTGAGGCAATAGCCTTGGCAAGGTTTTGAAGTCCAGAAATTTAGGAGCAGAGCTGGAAGGTAATTTTATGATTTCTTAAAATTCTACCAAGTTCTGGGATGGTTACTAAGCCCAGGTAGAATGTAGGGGGAAAATCATACCACCCAAATAAAAAGCAGTTATTTAGACTGTTTTTGACATTTTAAAAAATTTATTTTAAAATACTTTCATTTGAACTGATTTTGGGGTTTTAACACAGATACATAGGGTCCTCTATGCAAAAACAAAGTGGCTGCCACTTGATGTTCTGTGATTTATGAAGCATTGAAATGATATGCCTGGAAGGCAAAAGTGTCATTCTCCTGCCACCCCTCAGCCCACACCCTACCCATACTGACATAAATACACTTTCAGTGTTTGAAATATCAACATTAATCACTTCCTCAGTGGAACTCAATTATGGTCCTTGTTGCAATACAAGTACAGTACATAACATGTTTGTATTAGGGAGCACCATCCTTTGGGGCTCACCATATTGGTGTTGCACTTAGTATGGACACTTAATTGACTTAGCCTTCTACAACTCAAGTTCCCAGCCTCAAAAATCAATGTAGCTGTTAAGCAACCCTGGTAATCAGGAATCCAAGACATACACTAAGATGGCCAATTTCTACTCTTAATGTTACCACTTTTTGCTTATGTTCTTCCAGACTGGCCTTCACTTCAGTATATTTATATTTCACATCTGTTGTACTCTCTTTTTTTTCTTTGAAGAGACTTACCATCATGCATTCATGGTGGTTGTTTTTGTTTTTGTTTTTTCCCTATTCTGCTAATTATTTCTCTATAGAAGCTAAAAATTCTGCATTTTTTCCTATTAGCTTTTGATTTTTCTCTTAAAATCTATTGGAAGGGGCAGCTAGGTGGCATAGTGGATAAAGCACTGGCCCTGGATTCAGGAGGACCTGAGTTTAAATTTGGCCTCAGCCACTTGACATTTACTAGCTGTGTGACCCTGGACAAGTCACCTGAACCCTGTTGCCCCACCAAAAAAAAAAAACATTATTGGAACATGGTGCTACAGTTAAATATTTTCACAGGAATCTACAGGATTCTGTATTTTCATCTTGAAATAATTATTAGAGATATTTGTAATCTTTTAGCTATCTTAGTACTCCTAATTTTAACATTTTTCTGCTAAATTATGTTTGTGCTCTAGTTTGTTTTTAATTTAATTTTATCCTTGCAATATACTTTGAGGATTTTATTTTGTTTCCTCTCATATTCCTTTATAATCCACTTTCTAATGCTTTAATATTGGTGGTAAATTTAATACCCTGACTGGATTTCAAATCTATCTTAGACTTCTCCCACATTGGAGATTTCACTTTCCCTCCTTGCAGTCCTTGGTCCAAGTATCTTCTAGTGGAAAGAACAGGTTTCACCCACATTCCACACTAGTATATTGCAGGTTTACTGAAGTTCCAAACACAGTCCTGCCCAATACTTCTATTCTCCCAGTTCTGTTTATTTCTCTGACATTCTTTGTTACTGCATTAGGCTTGGGGAGGAATGGGCAGGTATTTGGAACAGAGTTTCTGTACCCTTGAAGGAATCCCTAACTTACAGAGTTTACTACACCAGAAGGCAAATGCAGCCTCTTTAAAAAAAAAAAAAAACTTACAATATTTGTTCATTTTATTAGAAACAAACAAAAAAAACTTACAAAATATTCCATCCTTTTCTTTTTCAAGTTTCTCTGTTTTTCTGTCTCTGTCTGTCTGTCTCTGTCTCTATGTCTCTGTCTTTCTCTCTCTCTCTCTCTCACACACACACACACAATCTCTCTCAAACAAATTCAAAAGGACAGAAAAAATAGAAGAAAATATAAAATACCCCACTGAAATACAACTGACCTGAAAAAAGAAGATCTAGGAAAGACAACATCAGACTCATTTGACTACCTGAGAGCCATAATCCAAAGGAGGGCCTGGCCAGCATCTTTCAAGAAATGAACACTTCTCTGATATACTGGAACCTGAGAGTGAAATAGGCATTGCAAGAATCCATCAACTACCTCATGAAAGTGATCCCTCAAAAAATCCCCTCTAAGGTACTTTGTAGCCAAATTACAGAACTATCAGGTCAAGGAAAAAAATTCTACAAGTGGCCAGAAGGAACTGTTATTAAAATATCAGGGTGCCAGGGGCAGAGCCAAGATGGCGGAGAGGAAGCAGCAAGCTGCCTGAGCTCTCCTTCTGTTCCCTCAAAACGAACATTAAATCAAGCCTCTGGACAGATTCTGAAACTACAGAACCTGCAAAGAGACAGAGAGACACAGTCCTCCAACCAGAGATAATTTAGAAGACTTCAGGAAAAGGTCGGTCTGACTCGGGCAAAAGGGAGGCCCAGCGCAGGGCAGCAACCCAGCGCCGAGGGGGTCGGGGCAAGTCAGCAGGAGCTGCGGGCCACAGTTGAACAACTGAGGCTCCCGGAACCTGGTTCAAAAATCTGGTGGCCAAGAAAGACAGTGGAAAAACCTACCTGCACGGGCCGAGAGGGACAGGAACGGCGGGATCAGACGCCGGGGTCTGGCGCCTGGCTGGCGGAGCGCAATCAGACAGGAAGTGCAGGGCGGGGCATCTCCACAACCCTAAAGGCCTCAGAGTAAAAGCCCGGTCACACAGCACCTATACACCTGCACAAGAAGCCCAAAACAGGGACCCTGGTGCCCCCAGAGCAGACCTCAACTTAAAGAATAAATAAATAGGCTGCAATAATGAGTAAGAAGCAAAAAAGAGCCCTCTCCATTGAGAGCCTCTGTATCAATAGGGAAGAAGCCAACACAAACTCAGATGGGGACAATAGCCTCAAATTGGCTACATCTGAAGCCTCACAAGGGAAGGTGAATTGGTCGCAAGAACAAAAGGCCTTCCTGGAAGAGCTCAAAAAGGATTTTAAAAATCAATTGCAAGAGGTAGAAGAAAAAATGGGGAGAGAAATGAAAGCAAGACAAAAAAACTATGAAAAAAGAATCAGCAGCTTGGAAAAGGAAGCTGAAGAAAACAAAGCCTTAAAAAATTCATTTGGCCATATGGAAAAAAAGCTGCATAATCTCACTGAAGAAAACAATACCTTAAAAAATTCACTTAGCCAAATGGAAAAAAAGGTGCATAATCTCACTGAAGAAAACAATGCCTTAGAAATTAAAGTGGGACAGTTGGAAGATAAGGAATCCAGGAGACACCAAGAATCAGTCAAGCAGAATAAAAAAAATGAAAAAATAGAAGAAAATGTGAAATACCTCATTGGAAAGACAACTGATCTGGAAAACAGATCGAGGAGAGATAATTTGAGAATCATTGGACTGCCTGAAAGCCATGACCAGAAAAAGAATCTAGACACCATATTCCAGGAAATTATTAAGGAGAACTGCCCTGATATCATAGAATCAGAGGATAAAATCATCATTGAAAGAATCCACCGATCACCTCCTGAAAGAGACCCCAAAAGGAAAACTCCAAGGAATATTGTAGCCAAATTCCAGAATTATCAGGTGAAGGAGAAAATATTCCAAGCAGCCAGAAAGAAGCAATTTAAATATCATGGAGCCACAGTCAGGATTGCTCAGGACCTGGCAGCTTCAACATTAAAGGACCGCAAGGCTTGGAATATGATATTCCGGAAGGCAAAGGAGCTTGGATTGCAGCCGAGAATCTATTACCCAACAAAAATGTGCATTTTCTTTCAGGAGAAAGATGGACATTTAATGACATTGGGGACTTTCAATCTTTCCTGGTGAAAAGACCAGAACTGAATAGAAAATTTGATCTCAACATACAAGACTCAAGAGAAGTTTAAAAAGGTAAACAGAGGGGGAAAAAAGTTACCCTATTAGGTTAAACTGTTTATATCTCTACACAGGAAGATAATACTCATAACTCTTAAGAACTGTAAATGTATTTGGGCAGAGAGAAGGACTTTATATAGAGGGTATAAATATAAATTGTCTTTGATGTGATGATACAAAAGAATTAAGGGGATAAAAAGGGAGTCTATGGGGAGGAGAGGAAAGGGGAGGTGGAATGGGATGAATTATATCATATGAAGAGGTGGAAAAAAACCTATTACAATAGAGGGGAAGAAAGGAGGGGGGAACATGGTTTCAACCCTATTCTCATTAGATTTGACTCAAAGAGGGAATAACATATACGTTCATTGGGATAAAGAAACTTAACTCATTCTTTAGGGAAACAAAAGGGGAAGGGAAAGGGGGGGACTGATAGAAGGGAAGACAAAAGCAAGGGAGAAAAGGGTAAAGAAAAGAGAGGGGGGTGATAAAAAGGGAGGGCAGATCGGGGGAGGCAGGGGTAAGAAGTAAAACATCGGTGAGGAAGAATAGGGTGAAAGAAGGGGGGAAAAGTACAAAGGGGGTAAATAGAATGGAGGGGAATAGACAGTCAGTAATAATAACTGTGAATGTGAATGGGATGAACTCTGCTATAAAACGGAAGTGAATTGCAGAGTGGATTAAAAACCAGAACCCTACAATATGCTGTTTACAAGAAGCAGAGAGATACACACAGAGTAAAGGTAAAAGGCTGGAGCAGAATATATTATGCCTCAGCTAAAGTAAAAAAGGCAGGGGTAGCAATCCTTATCTCAGACAAAGTGCAGGCAAAAATAGATCTCATTAAAAGAGATAAGGAAGGAAATTACATCTTACTTAAAGGTACTATAGATAATGAAGTAATATCAATATTAAATATGTATGCGCCAAGTGGTATAGCATCCAAGTTCTTAGAGGAGAAGTTAAATGAGTTACAAGAGGAATTAGATAGTAATACTATACTAGTGGGGGATCTGAATCTCCCCCTCTCAGAATTAGATAAATCTAGCCAAAAAATAAATAAGAAAGAAGTGAAAGAGGTGAATAGATTACTAGAAAAGTTAGACATGATAGATGTCTGGAGAAAATTGAATGGGGATAGAAAGGAATATACCTTTTTCTCAGCAGTACATGGCACATTTTCAAAAATTGACCATGTATTAGGGCACAAAAACATCATAGTCAAATGTAGAAAGGCAGAAATAGTAAATGCATCCTTCTCAGATCATGATGCAATAAAAATTACATGTAAGAAAGAGCCAGGGAAAAGTAGAATGAAAATCAATTGGAAACTAAATAATTTCATTCTAAATAATGAATGGGCCAAACAAGAAATCATAGAAACAATCAATAACTTTATCCAAGAGAATGACAATAATGAGACAACATACCAAAATCTATGGGATGCAGCCAAAGCAGTGCTTAGGGGAAAATTTATAGCTCTAAATGCTTACATGAATAAAAAAGAGAAAGAGGAGATTAATGAATTGGGCATGCAACTTAAAAATTTAGAAAAAGAACAAATTAGAAATCCCCAATTAGACACTAAATTAGAGATCCTGAAAATTAAAGGAGAAATTAATAAGATTGAAAGCAAAAAAACTATAGAATTAATCAATAAAACTAAGAGCTGGTTTTATGAAAAAACCAATAAAATAGATAAAATATTGGTTAATTTGATTAAAAAAAAAGAAAGAAGAAAACCAAATTACCAGTGTCAAAAAGGAAAAGGGTGATGTTACCACCAATGAAGTGGAAATTAAAGCAATAATTAGGAAATATTTTGCCCAACTGTATGCCAATAAATTTGACAATCTAAATGAAATGGATGAATATTTACAAAGATACAAACTGCCCAGGTTAACTGAAGAGGAAATAAAATCCTTAAATAAACCCATATTAGAAAAAGAAATTGAACAAGCTATTAATGAACTCCCTAAGAAAAAATCCCCAGGGCCAGATGGGTTTACGGGTGAATTTTACCAAACATTTAAAGAACAATCAATTCCAATATTATACAAATTATTTGGAAAAATAGGGGAAGAAGGAGTTCTACCAAATTCGTTTTATGACACAAATATGGTGGTGATACCAAAACCAGGCAAAGCAAAAACAGAGAAAGAAAATTATAGACCAATCTCCCTAATGAATATTGATGCTAAAATCTTAAATAAGATATTAGCAAGGAGATTACAGCAAGTGATCACCAGGATAATACACTATGACCAGGTGGGATTTATACCAGGAATGCAGGGCTGGTTCAACATTAGGAAAACTATTAACATAATCAAGCACATCAATAAGAAAACCAACCAAAATCATATGATTATCTCAATAGATGCAGAGAAAGCTTTTGACAAAGTACAGCACCCATTCCTAATAAAAATACTAGAGAGTTTAGGAATAGCGGGAGCTTTCCTTAGAATAATAAACAGTATCTACCTAAAGCCATCAGCAAGTATTATATGCAATGGAGATAAATTAGAGGCCTCCCCAATAAGATCAGGGGTGAAACAGGGATGTCCATTATCACCCCTATTATTTAATATTGTTCTAGAAATGTTAGCTTTAGCAATCAGAGAAGAGAAGGGAATTAAAGGAATTAGAATAGGCAAGGAGGAAACAAAACTATCACTCTTTGCAGATGATATAATGGTATACTTAAGGAATCCTCACGAATCAACTCAAAAATTACTTGAAACAATTAACAACTTTAGCAAAGTAGCAGGATATAAAATAAATCCACATAAATCATCAGCATTTCTATACATGACCAACAAAGTCCAGCAGCAAGAGATAGAAAGAGAAATTCCATTTAAAGTAACGGTAGATAATATAAAATACTTGGGAGTCTACTTGCCAAGACAAACCCAGGAACTCTATGAACACAACTACCAAACACTCTTCACACAAATCAAATCAGATCTAAATAATTGGAAAGATATCAATTGCTCATGGATAGGCAGAGCTAATATAGTAAAAATGACAATACTGCCTAAATTAATTTACTTATTCAGTGCTATACCAATCAGACTACCTAAAAATTATTTTATACAGCTAGAAAAAATAATAACAAAATTCATCTTGAAAAACAAAAAATCAAGAATATCCAGGGAAATAATGAAAAAAAATTCACAGGAAGGTGGGTTAGCGGTACCAAACCTGGAGCTTTACTATAAAGCGGCAGTCATCAAAACTATCTGGTACTGGCTAAAAAATAGAGTGGTAGATCAATGGAATAGGCTAGGCTCAGGAAATGCAGTAGTAAATGACACTAGTAATGTAATGTTTGATAAACCCAAAGACTCCAGCTTCTGGGATAGGAACTCAGTATTTGACAAAAACTGCTGGGAAAACTGGAAGATAGTATGGCAGAAATTAGGCATAGACCAACATCTTACACCTTATACTAAAATAAGGTCAAAATGGATACATGATTTAGACATAAGAGGTGATACCATAGGTAAATTAGGAGAGAAAGGAATAGTGTACCTATCAGATCTTTGGAAAGGAAAACAGTTTTTGACCAAACAAGAGATAGAGTATATTATAAAATGCAAAATGGATGATTTTGATTATATTAAATTAAAAAATTTTTGTACAAACAGAAGCAATGCATCCAAAATTGGAAGAGAGGCAGAAACCTGGGAAACAATTTTTGAGGCCAGTGCTTCTGATAAAGGCCTCATCTCTAAAATATATAGGGAATTAAATCAAATTTATAAGAATCCAAGTCATTCCCCAATTGAGAAATGGTCAAAGGATATGAACAGGCAGTTTTCTGATGAAGAAACCAAAGCTATCTATTCCCATATGAAAAAATGCTCTAAATCTCTAATGATTAGAGAGATGCAAATTAAAACAACTCTGAGGTACCATCTGACACCTATCAGATTGGCTAAAATGACAAAAAAGGAAGATAATAAATGTTGGAGAGGCTGTGGGAAAATTGGAACACTAATGCATTGTTGGTGGAGCTGTGAGCTGATTCAACCATTCTGGAGAGCAATTTGGAATTATGCCCAAAGGGCGATAAAGCTGTGCATACCCTTTGACCCAGCAATCCCACTTTTAGGTCTTTTGCCCAAAGAAATCATGGAAGGGGGAAAGGGACCCACATGTACAAAAATATTTATAGCTGCTCTTTATGTGGTAGCAAGGAATTGGAAGTTGAGGGGGTGTCCATCAGTTGGGGAATGGCTGGACAAGTTGTGGTATATGAATACAATGGAATACTATTGTGCTGTAAGAAATGATGAGCAGGAAGAGTTCAGAGAAACCTTGAGGGTCTTAAGTGAGCTGATGATGAGTGAGATGAGCAGAACCAGAAGAACATTGTACACAGTATCATCAACATTGAGTGTTGACCTACTGTGATGGACTATATTCTTCTCACCAATGCAATGGTACAGAAGAGTTCCAGGGAACTCATGATAGAAGAGGATCTCCAAATCCAAGAAAAAAACAAGAAAGAAAGAACTGTGGAGTATAGATGCTGATTGAACCATATTATTTCTTTTGTTTTCGATGCTGTTGTATTTTTTTTCTTTCTATTTTGAGGTTTTGCATCACTGCTCTGATTCTTTCTCTTGTAACAGGATTAATGCAGAAATAGGATTAATTTATTATGTGTATATATATGTGTGTGTGTATATATATATCTATATCTATATGTATATGTATAGAGATATATAGATATAACCTATATCAGATTACCTGCTGTCTAGGGGAGGGGGAGGGAGGGGTGGGAGGGAGAAAAATCTGAAATTGTAAAGCATGTATAAACAAAAGTTGAGAACTATCTTTACATGTAATGGAAAAAATAAAATACCTCATACATTAAAAAATATATATATATATCAGGGTGCCACAGTCAGGATTACACAGAATTTAGGACCTTACAACATTAAAAGACCGAAGGTCATGGAACAAGATATCCTGGAATGCAAAGGAGCTAGGACTACAACCAAGAATCAATTACCCAGAAAAATTAAGTGTAAAATATCAAGGATTTCAAGCTTTCATAAGGAGAAGGCCAGAATTAAACCAACAATTTGATCTCCCATATTAAGACCCAAGACAAGCATAAACAAGTTAAAAAGGGTAAAGAAAACACAAATAATTCAATAGAGCTAAAATCTTTACATACCTACATGGGAAGATGATAATTGTACTTTAAAAAAAACTGCAAGACATAATACAGCTAGAAGGAATATACATAGACAGAAGGTAAAGGTATAAGGTGAATTCAAGGTAATGACATAAAATTTTTTAAAGGATGAGAAATAGGAGTTCACTGCATGTAGAAGTAATGAGGTAAATTATTTCACATGAAGTGGCAAAGACCTACCAAAGTGAAGGGGAAAATGGGATGGTAATAAATAGACATAATTTGAACCTGGGTCACCAAAATTGTTGTGAAAATTTCTAAATCCAATGAAGGAAAGAAACAACAATAGCTATAGCAATGAGAAGAAAAATAAATTGAAAGGATAAAAATAGGCAATGAGAAAACAAAAGTACTACTCTTTGCAGATTATATGAGAGTATACTTAGAGAATCAATTAAAAACTATTTGAAAACAAATTTTAGCAAAATTACAGAATATAAAATAAACCCACATAAATCATCAGTACTTCTTTATATGACCAACAAAACCCATCAGCAAGAGGTAAAAAGAGAAATTCTATTTAAAATAACTGTAATCAGTACTAAATACTTGAGAATTTACCTTCTATGACAAACTGAAGAACTGTACAAATATAATTACTTTTTTTATAGAAATAAAATCATATCTATACAATTGGAAAAATATCAATTACTCATGGGTAGGCTTAGCCAATATAATATAAATTACAATTCTGTCTAAACTACTTTTTCAGTGCCACACCCATCATACTACCAAAAATAATATTTGATAGAGCTAGGAAAAAAATTCATCTTGAAGAACAAAAGGACAAGAATATTAAGGGAATTAATGAAAAAATATAAAGGAAAATGCTCTAATAATACCAGATCTCAAATTATATTATAAAGCAGTAATCATCAGAACTATCTGGTGCTGACTAAGAATACAGTGGAAGATCAGTGGAATAGATTAGGTGCAAAAGATAAAGTCATCAATGACCACAGAAACCAAGTGTTTGAGTATCCAAAAGACCTCAGCCTTTGGTATAATAACCCACTGTTTGACAAAAAACCGCTGGAAAAATTGTAAAACAAAATGACACAATGTAGGTATAGAACAACATCTCAAACTGTATGATGAGATAAGGTCCAAATAGGTGCATGGTTTAGATGCAAAGGGAGATGCCATAAGCAAATTAGAAGATCAAGGAATAACCTACATGTCAGATATATGAGGAAGGGAAGAATTCATGACCAAACAAGAGATAAAGAAGATTAAGAAATTTAAAATAGCTATTTTTGAGTGTATTAAAATTAAAATTGTTTATGTACAAAGAAAACCAAGAAAACAATATTAGAATGAAAGCAGAAAGCTGGGAAACAATCTTTACAGCAAGAGTCTTTTAGAACTGAATCAAATTTTTAAGATTACAAGTTTTTCTCCAATTGATAAATGGTCAAAGGATATGAAGAGGTAGTTTTCAGATGAAGAAATCAAAGCTTTCTGTAGGTATATGAAAAAGTGCTCTAAATCACTTTTACTTATAAATGCTAATTAAAACAATGTGCAGGTACCACATCACAACTATCAGATTGGCTAACTTGACAAAAAAGGAAAATGATAAATATTGCTGAGGATGTGGGAAAATTGGGACGCTAATGCATTGTTGGTGTAACTGTAATCTGATCCAACCATTCTGAAGAGTAATTTGAAACTATGCCCAAAGTGCAACTGACACTAATGCATTATTGGTGGAGCTGTGAACTGATCCAACCATTATGAAGAGAAATTTGAAACTATGCCTAAAGGGCAACCGAAACTAATGCATTGTTGGTGGAACTATGAACTGATCCAACTATTCTGAAGAGCAGCTTGAAACTATGCCCAAAGGGCAATCAACCTGTGAATACTCTTTCATTGAGAAATACTACTACTAGGTCTGTATCCCAAAGGGATCATAAAAAGGGAAAATGACCTACATGTACAACAATATTTATAGTAGCCTTTTTCATGGTAGCAAATATAGGAAATTGAATGGATGGCCATTAATCTGGGAATGACTGAACAAGCTGTAGATGAATTTAATGGGATATTATTGTGCAATAAGAAATGATGGACAGGTTTCAGAAAAACCTGGAAAATCATACAAACTAATGAAAAATTAATTCAGCAGAACCAGGAAAACATTGTACACAATATCAGAAACATTTCGTGATGATCAACTCAGCTCTTCTCAGAATCACAATGATCCAACACAAGTCCAAAGGACTCATGAAGAAAAATGCTATCCATATCTAGACAAAGAACTGCTGGAGCCTTAATGCAGTTTGCTGTATTTTTTTTACTTACTTTACTCTTTCTTGTGTGTGTTTTTTTTCCTTGGATGCATTTCGTCTTTCACAACTGTGACTAATATGGAAATATGTTTTACATAATGGAACATGTATAATCTAAATCAAATTGCCTAACATTTTCAGAAGAGAGGAAGAGAGGAAAGGAGAGAGAAAAATCTGGAACTCAAAATCTTGTAAAATGCATGCTAAAATTGTCTTCACATGTAATTGGGGAAATATTATTCGAAAGAAAAAATAATACTGAACTAAAGAGGAATGATCAAGCTATCTAGGAAAAATGTTGAAGGCTTTGAAATTTATAGGAACATTAGGGATATGTATGCAGACATACAAACATATATTTATTGTATAACAATAACAGATGATATATAATGTCCTAAGTGAATGATTCAAAAAACAAATATATTTAGACAAAGAACACTAATCTTTATGTAAACCTATGTTCCCAAATTTGTTCAATCCATAGACAACTTTGATTATGTTAAAATACATCTAGAAGAGTACTTACTCATTTGAAGGTATACTGAAGTAGTCACAAAAAGCTTAAATATACAAAAGCCTTGTTAGTTATAATAATATTGATGATATAATTTCTAATTTTCACATAATGTCTTTTTTTAATTCAATAAGTAATTATCTCTCCATCAGAAGCAAAATCATATGTGTATATGTATGTATATGATATATATGTGTATGTGTGTATGTATATGTATATATGCGTGTATATATGTATATCCTAACCTCAGATACTTAATAGCTCTCTCTCAAACAAATAAACACATACATATACAAAACAAGGATCCTACAAGAGACTAAACAGAATAACACCTTTTCACCATAGGGATATTTATTATCTTGGCAACAAGTTTATAGACCATATAAAACTTCTGTAAACAAAGGGAATGGCAAATTGGATATAATTGAAATAAGGTATTATGATACTTAAAATCTACACATGGGTTGCCTTAAATTAGAAGCTTTAGCACTAGTCATTGGGCATTAAGCATTTATTAAAGAATACCATGTATTCATGTGGAGTTCAGAAAGTTAAGAAAAAGCTTATCTGGGCTACAATTCCAGCCTGGTTGGGTTCTTCCTCAAGTCTTCCACCATGAGACTGCTTCAATCACCAACTCTCCAGAAAGTGAATGTGGAAGCTTTTTATAGGTCCAGAGCAGAGGTGGTCCTTACACACTGCTTCAAGATGATTGGATAGCGTCATCCAAATCTATTGGTTCACTGGACTTGAAGGTGGTCTCAAGTTGAGTTCAAAGTCTTTAGTTTCTGAGAACAATACCTTCTTAAGGGCTAGCCAGGTGTGCTTACAATCTAGTTAACTTGAAGTAGGCTAATCAATAGTCAATCACTGTCACTTAATTCAATCATTTTAGATTAATCTCCAGGTGGGCCTTTGGGTATCTGCTAAATCACATTATTTTATCATAGTATTATTAAGGCATTTAGGAAAGGCTTATTGTAGGAGGTGTAATTTGAATCAGTCTGTCAGTCAATAAACATTTATTAGGTAATTATTAAGTGCCAGGCACTGTGCAAAGTGCTTGGGATAAAAAAAAGTGCAAAAGATCTAGCTCTAAGAAGCTTGGATTCTTAACAACTAGAGGAAAGCCAAGAGATGGAGATCAGAAGGAAGTGAATTCCAGGCATTGGGAATAGCCACTGATAATGGATACAGTTGAAAGTTGGAAAATCTTGAGAGTAATGACAAGCAGACTAGTGTCACTGATTTGCAGAATACATGGAGGAGAGTCTTTAAGACTCAATCATAAGAGAGGGTAGGTTATGAAGGATTTTAACAGTCAAATAGAACTTTTTATATATTAAATCCTATAAGTACCAGGGAACCACTTTATTTTATTGAATGGAGGTGGTGGTGACAGGGTCACATCTAGCTTTCAACAAGATCAATTTGACAGATGTATGGAGGACTGAGGATTGAAGCTTGAAGACCAAGAAAAGACAATGGCCATACTCCAGGTTTGAGGTAAAAGGGGTTTGTAAAAGTGTTGTAGCAACATCAGAGAAGAAAAGGATCATTTCTGAAAGATATTACCAAGGTTGAAATGACAAGACTTGGGAAAAGACTGGGATATTGTGGGTAAGAAATAGTGAGGAGTTCACAATAATATCTAGGTTACTAGCTTGGTTGACTGGAAACATGGTAGTAGCCTCTATGGTAATAGAAAAGTTGGAAGAGGTGATGGTTTGGAGAAGGAATTTTGAGACCAGGTTTGGGAATTTAATTTTAAGAAGTCTACTGTGTGACATATCCAGTAGGTCACTGGAGTTGCTGCCTGGAAATCAGGTGAGGGATTGGGGAACATATCTGAGAAACATCAGTACAAAGATGATAATTGAATCCTTGGGAGTTGATAACATCATCAAAGGAAATAATAGGCAAAAACAGAAGGGATCAAAGTACAGAGGTTTAGAGGACACCCATTATTAGTGTACATAAACTGAATGAACATCCAACAAAGGAGACTCAGAAGAAGAGGTCAGACAGGTTGGAATATGACATGGAAAGAGCATTATTATGGAAAGTTAGAGAGAAAGCAATGTCAAGAAGATGGTGATTTATAATGATTTATAATGACAGGAAAGTCAAGAATAAAGAGTATTAGGAAAAATCCATTGGATTTAACAGTAAATAATGAGAGCAAGAGTTAGCATTCATGTAGTGCTTTAGAGTTTGCAAAAAACTTTACAATTATTTTGTAAACATATAATATATGTATATGCACATACATATACACACATATGTGCAAGCACATATGAATGCACATTTATACATGTGTATCTATAGTTATTTTGTATTTATAGTTATATAGTTATAATTTATCAATAATATATACAGATAAATGCATACATTATATATAGGCTTATACATACACACATACATAATCATATATGCATGTATATGTATATAGGATTATGTGGGGTGTGGTAAGAAAATGAGGATTGAAAGGATGGAAAAGACTGATGAGGATGAACAACACAGGGTTGCTAAGCTTTGTTAAAGGTAAAAGGAAATCATCTTATGATCAGATATGGCAATTTTAGAGTTCATGAACTTGGAAGAATACATGTAGGTGATAACAAGATTAAGGTTATGACCATCTCCATATATAGATCAAGCAAAATAGAGTAATAGGCCATGAAAAATGAGTAAGCTGAGGAACTGGGAGAATAAGTTATTTTAAACAGTTTTGGTGTGTGCAATCCTGGGCCTAGAAAAAGCCTGAGTTCAAATTCAGCCTCAGTTATATTTACTATCTCTGTGACCCTGGGCAAGTCACTTAACCCTGTTTGCCTTAGTTTCTTCACCTGTAAAATGATCTAGAGAAAAAAATGGAAAACCATCCATGTATATTTGCCATGAAAACCCAAAATGGGTTACTGAAAGTCAGACATGATTGAAAATAAGTCAACAAAAACAGAAGTATGTATTATGGTATTCCGTAGAGTGGCATTGAACTGTTGAGGAAAGGCAAGTGAACTGGACATTGGCAAATACTGGCTACCAAACCCTTGGTAAGGTAATAAACATGGATTGAATGAACTTAGAAAGACGAAAGGTTGGGGCAGCTAGATGGTGCAGTGGTTAAAGCACCAGCCCTGAATTCAGGAGTACCTGAGTTCAAATTCAGCCTCAGACACTTGACACTTACTAGCTGTGTGACCTTGGGCAAGTCACTTAACCCCCATTGCCTGCAAAAACAAAAAAACAAAACAAAACAAAAAAAGAAAGACAAAAGGTTACTAAGTGATTGTGAGAAGAAATCTGGCATATAGGCAGCAATAATGTGAGTATAATTATTCTATATATGAATGGTTATGTGTATATAAACATGATATAGCATCACATTGTGTGTATAAATATATGTATTTAATATTTTATATATATGCATTTCTACCCATTTTAAATATTTACTACATATACAGAGAGAAATAGATATATGTGATATATGTATGTGTATATATGTGTATGTGGTTATAATATATAGATATGTACATTATATATGTATATAGTTACAATATAGATAAAGTGACTTCATATATGTGCATCTTTCTCTATATCTATATTAATAAAGATAGATATACATATAGATATAAATATAAAGACAGAGATGGAGGTGATCAGATGAAATTACAGTTGGAAAATGTATTCATTCTTACATTGACCCTAAACTTCTGTAACAAAATCTTTTTTTTTTTTTGTAGAATATCAATCACAGAAAATCAAAATGTAATGTAAGTAAAGGGGCAATAGAAAAAATATTAGTGAATATAAATAGGATACGATGTGATACTAATAATAATTTGAACCAAAAACTGCTAAAGATTAATAATTTGCTATATATTTTTGTGTGCATATATATGCACATACATTCACATGTATGTATATGCATATGTGTGTACTACACACATATATCTCCAAAGTCTCTGTAAATCATTGAAAAATTTTTTAAAAGTGAAGATGTGCATTAAAAAAATTGCTACTTCTTGTTTTGTTTATTATTCCTGTTCAACTCACTGTGATCCTATTTAGGATTTTCTTGGTGAAAATACTGGCATGCTTTGCCATTTCCTTCTCCAGGTCATGTTACAGAGAAGAAAATTGATGCAAACAAAGTTAGATGACTTGCCCAGGGTTACAAAGCCAGTAGGTACCTGAGGCCAGATTTGAACTCAGGTCCTACTGATTCCAGGTCCAGCACTCCATCCACTGAACCACCTAGCTGATCCTGGGTGATGGTGGTGGGAGTGGGAAGAGGGGAGGGAAGATATGGCCTTTAATCTCCAAATCTGAACTTTTGTCCTTAAACTTCTACTCCTTTTGACTTCAATATTTATGTATGTGATACCACCATACTCCTAATGTTGGAGTTCCAACAAAGAGTTGACTCTTCCTTCTACCTTATAACCCATATTGATTCAATTACAAAGTGCTGCATAGTCTTTGTTTGCCACATCTCTTAAATTAATTCTTTCCTATCTATTTCACAATTACTACTGCATAATAAATCCTCATAATTTATATGAACCTTTGATAACAGGTCTTATGGCCTCTGTCCTCTCCTATATTAATTGGTCTTTGATGCCATTGCAAGAATAGTCCTGTGACATGCATTCAGGCATGTCACTCCTTTGCTCAAAAATGTCCAGTCAATGAATGGATGAAAAACATTTATTAAGTCATTAATGCCCGGTCACTATGGTAATACCTAGGCAAATATTTTCCAACAAGAACAAAGTTAAAACACCTCTTGACTTCAAAGTCTTTAGATTCTGATGTAAAGAGAGACTGTACCTATTCAAGCATGGTCTCCAGGGAAGGGAGATTTGTTTAAGGGTCTCACTTGAAAAACCAGTATTATTAATTTGTTTACTGTACCAAGAACAAGAGAGAGAAAGGGAATATAAACAGTACCCAAGCAAGACAACTGTCAGATTACTATGAAGTTAGTTTGATGGTCTGTGGTTTGGTAGATAGAATAGAATAGATGAATTTCCAATCTCTCTACCACCAAAGTTGGCTCCAAATTTTCTCTCATACAAATTCCAAACTCTTCCTCATGTCATTCAGGGTTTCCTACCACATGGAATCAACCTGCCTTGCCAATCTTCTCTCCAATTATTCTAATGCCTGTCTTCTAAGCTCTAGCTAACCTGAAAGAGTGTCTGGCTCCTATATATGTTCATCATATTTCTATATTAAAGCTATTCCACAGACTTAGAATATATTCTTCCTCTCTTCACCTGTTAAATACCTGCCTATCTGTAGGATCCCAGTTCCAATGTTACATTTACCATAAAGCTTTCATGAATCACCCAGAATGTTAATGAGTTCCCACCTTTAGTCTCTCATTCTGTTTTTTAACTCTTCAAAGAACATATTATGCTCCCTTGTATATTAGAGTTATCTATGAACATATGTGTAAACTCTATGAGATAATAATATAACTAAACATTGTCTCTTCCCATTGGCTTGTAGAGTGCCATGGAAAGTAGGCCTATAATAAATGTTGATAACATTTTCATTTCTCTAAAGAGGATTACTGAAATTATCTGTACAAGAAGTGGATGTTTATATAAGGGACTGAATGTGCTATTGGGAATTGAATCCCCATATTGCAATCTTTACACATCCTAGAAAATATCAAAATAAAAGTCTGAAATAAATGATCCCAGTCTCATTTCCCACCATATATTCATATTTTCTCTCTTTGTATATTCATGGGGCATTATCAAAGTTCTAGTTTTATTAATGCTTGCACTTATTTGAATAAAATATAGATCCCTATATCAGGTCAGCTACATAGTTAATAATTATCTTTTCTTGAATCGATAATTAACCTAAAATTCATTGCTTCAGGCATAGGTTTGTTCATGTTTCCTTGTAATCACTACAGACTATTCTAGAGTTGTATGTTATGCTGCTGAACAACAAATTATCAATTTTATATTATCAACTAACCACATACCAAATTTAATTAGATGTTATTAAACACTTTTGACTATTGTATTCATAAATAAGTAATGCATTTTATTATCATTCACAAGGCAAAATAAACATTAAATCTTAGGCATATTGCTTCATGATACATTCCTGAATTTCACCTAGTCTTAGACTGTTTTTTCCTGGTTATATGCTGCCCTCTAAAGATTCTCTTTCATAACAACTATTGGCAAAATAAAATGTCTTCAAATATCTATGTTTTAAAATATCTACTTATCAGTCAACATATAAGACCTGCTAATAAATGGATCATTACCTAAGGCCACCAATCTAAATATTTTCAAAATTATCTATCAGCTAATGTAGTGAACTATTTTCCAGAGCACCTATATTAGTATGATTAATTTATACATATTTTTGTTTACAATGAAGAATTCTCCATGATATAAAGTTAATTTGAGTGACCAATCAACAAAAATATCATTCATAAAAGTTTTACAATTTTAAAGGAAATTAAAATTACATTTTAAAATTTTTATTGGAATATATTTTGATACTTAAGGAAGTCAAACATTTTTTTTATTTGAAAAAGCCTTTCTATAACATAGTTGATTGTTCTAGAGAATTCTGAAACTGAAGAACTCTTTAGCCTCAAGCCCACATAGTGATGAATCTACCTAATTTTAATTTAGAACTTGTGATACTGTCTCATAGTTTTTAAGAACCTAGGCCTCTTCCACAATATATTGAGGCATCTGGGTTAGATTCTTGATTGAGGGATTGAGGATATGAAGCAAAAAGGAATTTAAGGTCATCTTGTAAACAACTGGTAGTTTAATAGAAGTACAAAGTGAGTAAAGGAGAGATTAACAAAGTTTCCTGAGGTCACAAAGGCAAAGCATAAGAGAGGAAGGATTTGAAAACAGATCCTCTCACCTCAAACCCTATACTCTTTCCTTCATGCCATACTAATTGCTTTGGGGAAGAAAATGATTTATGTTTTCAAAAAATATACCCTACAATATTTAGACAGGTCTATTATCTCATCTATTGGAGTCCATAGGTTCTCCACTGATCAATTTCAACATATCCATGCTTGGCCATAAATTTATCATAGAGATCCCACCATATCTATTGGGATCCTTTCTTAATTTTCTCTAGAAATCTTAAAGGTACCATTAAACACCATCATGAAAGCCTCATTCTGACCACATGAAAAAGTCAACTATTTTAATACTATTTTAATAATTATGATGATGATAATGATGAGACAATAGCTAGAATTTAATGTTTATATATCTTAAACCCATATGACCCTCAGAATGATATTAGATAAATGTCATTATCACCCCCATTTTGCAGTAAAGGAAATTGAGGCAGACAGAGATCAATTGACTTTCCAAAGATCACACACATAGTAGGTATCTGAGGCAAGATTTTAACTTCAAATTCTGTATTCTACCCACTATGCCACATAATGTATTTTCCCAAACATATTATATTTAAATCAACAATATTATGAATAAGAATCCCCTACAAACATAAAAAAAGTCACAGACTCAATGGATAATTATTAGTATTATTGGATACTCAAGAAGAATGCTATTATTGACAAATGAGGGAAAAAGAAAATGTTTCATGATTCTGTATAGAAAGAATCCCAAACCTCATACTGACTGATGCCTAGAATTATTTCACAGGCAACTAGGTGATGAAGTCAATAGAGCACCAGAACTGGAGTCAAGAAGAATTGAGTCCAAATTCTACCTCAGACATTTACTTGCTATGTGACTCTGGGAAAGTGATTTAACTTTGTCTTAGTTTCTTTATATGTTAAATGAACTGAAGAAGGAAATGGCAAATCACCCCAGTATCTTTGCCTAGAAACCCTCAAATGAGATCATGAAGAATCAAACATAACCGAAAATGAGTGAACAAGAATAATTTAAGTACAGAAGAAAAAAACAATATTAAAAATATACATATAATATGCCAATGTATTAATTTATAGATTATATAACATGTTCTTTAGTGTATTTTCTTATTTTTATTAGAATAAAAGCAGCTCGTGGGCATAAAGGATAATATGTTGGATCTGGAGTTAGGAAAATTTGAATTCAAAACTAACCTTAGGTAATTAATAGCTATGTGACCCTGGACAAGTCAGTTACACTCTCTTTGAATTTCCACAGTTGAAGCAAAATGTGAACAATAATCGCACCTACATTTTCATTTTCTTATGAGAATAAGAAAGATAATACTTATAAAAAATACTTAACACCATAACTGATATAATAAACACTACATAGAGGCTTACTCTCTTCCTTTTTGAAGTTCTTATTATATTAAATGGCAATAACTAATTACAACTGAGGAGATAAAGTTTTATACTTAAACTTCAGTTCTACATTTCAATGAAGTTAATTTGTGTCTAGGGATAACCCCTAATTCTATTTGAATGCAGTGATGCCATTCCTGAAGAAATCTAATTATCAGAGTGATTTTTATCAGTTGCTTAATTAGTTTGGAGAAATTTCAAATGGCAAATATATTTATAAAATACAAACCATGTAGCAATAAACATCAGGGATACATGATTAGTGACTTGATCTTTTTTAACTTCTATATACCTATCTAAGGATATTTAATTTATATACATATATGTATACACACATGTACATACACAGTTTAAATAAATTACACTTCAGAACTGAAAGGGAATTAAAATCCATGAACTCTGCTCCTTACTGAACTGTTTATGATTTTATGCTTGTACTTTGTGGATATATTAAAATAATATTAACTCTTTGCTAACCCAAATTAACCAATACTTTTCTCTTTGCATCTCCCATTTCATGTCTTACTGATCTGATGTCCCCATTCTGTGGGGTCCATGTGAGCAATCCTCTTCTCTGTCTTTTAAATATGGTGCTGAGTATTTTTCCCAAATAGAAAAACATATACTCACACTCATGTATGTGGGGTTAATTCTAAGGGAAATCTATAGTTAAGACAATACACCCCCCAATTTTCCTACTCTGAGGTCATGATTTCTTTTTGGGATATATGTCTGGAATTTGAAATCTCAAAAAAAGTAGGTGCTGGTTAAAAGACAACCTCAAGAAGTATTGCAGAAAAGTAGGTTTCATGAACTACATTATTCAGGCCAGGTAATTGAGGCACCTGCTAAAATACAACTATTTTTAAGGAGTTCCTTTTACTGCTACATGACTGCCATCATTGTGGTAATATATCAAGACAGGAACATCCATGATCAAAAATCTGGTTTTTGAAATATGCTTAGAAAGAGGGAAATGAAAGAAGAAAAAAGTTTAGTAAGGACTCTCATACCAAATGATTTAAAGATATCTGCTGAATAAAAGGAACGAGGTAGACAGGTTAACCAATTACTACATGATCATAGTTTCTGATGACAACTAAGAATTCTTGGGACAGTGTCTCCAACCCATAACACAATCAGCATCTATCTAGAAAAAGAGGAAAGTAGGAAAACAGATAATGTCCTCTCTGAGGACTCTTTACATAATCTTTCCCTCCACATTATTTTTTTTGAGTAAGTAAAAGATATTTTGTTACCTAGTCTTAATCACTGAAAGATCTTATCTTCAAAGGCCATGGTCTCCCAGTGGGTCTGGGCCATCTCCAGTGGTCTCAATGCATATCTTGCCACTGCACCCAGATGGCTCTGGAGGAGAAACTGATGCTGATGATTCTACACAGCCCTGACTCATTTAAATCCAATTCACTACAAGTCATAAACACCTCCCTGATGTCAGGATCCTCTTCAAGAATGAAGAACAAACAACAATAATAGCAACAGCAACAGCAACAAAAACAACAGCTTGGAAAATGGATAGACTCCTAAGAGAGTGATACCATCCTCCAAAGAATCTGAGTCAACTAATTTATCTCAGTCACTGAAATTCATCTTTCATCAGGAGTTAAAGAATGGCTCCAAACCTATCAATTTCCTTTGGCAGTGAGGAGTATGATGGGTAATTTTCTGGAATTGGGATAGCGAAGAATAGAATTAATATCCTTCCTCATATACTTACTAGCTATGTGAATTTTAATCACTTAAAAAGTCTTAACCTCAAATTCTTCAGTTAGAAATTGAAGATGTCAGCACCTTCTTTCACAGAATTGTGAAGATCAAATTAGATAATATATGCTAAAGACTTTGTCAATGTTAAAGTATAACATACATTGGATTAATTTATCACCATCATCACCACCATCACCATATCATTATCATCGTTACTAATTATTATCCCAATCATTGAGATAGTAACTAAATTCCCTGTATGTAGTTTGGATTTGTCCTTTTAACAAGGTTCCAATTAGCATATTCAATCTCTAGACAAGTTAAATTCAAGTTTCCAGCAAAGGATCATCAACTTTTTAGTCTATCACATTGATGTTGGGTTCTGCTGATCAATCTATTATGATCTGAACAACTGAGATTGAGAATCATTTAACTTTCAGATCCTTAAATATGTGGGCATTTTATGTTGTTGTTGTTGTTGTATGTATTGATTTCAGAAAATAACATTATTTAATTCAAAGTAAAATCATTATCACTATTTAGTTGAATATGTGTAGCTGTTATATTCTAGAAGAAAGAAAAATGGCATACTATATCAGGAAGAAAAAAAAGTGCATCAAAGGAGCACTTGTTTCCTGTTTATTTTTTCTTATTTAGTATGTTTTTGTCCTCTACACATCAAAATCAAATAATCATCTTTTGCCACTTTTGAAAGTGTGTTCAAATATTATTTGATATATAAAATAGCTATTTTCCAAAAAGTTGACCATTCAATGAGATTCAGAACATGAAGCCTTATTTTTCCATTTATCTTCAATCATAGGAGTAAAAAGAGTAGCTGGTATACATGTGTAATAAAAAAAAACTACATGTAATCATGTAAGAATATTTAATGAAGATGGTTATATTTATGGATAGTCAAAAAATCTCAAAATATAATGAAACTGGAAATAATCAAATTCTGATTTCATTTTTAGTCTATTATGTCCTAACAAGATCGAAGGGGATAGAGGAACAGTCAGATCATCTTGTGGTTTTAAATATTTTGTGTGTTTGTGAGGCAATTGGGATTAAGTGACTTGCCCAAGGTCACACAGCTAGTAAGTGTCAAATGTCTGAGGCCAGATTTGAACGCAGGTCCTCCTGACTCCAGGGCCACTGCTCTATCCACTGTGCCACCTAGCTGCCCCTCACAGTTTAAATTTTAAGGTTATCTTTTTAACAGTGGATTGGGAAGGATTCAAAGAAGGATCTTCTTTCTTTGCTGACTTTTTCCAGTGAAAGTTCTTATTTTTTCCTTCTTCCCCATAGCCTCCTGCCTTTTTCCTATTTTTTCTCTGCCTTGATGTTGAAAAATTCAACCCCATCAAGAAAAATGATTAATATTTATATATATATAATACTTATTATAATATATATATATATATATATATATATATAATCTCACTTGTAAAGTGGGGAAAGAGTCTAAAAGGTAATTAAGGAATTCTTATAATCTTACAAATAATTTTAATTGTGATCTTGTAAATAAGGCCTGTGCCTTATATGACCTCCCTTTGAGAAGTTCTTATGGTGCTAGGAGATAGGCTACCAACTACACACTCTATATTTGCAAACATTGTAATGTGAAACATATTTACTTACCAAAATATGGATACTAGAAGAATTTACAGGCTTCCAGAGTTCCATGCTAGCAAAATTCAAGGTTTGGATGGGAATATGTAACTAGAAAGTCTTGGATTATTTGTTACAATCACTCTTTTGCTTTCATTCAAGGACTGGGATGAGTGCATATGGAGAGTTTTATTACCAAAGTCGGTTTTCAGGTGGTGATATCATCGGTAATAGCATCACTATCATGAGTCAGAACAAGTCATACTAATAAGTTGTAAAATGTTTTATAAGCATTTTATTCTTCAGGGAAAGGGTCACAAATACAAAGGAAGCACATCTTTTAAAGTATTGACATAATATTGTAATGATTCTTTACATAATACATCACAGAAGTAGATTCAGTTATAGGATATTTTTACATTATGATGAGATAATACATGTAAAGCACTTTGTAACTTAAATATCATTTATTAAATGCTAGCTATTAGTATTTAAATAAATATTACAAATAACTGGGTTTTTTTCATTTTCTTAGCAATACAGCAAGCCAAATTTTCTATTTCTGTTATATCTTTTGTGTGTGCTAAATATTTTAGGAACATTTCTTTATGTTTCAAAGATACAGCTGCTTTTTTACCCCTAATTGAAATTCTTAGCCACACTTAGTTTTATTAGGAAAAGTAAAGTGTAAGGTTATTCTGTCCTCTCCATAGAGAAGATTAAATAGCTACTGTATAAAAGCATTAGAGATGAGATTATCCTGAGATTCAGAAAAGAGCTTCAGACAACCCCATAATAGATTGGTTCTAAACCTAAGTAGGCAAGAAGCTAAAAACAAACTCAAGATTGATTTAGTTGCAGTAGGTGTTAAGAAGACAAGAACATGAAAAAATGGCAATTCTTCCTCCCCTTTTCTCAAATATGGATAAAACTGATTTTCCTATGGAAGACACATTATAGAAAACTGGCTAAATCTTGCTATTTAGGAAAGAAAAAAAATTAAGTCAAAAATTCAGTTTGACTAGTCAGCATAATTTGCACATATGACAATTTCTGCACTGAAATTTGATGATATATGTGGTATACTGAACAAAAAAATATGAAAAATTAAGCACTTCTTCAGTCTTTTGACATGTTACTTCACATTAAAATGTAGCTTTTCAATTTGAAATTAATGCTACTGTTTTGTTACAAACATCAATACCCTTTAACCTTGATATTTCACAGCTAGGCATATTCTTCACAGAAGTAAAACATAATGACACCTCCTATATATGCAAAAAATCATCATAGTAACATTTTGTAGCAGCAAAAATTAGGAAACCAAGTAAATCAACTGAAGACTAGAAAAACAAATTCAGATGGAAGAAAGTAATGGAATAATATTACAGTGTAAGAAATTAATAATATCAAGAAGTAGGGGGGTTCATGGAAACACATATGGACTGACAGAGTATAAAGTATGGATGAGTGATGTTAATAGAAGGAATAATAAGTGTGGCTTGTGATGAACAATTTTAGAAGTTAAGCCTTTAAGGGTTAATCCTAAAACAGTAAGAGTAGTAGTAGTAGCAGCAGCAGCAGCAGCAGCAGCAGTAATAGTAGCAGTAGTAGTAGTAGTAGTAGTAGTAGTAGTAGTAGTAGTAGTAGTAGTAGTAGTAGTTAGATACTCTCCAGAGAAAATGAATCTGAGAAATGAAATAGGCAGGCAACATGAGAAGACAGAGAAAGATGCAGACCATAGAAATTGTCTTTAGTGACAAGGAAGATCAAGGTGAACACTCAGAAGAGGATAGTAATGTCAGGGCTCCTACATCCAAAGTTTCCAAGAAAAATATGAAGTAGTCTCAACACATAGAAGCACTCAAAAATGACTTTAAAGATAAAGTATGAGAGGTAGAGAAAAAATGGAAAGGGAAATCAGAGTGATGGAAGAAAGTCATAAGATAAAACTCAACAGCTTGAAAAGCTAAATGGAAAAGCTCTCAGAAAAAAAAATAATTGTCTAAGAATTAGGATTGAACAAATGGAAGCTAGTGACTTTATGAGAAACCTAGATGCAATAAAGCAAATCCAAATGAATAAAAAGTAGATGAAAATGTGAAATATCTTGATTCAATATTGATTGGAAAAACTGCTGACCTGGAAAATAGATTCAGGAGAAATAATTTGAAAATTATTTCAATGCCTGAAAATGATCAAAATAAGAGCTTAGACATCATCTAAGAGATTGTCAAGGAAAATTTCCCTGATATTCTAGAAGCCAAAGGTAAATTAGAAATTGTCACCTCCAGAAAGAGATCCTAAAATGAAATCTTCCAGGAATATTATAACCAAATTCCAGAGCTCCCAGGTCAAGGAGAAAATATTGCAAGCAGCCAGACAATTCAAGTAATGTGGAGCCACAGTCAGGATAACACAAGATCCAGCAGCTTCTACATTAAAGGATAAAAGAGCTTGGAATATTATATTCCAGAGGGCAAAGGAATTGGCATTACAACCCAAAATCACCTAACCAGCAAAACTGAGTATAATCTTTCAGGTGAAAAAATGGGACTTCAAAGAAAAATAGGACTTGCAGGTATTCATGATGCAAAGACCTGAACTGAATAGAAAATTTGACTTTCGTATGCAAGACCCTAGAGAAGCATACAAATGTAGACAGGTAAGAGAAATCATGAGGGATGTTAAAAGGTTAAAGAGGTTTACATTCCTAATGGAAAGATGGTATGTCTATCTCATAAGAGCTTACTCAGTATGAGGGCAGATGATTGGAATAAATTTAGAAAGATGGCACAGGTTGGAATTGATTATGAAGGGATGCTATCTGTAAAGCATTTACTTTTCATTTATCATTTTTTGTAGGGCAGTTGGGGTTGAGTGGCATGCCTGGGTCCACTGGGTTGGTGAGTGTCTTCTGTCTGAGACCAGATTTGGGTTAGCGTCCTCTTGGGTCAAGGGTGGGTGCTTTGTCCATTGTGTCACCTAGCTGTCCCATGATGACATCTTTAGGGTTAAATTGAGGGGGGAGAGGATTACAGTGAAGGAAAGGGAAGGGAAGAGGTAGAATGGAGTGAAATCTCACATGAAAGAAGCAGGAAAGAGCTTTTGGAGTGGGGTAAGAGATGGGGGAGGAGTGGGGCAATGAATGAGCTTTACACTTATCAGAATTAGCTCAAAGACTTTAATCTCATCGGAGTTGGCTCAAGGAGGGAATAACATACTCACTCAATTGGGTGTAGTAATTTATATAACCTTTCAGTAAAGTAGATGGGGAAGGGGATAAGGAAGAAGTGGTGAAAGCAGGGAGGGCAGAGTAAGGGAATGGGCAGTCAGAAGCAAAACACTTTTGAGGAAGGATAGAGTAAAAGAAGATAGCAAATAGAGTAAATATCATGGGATGAGAATAGGATGGAAGGAAACATTTAACAATAGTAATTGTGAAAATATTTTGAAGCAGAGGCAAGAGTAATGCAATATGATGATAACTGATGATGATGGATTGATGATTGGAGGAAGCTGAGGATTGATTTGATGAAGTTTGATTGAGGAGGAGTACTGAATGATAATGATAAGGATTAAATGAAGATGAGGATTGATTGACAATCATGAGGATTTACTGAGGATGATAAGGACTAATGGATAATGTTTGAGTGATGAATGATTGATGATGATGATGAGAGCAGCAAAATGTATGGCTCTTTGCTGGGTAATTGTGAAGAAATTTCTTTGTCTAGTATAAAGTACTATATAAATGGTATCTATTGCTGTTGTTGCAATAATCAACCTCATTGGTTTACTGTAAGGAAATCTCTCTTTAAAGTACTATATCAATGTAGTTTACTATAAAAAATGATGAGCAGGATGCTACCCGAAAGACCTGAAAGGACCTGCATAAATTGATGGAAAGTGAAATGTACTGTATACAAAATAATAGTAATATCATGAGATGATCAGCTGTCAATTACTTAGTTATTTTCAGCACTGTAATGAACCAAGATAACTCTGAAGATCTTATGAAAAATGCAATCCATTTACAGAGAGAGAACTGATGGTATTTGAATACAGATTGAAGCATAATTTTTTTCTTAGTTCGTTTATCCGAAGTTTTGTTTTTGTCTGTTTTCTTTCACAACCTGTCTAATGTGGAAATGTTTTGCATGACTGCTCATGTATTGGTTATATTGAGTTGCTTGAGTTCTTGGGGTTGCGGGGAGGGAAGGAGGAAGAAAATTTGGAACACAATGTTTCAAAAAAAGATGTCAAAATTTGAATCTTACATGTAATTTGGAAAATAAAAATCTAAATACAAAATAATATAAAAGTGAAAATAATTTTCATCCATACAGAGACTTCATTAAATTCCCTTACTTGTAGCTCTCTATCAGGTTTTAAGAATTGGTTCCTTTATAACATCTGTAGCCAGTACTTCTTTCTCTCATGAGGGGTAATGATCACTGAAGCTTCTGGCATTCTTGGGTGTGGTCTCTCACCAGTTACTCAAGGTTGCTGGTGAGACATCTGATGAGATATGAGGATCCCTTAAACTTATATAGTATCATGGCATGGTGGAAAGAAGGAAAGAAATAGTCTCTCTCTGACACCCCAACTTCCACCCAAAGGAAGCTATTGCAGGGGAAATTAGGCATAAATATAAGTTAAATAGTACTATGATACATGTGTAGAAAAAATATTTGACCAAGTTCTAACTTACAGCCTTGGTTACTAAAAGTCCTTTTCTCTCTTTGCAGAGTCCTCTAGAAATTCTGCCTAGTTATAGCAATAAGGTAAATTCTAAACATCAGTACCACAGCACTATAATCTCTAATGTGCTGCTTGTTATCTCTTGAGTCTTGTGATTACTACTACCAGTACTGATGGATTGTTTAAAACCAGTTTTGGTCACAAGTGGGACTTCATATTGTGTTGTCTTCTGGATATTGAGGATAGCGAACTGGGGGGAGGTTGGGCTGGTGGCAGTTGATATTGTGAATGGCCAGGGTGTTGGCCAGATTATAGATTAGTCTGGTGTTGCATTACGGGATTCTTAATTTACATTCTCTTTTATACTCAGCTCAAGGGTGTATCTTTCAGTCAATGATAAGGTAGTCCTGTCCAAATATCATCATGATCAAATAACTTTATTCTTCTTAAATTGATTGAAGACCTTTATTTTCACCTAGTTTCCCCTTTTTATCAATTGATTCAATTGAGCTGCCTGAATTTTCTTTGATTACACTAATTGGATGGAGATTAAAAACAATCAGAAAAAAGTAATACTTATTTTGAAAAGAAAATATTTAAGGTCAATTATATGAGAAAAAATTGATTTTGAATTTGTTTTCCATCAGATGAATGGAAGGTACTTTTTATTATTTTACTATAGTGGAAATATTCTTTCATAGATTCCAATGCAATCTTTGAGAATTCATTAACCCTTCTGAGCTTAAGGTGCCCTATTTCTTAAAATAAGATTTTTATATTTATATCCCTCCCAATTACATATTAAAACAATTTTAATATTTTTAAAAGTTTTCAGTTCTGAATTCTATCCCTCCCTCCTGCCCCCACCTTCTCTGATGGTAAGAAATCAGATATAGGTTATACATAGACAGTCGTGTAAAACATTTTTTTAGTTATTTTGTGTTCAATGATTCAAATAAGATAAAATGAATGAAAGTATAAAATGGTATGCTTTAGTCTGTATGCAAACAATATCAGTTCTTTCTCTAGAAGAAGATCATTTGCTTCATCACTAGGTCTTTAGGATTTTCTTGGATCATTATATTGCTGAGAATAAGTCATTCACATTTCTTCATTGAATGATATTTCTATTACTAGGTATAATGTTCTTCTGGTTCTGTTTACTTCACTTTTCATTAGTTCATGTAAGTCTTTCAGTTTTTTTCTGAAATCATTCTGCTTTTCATTTCTACTAGTATAATAATATTTTATTATAATCATATACCACTATTTGTTTAGCTATTCCTCAATTGATGGACATCTCTTTGATTTCCAATTTTTAGCCACCATAAAAAAGCTGCTGTAAATATTTTTGAACAAATAGGTCCTTTCCCCTCTTTTTAGATGTCTTTGGGATATAGGCCTAACAGTGATATTGCTAGATCAAAGGGTATGTGCAGTTTCATGACCCTTTGGGGATAGTTCCAAGTTTTTTTGAAAAATAGTTAAATCAGTTCAAAGCTCAAACAGTGTATTAGTGTGATAATTTTCCCACATCCCCTCCAACATTTATCATTTTCCTTTGGTACCTCAGAGTTGTTTTAATTTGCATTTTTATAATTAATAGCAATTTAGAGCATTTTAGTTAGCTTTGACTTTTTTGTCTGAAATCTGTTTTGTTTTGTTTTATTTTTAAGTTTTGTTGACTAGAGTGACACCTGGCTATAGGTACCAGGGGGAAAAACATTTATAGTCACTTTATTCTGCTTCCTGCATAGTTTTCAAGTAAAAAGATCTTTAAACTAATAAATATAAAACAAAAATGTTTAAGATATGAGAGGAGATAGAAATGAAGTGCTTCCATTTTTCCAAATGAGTTCAGTTGACTGAATTTAACAAATTATTAAATGAACTTCCAGATTCAATTGCTAAACATGAGCTTGTGGACAAGGAGAAATGATATAAGGAGAGGGACTATGGGACAAAAGATGGGTAAATATTCTGATTTTCAAAAGTGAAAAGGTAGATTTCACAAACTATGGAATATTGAATTTGATGCACTGGGAAAAAATCTATAACCAGTTTTAAAACTGGTAGTTTGTACTGATAAAGAAAACATTGATAGTTAGAAACAATTATGGATCCATTATGAATAAATCACAAGCTCTGAAAATGAGCTTAAAGATGACTTATTCCATTACTTTCATTTTGCAAATGAGAAAATGGAAGCCAAGAGGAATTATTTTTTTGCCCAAACTTGTTGATATTAGAACCATTATACCCAATTAAAACTTCTTTTCAATATAGAGTATAAAATTTTATAAGGTATCAAAGTCAAGGTAACTGATTTATGATTTAAAGATCCCATTTAAATAAAATAATACATTTACTCTTCTCTACTCTTTCACATCCTCCAGAATCATTCAGAGAACCAAAGCATCTTAGGCTTGACACAAACCAGTTCATTTAGTACCCAGAGATTGAATTCTTGTAGGTATAGGGATTCAAACTTCTCGAGGAGAAATTCATTTAATATATCCTCAGTCACATTGGTTTTTAAACACCTATTAACTTTTTTTCAAAAATTCTTTCACATAAACACATCATTTACTCAGTCTCTACTACTCTCTTTAATATGCAATATATCTGTAACTTATCAGGTAAGCAGTCATATTTGTGAGACTTACCTGATTAAAATCACCCCTTAAGAGCCAACCCACTTCTACCAAGATACACATTTCCTCAATTTACTATATATTTCATTAGGCCTTAACCATGTGACTTTAGCATTAGTTTCCCTTTCTAGGTATTGGAAAGAACCAGTGGCAATAGAAATGAAATTTTTGTTAATTTACTATACCACTAAAAGCATCGCTCTGACCTAGGTAGTTCCCAGCTAGTACAAAAGCTTCTCTGATTCTAGGAGTTGTATAAAAATCGCATAATCACTTGTTTAGTCATCCCTAGCTACTGCTACTTCTACCATCTGGCAAAGTGATGTAGACATTATAATATAGCTCCTACTCAAAGTTTTGTTCATCTTCCCAATGGGTCAAACCTTTACATGAAGTCTTAGGAGACCATGAGGCTAAACCTGTGAAAGTGTGGAGGTTGGGATTTGGTACAAACTAGAACTTCTGAAGGCTGGTTATTTAGGTGGACTCAGTTGTTCCATTGATTACAAGGACTTCTTTCTGTTTCTCAGTCCAGCTGGTTCATCTCTCTTCTGTGATAATCAAATTCTTTTCTTCTTTTGTCCCATTTGTATCTGGTATTGAGGCTAGAGTGTCTGTTTAGAGAGTGAAAGCTATGCTATATCTCTTCTATCATTTAATTTCACTTTAAATCTCAGTCCTTATAAGCAGGTACACCTGGAAGAAAAGATGAGGACATCACTTGCACTATTCTGGAAGAAAGATAATGAGGGCATGGATTAAGGTAGATGCATTGTGAGTGAAAAAGAGATATGATGTGGCTGTTATTCAATGAATTAGTTTGACAACACTAAACAGCTGAGTAGATATATGTTGAAGAATGAATAAAAAGAATGAAATATTAATTAAGAACTTACTAAGGTCAATTTTAGTACTCAAACTTTTAGTAGGTGCTTACTGAGTACCAGACACTATGCTAAGCACTGAGGATGAAAACCAAAAAAAAAAAATGAAAAAATAAAGACTATACCTGCTTTCAAAAAGCTTACAAAATGCAAAAGGAAACAGAAAAGCAGGGATACAGGGAGGAGAAAACTAACATAAGGCATTATGAATAAATCAGTCGGAGAAGTACCATGATGGTGTAGCCAGTTAAAAAATGAGATATCTGAACTGAGGTGTCCCCATAAATGGTGTTTGGGATTTCGTGGACCCACCCTCCAAGCAGAGGGTCAGAGGGTAGTACTGAGGTTGAGTAGCAAGACTGATATGATCTTATAAGATGATAAGTTTATCCCAACAATAAGCTTCTAAGCCATGGTATAAATGTCAGAGTAATCCCAAGAAGTGAGGAGATGCCTGCTCTGAAGTCTCTCTGTAAATGGAATTTTGGGATTCTGGACCAGTACTTGTGTTTAATCCTGAAGACAAAACACATGCAAGCAAAACAATCCCTGCTTAGGGAATTTATATTACACAAAAAACATAGATCCACAATATTTGTGGAGAATTATTTTGAACAAAGAAAAGGGATGGAGATTAGTGTCCTAGGAGGTAAGAGTCAAATATAATACCAAGGTTATAAATGACTGCAATAATAATGGTTCCTTTAATAAAAATAGGGTAATTTAAAAAGTGATGGGGCTAGTAGTGGAAGTGTAGTGTAGTAGCTTAATTATTGTGGATATGGTGGTTTGAGATGACTAAGCAATAGCTAAATGGAGATGTCCAGCCATTGCTCATGAAAGAAAAGAGTCTGAGAGAGGGAGAGAAACAATAATAGATAATATTTATAAAATATTTGAAGATTTACAAAGAACATTATACATATTAGATTATTTAAGCCTGACAAGACTGAAAAATTGTTACTATTATATTTTACTAACTTCACAGATTAGGATTGTGAAACTGAGAGAGCTTTAGTGAATATCCTAATTGACTAAGTCAGGATTTTACTTCAAGGATTTTTATTTAAAGTCTAAAGATGTTTTGAGAAAAGAAAATGAAGTAAGAATCTCTCTATTTTTTTTCAGTGCTTGCTATGTGATGTTTTGTGATTTAACAACATGCAGTTAACACACTACTCCAAATGAGGTGCATAAAGAGAACTTTGTGCAGGTTTCATAGAGATGATATTTGATATCTTTGGATATTATGAAATTAATCAAAGGACGTGAATAAAGATAAAGGAGATAGAACCAATAATAGAATTTAAGATGATTTCTGCATTTAGTTTGTAGCAGGGGATGATGATCTAGACTGAAAAGGAATATTTAGAAAAGGAGTAAAATCAAGGTAGAGTAACATCTCAGAAGCCATGAATGAAGAGGATAAAGGAGAACAGGGTGATTCTTGATGCCAAAAGTAACAAAGGTATCTAGCAAAATGTGTTGTATTTAGCATTTAAAATATGATTGGAAACTTAATTACAGTTGAGTTCTTGGAAGAAACTAGACTTGTAAGGTGTTAAAATCAGTGAGAAATGAAAAAAATGTACACAATAAGAATGGATAAGCATGGTCATAAAGTGGAATATATTGGATTACAGCTTGAGATATCAGTTCTATTTAGAAGATATAGAATTATAGCTTGAGAGATCACCATTGTTAACTGTCTCTTTAGAATTTCATTCCAGAGTCCTTTATATCCCACTTGGACCAAAATCTCCATTTAGCATTTTAGGCCACTGGTTCCTACTTACTGTTTTTCTGAACTATGTAACAGTTCATTGCTACTCTATTTAAAGAGCTCCTTAAGGAACTATTTTCCTTAAATATAATAATAATTTGGTAATTGCTCCCCCTTACTAGGTGAAAGTGTCCTTTCCTTCCTTGGGATTCTTTTAACATTTTATCTATGCCTGACTCTATTATATTACAATTGATTTAATTATAAATATTTTGTCACAATATTTACATACGTGTCATTCACTTTTCATGAGATTATAAACACCTTGAGTGCAGAACCTTTGTTTTACTCATTCTTAGAATTTATTGCAATGCCTCATGAAGCATAGGCACTTAATAAATGTTTATTGAATTGATTTTTTAGTATTTTTAGAGAATATTTGGTATATTTTAGATAAAATATAGTTATTCTTTAAAGCGTAATAAGAGTTATTTGTTCCTTATGCTACTAATTTATCATAGCCAACTAGCATTGGTAGTCTTCGACACACAAGGAATTTCACACCCGATTTGATGAAGTCAAAGAATGTTAAAGTAAAATGGAAACTTTCTAAAGTTCCTTGTTTCAAAGATTAATCAAATGAAGCTCACTCAAGTCACCAGAGTTGTTCAAGACCACATGCTTAGTATGTGGCAGATCTGGGACTTGAAATCACATCTTCTGACTCTTGCCAGCACTCTTTCCAATACTGTGCAGTGCCTCTTAAGGAACATTCTCCCCCATAATAGTATTTCCTCACATTTTTATAGTTCTTTATACTTTCAAAGGACTTTCATGTACATTTATCTGATCCTCAAACCTACTCTTAGTCATATTTTGGAAATACTGCTGAAATACTGCTGTGGCTGCATTAGTAAAGGCTTATTTGATACAACTGAAGGACTAAATATGCCATTGGGATCCTTGAGAGGTTGTTATTACACATTTCCTTTGGTTCTTTTCCCTTAGGTTACAGTTTGGGAAGGAAAAATGTACACCTTAAAAATGCATGCCATCCTTTCCTCTGCCCTACAAGTGAATATAAATATGAATACATTGGTGGCTCTATTCCAAAGATTCTGCCTTCAAACTGGTATTAGCCTTAGATAGAAAGTAAGATTAGATAGGAAGCTTGTGAATTAAAATTCTGTATCATGGTTAGAAAGAAATATATTTTTGACAAACTCATTAGTTGGTACCTCATGATTTATATTTTCCCAAGTTAATTGTTATAATAAAAATAATTATTTTTCAATGAATGTATATCGTGCCAAATCAAATGCTTTCTTTTATTCTGGGGGTAAAGGAAGAAACTAAGAATACAGCATGGAATAGCTGAAAATACTTGTCATTACCAGATGAATTAATTGCTCAGTGTAGATAATAAAAAATCAAAATATCATTATAAACTTTATACCACAATAAATCCTCACACGAGACAGTAATTAATTAACATAATGAAGTATGAGCAGTAGTTTTTTATATTAAGTATATCATCCAACATTTGTTTTACTTGTATAAATAAATGAAAATGTGATAGTAAATAGGAAGAAAACTCTAGATTTAGAATCAGAAGACCATGAATTCAGTCCTAGTTGTGATGTTCAATGCCTAGGTAATCATATAAATCACTGAATCATTGTGTTCCTCAGTTTCCTTTTCTGAAAGAGGATGACAATGTGATATGTAATGTGATTCCCAAAGCTCATTGGTATAAGACTCCTCATCGATGGAAACCCTGTTTGGGTGATGGATGGGGCAGTTAGCAAGAATGAGAGGGGGGAGCATTCCAATTTCTTAGCTTGAACCAGTCTCTTCAGATCTCTGGTGGTATCTTTAATCTTTCCAGTCTCTTTGGATCTTTCTGTGTTGCAACCTCAAGAGAGAATATGAATGAGTAATAGGGGGTTCCTGACTTGTGATTTCATTGGTAGAAAGAATACCCAGTGAGGAATCTTCTGGCAACAAATTAGAATGTCAACTCCACTGAGACTTATAATATTATAAGAGTTACTTCAAGCAGAATGAGTTTAAGAGAATTGCCTAGGGTCATGCAGATATTTGGAAGTGTGATGTTTAAAATCTAATGTTTGTCCTTACCTGCTGATAAATTCAGAAACAGTTTAGGCTTTTAAGCATTTATTAAAGTATATTAGGGGTTAGCAAAGAGAGAGAGAGAGAGAGAGAGAGAGAGAGAGAGAGAGAGAGAATGCCTCCTTTACCTAGATTTCCAAGAGGGAACATGTGAAATTCAGATAGTTAGGAAAACTGTCTACTATGCTCCTTCTGCTGCCACAAGCTTGTTCCCAAACCAAAAAGGCCAGTCCAGGGACCCAGACTCACCTTCCTACTTCCTCTCTCCCTCCCCAGAAGGAGAAGTCCTTCAAGCTGATTGGTTGAGGGTGGTCTCCTGTTGATGTTGTAGTCCACAACCTCTGAGAACAAGACCCCACTCAGGGCTGGCCAGGTGTGGTCTCGATTTAATCAACTTTAAGTAGGTTATCAGTCAATCTCTCAGTCTCACCCAATTCAATTAATTCCAAATCAATCTTCAGGTAGTGCATCTGTCAAATCCCAATATTTTCTCATGGAAGCTAGAATTGAATTAGGTCTTCCTGAAGGAAGTCAAGTGCCATAGCAACTATAACATAAATTCCAGTGTGAATCCTTGTTATTAATAATGTGTGTTTAAATCATAATTAGAGAAGTTTCCTTTTTAATATTATACTCGTGAAACAATGTTCAGGGAAGACATCTCTTTGATATAAGGTTTCTAAAGACCAACAGAGGATAGTGAGATGGGGGAGAGGATTTGGGAACAAAAAATAAAAATCCTGCAACACACATTTATAGGTTTAGCTTAAGAAAGGTGTTTGAAAAGAGCAAGATATTTACATTGTAGAAATGACACAATAACATTCTTTATATCTTCATCCTTTTAGTGCCAGCCTTGTTATTTCCCCCTAACTTTTGCATCTGATTCCACTCCAGTGGGTCAGCTACTCCCATGATCATATTTATAATTTCAATTCCATTTATCCAAGGGAAGAGAAAAAATTTGGAGAATAGAAAGTAAAGTAAAAACCTCTACATTTTTGGAATGCTTCCTATATAATATTTTATGATCTAATAACATGCCACAAAGTCAGAACTTTTTGTAAGAAAGAGAAAGAAAGAAGAAAAGAAGGAAGGAAAGAATGAATGTATGTATGAAAGAAGAAAAACAAAAATTTGTCCAAAAAACTATAGATATTGAAATCAAAAGAAAGAAAAATATCCATCTCCATGCCTTTGAAAAGAACAAGAATGCCCAGAATATTATCGAGTGAAACAAAGCATTGTTCAGACTTGGGAGACTTAGCCAGAGCCTCAATAACTTTATCTCTCTGTTTCTGTTTCTCTCTGTTTCTCTCTCTGTCTCTCTATCTCTGTCTCTGTTTCTGTCTCTCTCTTTCTCTGTCTCTGTCTCTCCTCTTCCCCCCCCACCATATGCTGCAGTAGCTTTGTTGATCCTACCTGAGTATTGGTGATTCACAGGAGCCCTGCCTAGCATCCCCTAAAGAATGGAAAATCAGGTCAATATGTTGTTATATTAATAAGATAGGATTCTCATTGCTATCAATTCCCTCACTGTTGGAGGTGATCTGATTAAATATTAAATATTCTTCAGCAGGGTTCATCCATCCTAATGTGACTATTCAGTCACATTTTCAGCTAGCATTTATTAACAATGAATATCAGTCTTCATTCACTGTGTGGCTTTAGAAAATTAGAACTGAAAAAGCATCACTTGACTGTGGCTTCTTGGTTTCTTTGCAAGTACTTTTTAAGTTATTATTAACCAAGAAGTAAAGGAACAATGGTGGTAGTTGATTATAATCATACTAAAGTCTCTTATTTCACTTGATATCATGGAGTTACTTGAAAACATCATAATATGTGTATATATATATATATATATATATATGTATGTATGTATATATAGGTGTGTGTGTTACACACAGATTGTCAACATGGTCAGAAAATCAATGAAGGAATTTAGTAATCTGTTCTTAAACTTTCTATTATGACTTTGCTTGATTGGTTTGTAAGTGAATTCCAAGCATATTAGCCCATAATCAAATGCTTGTATTCACTCATCCTGAGAATATGCAGCATAGTAGATCTAATATTGCCAATGATTGCTCCTTTGACTGAAGTTTATCAGTGCAGGCTCAGTTATTCATAATTCTAATACTGTCAAAAGTACTTTTCAATATAGATTCCAAGATAAAATACTCAGTCTTTGAAGCAAAATGAGATTGGGCAGTAGGCATAGGAGAAAGGCAGAGTAGTTTAAGGAAACAAGAGTATAGTTGCATGACAAAAGGAGGTTGATTGCCTAGTCTTGAAAAAGCCATCCAAGTATACATGAAGAGTGAATATTTACTTATGTGAACATATGTGTGAGTGTATGCACTAATATACATGTATGTAGAAATATACATACATACACATAAATAAATATATATATATATATACACACTTATTCTCTGAATACTGCAATCAGAAAAAAATTAATCTGTAATCCAATATGATATAATGTCTATAGGTATAAAACAAAACACATCATAAGAAAGAGGAAACAAAAAAACAACAAAAGTGAAAATAATATGCTTCCATATGCATTCTGAACACTGCCTATTCTTATCTTTCAACTATTTCTCAATTGGGGAATGACTTATATTTTTAAAAATTTGATTCAGTTCTCTATATATTTCAGAAATGGGGTCTTTATCAGAAAAACTGTCTGTAAAAATGTTTCCCATCTTTCTGCTTTCCTTCTAATCTTGGTTGCTTTGTTTTCATTTGTACAAAACCTTTTTTAATTTTATGTAATTAAAATGATCCATTTTGCATGTAGGATTTGTCATACACTTTAAAAAGAAGCCATCCCAACATGCTAGCAATGAGTGCTACTATGCTCAATCTTCTTCTGCTCTATATTATATCTGGAAACATTCATTTTATTTCCTTGTATTAAGTTTAGAATTATATATCATAAAATCAAGCATTGATTAAAACTGGGCCCTGGGTTAGACAATGAAGATATTAAGTAAAAAATGAAATAGTCCTGCCTTGAGGGAATGCACCCCCTACCTGGCCACACCTGATTTTGTACTCCCATAAATTATTTATTTATTGACTTTTAAAAAAATTAAAATGCAAACACTATTAATATGTGGAGCAGTGACTTGTTGAAGAAATTTTGGAAAATAATTTGGATTATGGAATAAAAGAGCCTGAATATTCATATCCTTCAACTCAAAAAACTTACTGTTCAACATACATCCCAAGAAGGGCAAAGGCAAAAATAATCAGTCAACAAGCATTTATGAAGAACCAGTTAGTTATATGCCAAGCACTAGATTAAATGTTGAGGGTACAAAGAAGTGCTAATCACCAGTCCCTGTCCTGCCCTCATGGAAATCCCATTCTAGCAGAGATCACATACAAACAACTGTAGAAAAATAAATGAGGCAAGATAAAGCATGAAGCATAAAGGTGTGTTGATTGGGAAGGGCTTCTTACTGAAACAGGCATTTTGGCTGAGACTTGAGGGAAACCAGGAGTCAGAGATAGGGGAGAGTGTTCTAGGTATTCGGGACAGCCAATGAAAATTCCTGGCCAGGAGCTGGAGACTCTGGTGCAAGAAACAAGGAGACCAGAGTGCATGGAGGGGAGTAAAGTATGAGAACACTGGAGAGTTGGGAAGGAGTCCACTTATGAAGGTCTTTAAAGACAGGATTTCGTATTTGATCCTGGAGGTGATGCAGCACCATAGAAGTTTATTGAATAGAGTGGTGATCTGGTCAAGACTGCACTTTAGAAGATCAAATTTGTATCAACTCGTACCCTATACTCCTCTGCCCCTTGTAGCTAAACTCCTAGAAGAGGAGGCTATACTAGAACCGCCCCCCCCCCCCGCCCCTGTCCTTTTAACCCTTTATAATCCGGTTTCTGACAAGTGATCTCATAGTTGCAAAATTCAATGACCTTTTGGTAAACCTCTTTTTGGCCCTCTGCCATCTTCAACTCTGTTGATCATTTTGTCCTTGACACTTTTTGGGGGATGCCCATGCTTTCTCCTGGTTCTCTTCCTACCTCTCTGACCACCACATAGTCTCCTTATCTGTATTCTCATTTAGATTGTTTCCTCTAACCCAACATGGCTCTGTTCTGGGCCCTCTTCTCTTCATCCTCTAGACTCCTTCACTTGGTGATCTCATCAACTCCCAAGGATGTCATTCCCATCTCTATGCTGACATTCCACCTTGGCTACAACCATTTCACCATACCTTCTCAACTTTTTCTACTGACTTCCTTTAAATCCATATTTTGAGGGATCTTTTTCCAACTCTGCTCAGTTCTAGTGCCTTCCCTCTGTTCTACATAGTCTGTATAGGGCTTGTCTGCATATATCATTTTGGATTTGTCTCCATCATCAGATTGTGAAATCCTTAATGGTAGAGGCCATCTTTTGCCTCTTGTATCCCCAGTGCTTAACACAGTGCTTGGCATATAGTAGGTGATTAATAAATGTTTATTGATTTATTGAACCATTGATAAATCAGTATGACAGCTGATTGGAGGATGGACTGGAGTATGGGAATATATGAGGAAGGCAGACCAACCAACAAGCTTTTGCCTTATTTCAGGTGTGAGGTGATGAGACCTGCACTAGGGTGAAGTAAGAGGGATTTCTAATACACTATAGATAGATAGATAGATAGATAGATAGATAGATAGATAGATAGATAGATAGATAGATGATCAATAGATCTAGATAGATAGCAGCACATCTCGACAACAAATACTTGGAAATAGCAGTACATATTGATGAGAGAATGCTAAAATGTAATACGCGTGAAAGAGAATATTTTGCCACAGTGAAAATTGAGGAATATGAGGGATTCATAGAAAATCAGGTACATTTTTCTGAGCTGATAGAGGTATGGATAGAGCAGAATCAGAATAATAGATTTAATGACAATATTTGGGAAAGTGAAATAATATGGAAGTAACACCTAAGCTATTTGTCCTAAGGAAGCTTAGTGCCCAAGTGTAAAAAATGCAAATGGAATCAGTTTTATTATGTTTCTGCACTTTTTATACTCTTTTTATTAAATTCTCTGTTTACTCATTTCATGGCACACACACAAATATATATGTGTGTGTGTTTGTGTGTGTGTGTATGTATGTATATATATATATATATGTATATATATTTGACTTTTAAAACTGTCATAATGATTCTGTTAGCATACCAAAAAGTAATTATAGAAAAAAATAACTGTTACATTAATATAAAATTATAGCTGAACCTAAATTTAAGACAAATAAATAAAACATCAGACCAAAAAACAAAACAAAACATCAAAGACCTTAAAATATAGTGTCTCCTATCCCCCAAAAGAGAAAAAGACCAATTTGTATAAAAATATTTATAGCAGCTCTTTTTGTGGTAGCTAAGAATTGGAAATCAAAGAGAAGCCCATCAATTGGGGAATGGCTAAACAAACTGTGGTAAATGATGGTGATGGATTATTATTGTGCTATAAGAAATGACAAGCAGGATGACTTCAGAAAGGCCTGGAATGATATATATAAAATAATGTATAGTGAAGTGAGCAGAACCAAGAGAACATTGTGCACAGATACAGCAATATTGTTTGATGAAGAACTGTGAATGACTTGACTATTCTCAACAATGCAATGATCTGAGGCAGCTAGGTGGCACAGTGGATAGAGCACCAGCCTTGGATTCAGGAGTACCTGAGTTCAAATCCAGCCTCAGATACTTGACACTTACTAGCTATGTGACCCTGGGCACGTCACTTAATCCCAATTGCCTCACTGGAAAAAACAAAAAACAAACAAACAAACAAAAAACAATGCAATAATCCAAGACAATCGCAAAGGACTATGGATGAAACATACTAAACACCTCCACAGAAAGAATGGATATTGATGGAACAGACTGAAGCATGCTAATTTTTTTTTTGCAGGGCAATGTACAAATAAACTGAGCACAGGATAAAATTTATTTTCTCTTCAACCCCTCCCTTACACATACATACCTTCTGCTTAAAATATAAAAGACTCACACTCAATCATTGACAAATTATCTAAAACATAAAATAGTAATCCAAAATTGCTATTATATTACCCTCTTCCCCTATGACTGCTACTTAAAAGAAATAAATAAAACATGAAAATTTAATTTCTCCATTGATTTCTACTGTCTGAGTGACTACCTCAGGTTACATGTGTTCTAAACAACTAGGCATATATGGTTTATTCTTATGACAGTGGCCATTTCCTCCAGGAAACTGTGGCATCTACTTTTTCTAGACACCTTCACCCCTGAACTTTTTGAGTTTATAAATGTAAATGCATCAGTCTCTTCTTGTTTAGTCATCTGTTTTCAAGGAACGAAACACAAACCAAATGAGACAACTAAGGCCTTATTATCTCATTACAAGCACAATTTACAAGAACATGATCTCACCTCCAATGAGGGGTATTTGCCATATCTTGGAGAGGGGGAAAAGAAATCCACTTTACCTTCCCACACTCAAAGGAAATCCAAGGGAGCGCTCTTGAAGTCTGAGGCTACACAATTGGAAGATAATAAGAAGAGAGCAAGATTGGAAGTACCTTTAAAGTATATTGAGTGCAGTGGTATGCTGGAACCAGCTCTTACAAATTTGAGAGAGCTAATTGTTAAATTTCCAATATGAATATTTATACCTCAGAAACCAGCAAACATAATTAATCAAGGCTTGATTTATTTTTTATTGTTGACTAGACTTAAGAAAGTGATGGAAAAATGTCAGTAATGCAGATTAAATTTTAAAGTGGGCAATGATGTGGCCTGATGGATAGAGCACTGGGACTGGAGTAAGAAAGATTCATCTTCCTGAGTTCAAATTCAGCCTCAGGAAATTACTAGCTGTGTGAACCTGGGCAAGTCACTCAATCCTGTTTGCCTCAGTTCCTCATCTCTAAAATGAGCTGAAGAAGGAAATGGCAAACCACTTGAATGTCTTTGCAAAGAAAACCCCAAATGAGGTCACAAAGGGTCAGATATAACTAAAAATGACTGAACATCTTATGACTTGATTGTTACACATTTACCAACAAATCCCTAAAAGAGTAGAAAACCTTTTTACTCTTACCAATCCTCTTTGACATAGAACACTATTCCAGACGTAGGACGCACATGGGGACTAACCTTAAGCCTCTTTTCCCAAAAAATCTTTAAGCAAGGGACCACAGTACATGGTAATCTCCAGTGTACATGCTCCGGTCTAGAAGATTGATCACACTCCTGATTACCCCCATTAAATATTAAATTAAAATAAACAAGTACACTTCTATAATATGTGCCTCTGACAAACTAATGAAGTTGCAATTTCATGTCTCTTCTTGTTCTCTCATTGTATCCCTATGATTTTGTGTCTCCAGATACATCTAATGCCTTATTTTCCCATGAAATCTATGTCGTGTTCTACTCTTGTTGCTATGCTCAATGAAACAATTTGGTCATTGAATTCTGGAGGTAATGAATTTTTTAATTCCTATTATATTTTCTAGTTTATATTTCAAACACTGCTCTTAAAAACAAATGAATGAACAGCAGTTTAAGGCATAATCTGGTTTGTTTATGGAATTCAATAGAGAAATGTGAATTACCAAGTAATGATGTAATGCAATTTGGGTCCTGTATTCATCAAGATAAAACTTAAATGATTGTAATTTTTAATTATTCACAATGAGCTTCCAGGATTTTGTTATTTTGAATTCCTACCTAATACTGAACTATTCAAAACGTCTCATATTCCTAGAACAAATTCATAAGTTTGCACTTAGAATCTATAGGACAACCTTGAAACATACTTCCTTTATCCCTCATCATTAAGGATATCTTGTGGAATTCACCCTCCTTCTAAACCTAGGAAGAATTGTCACCAGTTGTAAATAGAAAGTGTTAGTCTGGAGTATTTTTAATTTGTAGGTGAATCAAGTTAAAATTTTAACAATCCTTGAAAGAATATAAAGTGCTATTCCAAAGAACAGTGGGATTCATTCAGGATAATTTCCAAGGATTTTGAACAGCTCCAAGAAAACTAGAATAAAAACTAATCTCTAGTCACCACACTGTAAAAGACCTTTAGGACATCAATCCACTTCTTGACCAAGGATATTTCACTGTGGCTGTACCTAAGGGCATTACAGTAAAGTGTTGCTTTGCATATCATAGCAGAGTTTTCATAATTATTGAAGATATAAGAGCAGTAGAATTGCCTGGGGGAACAAAAGGCCTTTAAGCTGCCTTTCCTTACTGTATTAACCTGATTACAAGAGTCTTAGGCACTTTTGTTATCAAATAATCTGCTAAATAGATCTCAACATACTAGAAAAATAAGTGTATTTTTATCTTATTTGGAAAACACTATCAGATAAGTCTAATAGAAGTCACCCCACACCTAATTTTCTTAATTTTGACAACTATTGCAATTCACTTTTCTTCATTTTCTTAAGCTTTTCTTTCAAAGTAAAGATTCTAGTAATATCTACCTGTGGTTTATAGTCATATCCTTGCATATTACCTATGCCAACTCATGAAATTGGTTTAAATAACTTTACTTTATTTATTTTTAATAGAAAATTAGAGAAATAATTTTATGTGATTTTTCAAAATCTATGCTTTTTTCACTTTTTGGTATCATTAGTGACTAATATTAAATAGTGTTTAGCTCATACATCATGGCTGTTGACTTCAGCAATGTTCAGGATCTTGATTTTGCTCTTTTATAATTCTTCAAAATTTGGTGATGCTCATTTTTTAAAGTTTTTTTGTTTCATCTTCAGTAATTTTCTTTCTATCAAAAGTTCCCTATGTTTTGTTGTTATTGGGCTATTTCAGTCTTGTCTGACTCTCTGTGATTCCATTTGCGATTTTCTTGACAAAGACACTGGATAGGTTTGCCATTTGCTTTTCCAGCTCATTTTACAGATGAGGAACTGAGGTAAACAGAGCTAAATAATTTTCTCAGGGTCACACAGCCAGTAAGTATCTAAGGCTGGATTTGAACTCAGATCCTCCTGCCTTAAGGGCCAGTGCTCTATGCACTGCACCACCATAAATACAGGAACCACCATAAATACAGGAACCACCATAAATACAGGATCAAAGAGTGACTAGGTTGACTTAGCAAGCATACCATTCTCACAAGATAAGAGAACATGAGAATTAAAGAATTGGAAAAGAACCTTAGAGATCAGCAAGACATGTTTCTTTTTTTGTTTTTTGTTTTTTTTCAGAGAGTGGATGAATAATAGGATTGAAAGACAGAAAGGATATGGAATATTTTATCCCATAATTCAGTAAGAAATAAAATAAATTGGGGCAGCTAGGTGGTGTAATAGATAAAGCAGTGGCCCTGGATTCAGGAGGACCTGAGTTCAAATCTGGCCTCAGACACTTGACACTTACTAGCTGTGTGACCCTGGGCAAGTCACTTAACCTTTATTGCCCTTCAAAAAAAATTAAAAACAACAAAAAAAACTACTCTAACCCATTTAGGGGGGCAGCTAGGTGGCACAGTGGATAAAGCACTGGTCTGGGAGTCAGGAGTACCTGAGTTCAAATCTGGCCTCAGACACTTAACACTTACTAGCTGTGTGACCCTGGGCAAGTCACTTAACCCCTATTGCCCGGCAAAAAAAGAAAGAAAGAAAGAAAGAAAGAAAGAAAGAAAGAAAGAAAGAAAGAAAGAAAGAAAGAAAGAAAGAAAGAAAGAAAGAAAGAAAATAAATTTCCCAGCCATAGTACAGAATGAAACCTATCTACAACATTCCTATTAAATCTTTCAACTGAATTCAATTCTGTTCAACAAATTCATTATATGCCCATTATGTGACACACAATGATGCTGCTTAAAATTGGCAATGGGAATTCACCACTTTATAAGACACACTGGATATTTACTGGGGGAGTTTTAATATTAATATTTACTCCCATATTTTAGTTGAAATTTCCCTTTATCACACCATCCCCTTTCTATACACCTGGTCTTCATAATTTCTTCCTGTCAGTTCTAGACCTGCATGCTGATACTCAACAGAATAAATCTAATTTATCCTTCATAAGAAACTTCAAATAATTGAATACAGATGCACAGTGCCAGTTATGTTTTCCCCCTAAACTGAACATCCTCAGTTTCCTCAACCATTGCTTTTTTCCATGTCATACAGTATGACATGATTTAAAGTAATCTCATGATCTCAGTTACTCTAATTTGGATACACTCTAGTTTTCCTCTATTACAAATTTTTGCTATCATATAATACACCATCAACCACCCAGATCTTAACTGCCTGGGAAAACAAAGTTAAGATGACAAGTAAAGTGAGACAAGTAAAGAATAAAAGTGAAATTTTAAAAATCATATCTTCCCTCTCATTTTACCTCCAATTTATGCTTTATATATCTTATTTCTATATACATTTGATGCACATTATTCAGAGTAGTTATGTTCCATCAAGTTGCTGAGAACATTGAATAGCAAATACAGGGTAAGGTTGCTGTGACCCTTTCAATCACAATATTTAGTTTACTACTTTGGAGAGTGGCCTTATATACAGTTTGACATATTTCTTCCTCATATTTTCTGGATATACTGTATTGTTGACTCTACATTGAACTCACTCACAGCTAACAGTACTATAATTTGTGCCTAAATTAAGCTTATCTAACACATGGATTTTATCAGCAAGGCATATCACAGTTTTCTTGCACTTAGGAATATTGGAGAGCAATTCAACAGTGTGTTTGGGGGTTATTTTAAATGACAAAATCATAAAAAAGTGAAAAATGTTAAAAAAAAAACAAACAAAAACAAAACATGGACCACAAAGTGACAACAATGGATATTCTCAAGAATGAATGAGAGCTCCTGGACTCTGAATTAATGGACCCAACCAAGGAGAGCATGTGACCGAGACAAAGAAATTGCACATGCTATCAATCACATATCTTCTAGGGGAGTTCATGTCACCTATTATGAAAATTTTTATCTCAAATTTCTAAAGAAGAAAAACTGGGTTGCTGGGTAACATGAAATTCAGTTGTCTTTCTAACAAGTTCAAGTTTGAGAATTCAGGAATCCAAACTTTTAGAAAAACAAAGAGAGAATTCTTGTGCAGCACTGGCTTTATGTGGTCTCTCTGGCAACACCAAACTTGAGATCTTCAATAAAAGACCATTTAGAGAAATAAGGAATGTTTCTGGAAATTTTCAGTCTTTTGAGAATAAATCTAGGGGCAGCTAGGTGGCACAGTGGATAGAGCACTGGCCCTGGATTCAGGAATACCTGAGTTCAAATCCAGTCTCAGACACAACAATTACTAGCTATGTGAACCTGGGCAAGTCACTTAACCCCAATTGCCTCATCCAAAAAAAAAAAAAAAGAACTGAGAATAAATCTAAATTTAGCCCACAACTATTAGTTATTTAGACACAGCTGATACTGTAGAATGAGAATTGACAACCTAGAAACCCAAACTGTTTCCATCATAGCTGAGTCTAAATTCTTAGTCCAAAATCTCATGAGGATTGAAGGTTATATGGACTTATGGGGTTTACATAGGTTGCCACCTTAGCAACAGTAAAAAAAAAATTCCTAAAAAGTGAATTCTGAATCACAGAATGACATTATGAATCTTCACAACTCCATATTGGGGTGATTAGGCTTATTCTTACCACAGTTCCTACATAACATTTGTCCCATCAAATTTTTGTAATATACTTAAGGTTGACAGCTGGATGAGTTCTAGTTTTATCTACTATGGCCTGGGTCCAGAAAGTTATTCCCAAAGGTGATTTCTTGTTCCTTGAGCATCATTCCTAAGCTGGCTACAAAACTCAATCTGGACCCAGTTCTCAGCTGCTTTTGCCTCATTCTCCTAATCTTGGACCTAGGCCTGAGACTCTTTCATATTGAATGGAATTTTATTTTCCAAAATATATATAAAACAGATTTTAATATCAATTTTTTAAAAACTTTGTGTTCTAACTTCTCTTCCTCCTCCCTTCCCATCCCTCACCCACTAGAATTCAAGCATTTCAAAATAAGTTATACATAAGTAGTCATGGAAAACATTCCAACATTAGCTAGGCAGTGAGAGAAAACAGTCAAAAAAACTCCAAAACTTCAGATTGAGGAATTGTCAAAGAGGAGAAAAAAATGGAAAAAAATGTATTTCCATCTGTTTTCAGATACTATCAGTTCTTTCTCTATAGATGGGTTGCCATTTTCATAAGTCCTTCAGGGTTATATTGGATCATTGCCTTGCTGAAAATAACCACATGCTTCCCAGCAGATCATCTTACATTATTGCTTTTATTTTGTATATGGTACATTTCACTCTGCTTCAGTTCATGAAGGTCTTTCCAGGTTTTTCTGATAGTATCCTCTTCATCATAACCTGTATATAGTACCTTAAACCTGACAGAGAATTTTCTTCATAATAGCCCAGCAAAGAAGTTACCATACATTTTGCCATTATAATCAACTGTGGTAAAAAGTTTTAACAGTCGATTAGATAATGGAGAGACGTCAGTTTTTTTTTAAGGACCACTCTTTCGGGTAGGAGACCAACGGCATGAGCTATGCACGCCAGTCCGCCTGCTATGCAAGCCAGACTGCCTACCAAGCACTCGACTTCCAGGGTGCAAGCTTGACTCGGTCTCTCTCTGTCCCCAAGGGTGGCCTTGGGCTTTTGGTGAGTTTTATATGGAATATAGACTAAGCTTAGACTTAAGATGATTTGTATTGTATTTCTACTTTCCTATCCCTCTAATCAACATCACCTGGCAACTACCATACAATAAAAGCTCTAACTAGAAAACCAGAAGCTTCTTCCATTTACTAGTCTGGGAGATAAATTAAGGGAAAGGTTAAAGAGGGGAGATTTGTGAACTAATATCCAATTTTAAATCTCACACAATCATCATAACTATTTCCCTCCATCCTATTCCCTTTCCATGATATTTACTCCATTTTCTATCTTCTTTTAACCTACTGTAAAAAATTAATTGTTATTTGAGGTTTTTATGCCTTGGCGCACACTGGCCTGGGGCTCCGCTAACCACACGGTGCTCCACCCACTGATTGTAGCAGTTGCCAGGTCTCTGGCACCTTACCTCATCACCACTCGCCAATGCCTACATGGGCCTGGCAAAATTATAATGATTAGAAGCCTAGTGAGGCAGTCATGTGACTGTCAGAGCGGCCATCCCATTGGCTGGGGCTGTGTGGGGTTTTTCTAGGTTTGGGGTAGGAGAATTGGGCATTCTAGGTGGAAGCTGGAGAGCGACAGGCGTTCTGCTGCATATTTTCAGCTGATTCCTGGGTGGTGGTATTTTTTCAGGTATTATAATTTCCCTTCCCCATTTTATTTCCTTTCCCTTGATCCTACTGATCCTGTTTGTGTTTTTTTTTTTTTAAGTTCGTTCTTGTTAAAATAAATCTTGTTATGTTTTGAGGGAGGCTGCCGGTCTCCTTCCTTGCCTCGATATTGCGGTGAGCCACTTAGCTAACACTCCCCAATTAAAAATTGGTCCCCACAGTTTTTGGCGAGCCAACCAGGAGTTGATTAACCTAGTGAATTTCTTTAACCCACCCTTCCTCCCCCTTATTTGGCCATGAGCCAACTAACCTGGGGGACCCTCTTGCCCCTCCCCCACTTCCCCCTTAAGCAATCTCCCTTGCTCTTAAAAGAACCTTAGCGTTTATCTTGCTGATCAGAGAAAAGCCAGTTCATTTTGAACTGCACCATGATTGAATATTTGGCTCCAACCTTGTATATTCTAATTGGCATATTTTGGGACAGCATATTTTCCCGATTTAAACTGTTGGCCTGCTCAATACTCATTCATGGCATTGCTGGTTTTCTCCTCACGAACACAGTAAAAAATCTTCGGAACAATGTTTATGGGAGAGTTTATCTTTCCCACTGAGCATATATACAATATTACTGGAAACATTACAACTAAATTAGAACTTTAGTATACCACTATCATTATAACTCAAATGGCTATAAATTTTATTCTCATTATTGTCATTATTGCAATGTGGTATTTTTTCCAAAAAAGATGTAAAGAGAGGAAGGGATGTGATCATAGTAGACCATGTGATCAGAGGGATACCAGTACAGGTCCCTGTATTGAAAATGACCTGAGTTCAGAAACAGATTTAGACCAGTCTATAGAATCAGATCAACAGAAACTGCTCCTGATACAGAATGTTACAGCCCACAGAGAAGCACAGCATAAACTATGTAGCCCATTAAGACCAAAGGATCTGTGTGCATAGGTTTGATCAGAATCCAAAGTCAGTAATTTCTCAGTTAAGGTCTATATTTAATACATATCAACCCACTTGGGCCGATGTCACCTGTCTTATAGAAATTATACTATCCCCAAGTGAAATTGCGGATATTGTCACAGCAGGAAATTCCTTGGTGGCCTCTGGGAAAGTGTTAACAGAGTGGCCTCTCCAGGAGCCAAACTGGGATTATAATGATCCACAGTAATTCCAAGAATTAAAAATTGCTAGGGAAAGGCTACTGAAAGGAATGGAATCCTGTTCTAAGAAATCTGACAAGTGGCAAAAGTTTTTAAAACTCGCTCAGGAGCCTAATGAACAACCTAATAGATTTTATGATAGACTTTGTGAAGCTGCTAGGCAATTTACAAGACTGGACCCACTAGACTCAAAAGATTCCTATATTGTACAGAATACTTTTGTATTTCAATCATTGCCAGAAATACGTAAATTTTTTAAGACACAGTGTCCAGGCTGGAAAGGTATGGCTGTAGAAAGGCTTAAAAAAATTGCCACCTAAATCTTTGAGGTGCATGAAGACAATACGGCTAAGCAAAGCATTATGGCACCAGCACTTTCAGGTCAGGCATTTAAAGGTCAGGACAAAACCCCTAAGGTGTGTCAGTACTGTGAAAAACAGGGACACTCATTGAGGGAATGTAGAATTAGAAAGCAAGAACTCAGGTGGGCAATAACTGAGGGTCTGGAATATTTTTTCAGAAGAAACCAGAAAAATTATGGAAATTTTTACCAGAAAGGAAACAACCAAGATAATTACAGACCTTACTACAACCAGAATTGGTATACTCATAGACCCTATCAGGGAGATACAGAAGGACAGAATCAGAATCGGGGTAACTCTAGATTCCATCAGAGGGAGACACAGGACTGACAGTGTCCAGGGGAGGAGTGGAAATAAATACAGAAAGCTTTACTTTTCCAGATCCTGAATTTTTTAACCCTCTTGTACCAATCCATTCACCTCCCCAGAGTAATGAACCCCATGTGACCCTCAAAGTTGGGGACATGTATTATGATTGTGTGTTAGATACAGAAGCCTCTAAATCAGTCTTAGTGTGTAAACCAGACCCTGGATACAATGCTATTGAATCTTTAAATGTGGTAGGAGTCTCAGGTAAGGCCCAAAGAGTGGCAGAATTAACCCCTTGCATGGTATCTATGGGGCCTTTAACTGTAGAACATTCATTTTTACTTATGCCGAATCCCCTGTAAATTTATTAGGTCGTGATCCCCTTTGTAAACTTAGAGCAACCATATCTTGTGCTCCAGATGGGGCTGTCTCTCTGCGGTTGCCAGAGGATACTGTTCATTTATTACCAATTTTGATTGCAGATGCTCAAGGAGCAGTACGGGATACATACAAAATCCCCTCTGACATTCCCAAGTCCCTATGGACCTCATCCTCTACTGAAGTGGGGCTCCTTAAATCTGCTATGCCTGTTACTATTAAAGTTAAAGGGGGACCACCTGCATCCATTCTGCAGTATCCATTGTCTAAAGAAACTATAGAAGGGATCACCCCTATAATTGAGGCTCTGAAAAGTCAGGGTATTATTGTCCCATGTCATCACTCTCCATGTAATACTCCCATTTTGCCAGTTAAAAAACCCAAGCCTGGCTTAGATGGCAAACCTATTTATCGTTTTGTACAAGATCTTAGAGATATTAACAATTATGTTATTCCTAGACATGCTATAGTCCCTAATCCTGCCACCATAGTTTCTTCAATCCCATGTGAGGCTACATGCTTCACAGTGGTAGACCTCTGCTCTGCTTTTTTCTCTATACCAGTGCATGAGAACTTCCAGTATTTATTTGCCTTTACCTGGAAAAATACACAGTGGACCTGGACTAGACTCCCACAGGGATTAGTGCACAGTCCTACATTATTTTCTCAAATTTTACAACAGGACCTGGCCTCTATTACTTTTAAAGGTTCCACTTTAGGGCAGTATGTAGATGATTTACTTTTAGCCTCCCCTGATGCTGACACCCGTCAGGAAGACAGCCACCATTTATTATTATAACTATACAAGAGAGGCCACAAGGTCTCTAAGTCAAAGGTGCCATGGTGTTTACCTCAGGTAGAATATTTGGGCTTCATTCTGGCTGCTGGAACTCACTCTGTCTCTCCTAAGCGAGTCCAGGCTATTCAATAACTCGCTGCTCCCTCTACTAAGAAGCAGTTAAGGGCCATTCTGGGAGCAGCTGGGTATTGCAGACAATGGATACTCTCTTTTGGTGAAATTACTAAGCCTCTTATAACTCTAACCAAAAATTCTGTCCCAGAACCTTTACAGCTGGATTGCCAGCATCTCTCATCTATAACAGAATTGAAGCAGACATTGTTATCAGCACCTGCACTAGGACTCCCAGATTACGGTAAGCCTTTTACTCTTTTTGTGCATGAACAGAAGGGAGTGGCTTCTGCAGTCCTGACTCAATCATTAGGACCTGTCCAGCATCCAATAGCTTATTATTCCAGGCAACTAGATTATGTGGCCTCTGGGGTGCCACCCTGCCTCAGGGCAGTGGCGGCTACAGCCCTTTTGGTAGAAAAAGCCTCTGATCTGGTCCTAGGTAATCCTCTTACAATACAATGTCCCCATGAAGTAGAGGCCCTCTTACTATGCAATAGAACACAAGCCTTTTCAGATCAAAGGCTGGCTAAGTATGAAGTAACCCTGCTAGGTAATAAAAATATCACTTTAAAACTCTGTACAGTCCTTAACCCAGCAACACTGCTCCCTAACTTACCACTCTTTGGGGAGCCATTGCATGACTGTGCCTCTTTAGGCACAGTCTTTTATGGCTGAGAAACCCCGTGATGACCTTTTGGATACACCTTTAGAGAACCCTGATATTGTCCTCTATAAAGACAGTTCTTTTTTTATGAAAGATGGCACCCATTTCACTGCGGCTGCTGTAGTTTCTGATTATGATATTATCTGGGCAGCTTCTCTGCCTTCACATTTTAGTGCACAAGCTGCTGAACTTGTGGCTCTTACACAAGCCTGTAACATTGCCAAAGGGAAGAGTGCTACCATTTATACCGACTCCAGATATGCCTTCGGTATATGCCATGCTGTAGGCATGCTTTGGTCACAGAGGAGCTTTCTAACATCCTCTGGCAAAGCTATTGCTTATGGAGACCTTATCAAGGACCTCTTATCTGCCCTGAAACTTCCCTCTGCTCTAGCAATTGTACATTGCCCTGCCCACACAGGGAATAGTGATCCTGTTTCAACAGGGAATGCACGAGCAGATTCAGCAGCTAAGCTCACTGCTTTAGGAGCCCCTGAGCATGTATTTAACCTCTCACCTTCTGAGGATGTTTCTCTCCACCTAACTTATGATGATTCTGAAGTAGAAAGGTGGAAAAAGAGATTCAAGGCTAAACAGATCAATGCAGTCTGGATGTCTTTGGAGGGAAAACCACTTCTCCCCTGGAAATTCTATCACCAGGTATGCCTCTCTATTCACAAGAAAGGCCATTTTGGCCCACAAGGCATTGTGGACTCAGTTATAAGGACCTGGTTAGCACCAGGTGTAACTAACATAGCATCTCGAATCTGCTCGGGCTGCTCCCACATGTTAGTCTTACAATCAACATGCTTTCTATGCTAAAGAACATGGAGGGCACCCTTTGGCATATACACCTTTTGAACATCTACAAATTGACTTTATTTCTATGCCCAAAGGAGGACAATATAAATTTTGCCTTGTTATTGTTGACCAGCTCACTTGATGGGTGGAGGCTTTTCCTGCCCCACAAGCAACTGCTGGCTTTGTGGCCAAAGTTCTCCTTAAAGAAATTGTTCCTCACTTTGGGCCACCAGCATACATTGACTCTGATAGAGGTACACATTTTACAGATACAATTCTCTCCCAGATTTATTCTTTCTTGGGAGTAACTCCTAGATTTCATACTCCTTACCACCCTCAAAGCTCAGGCCAAGTTGAATGTATGAATAAAGATCTTAAGAGCATGATTGGCAAATTATGTACTGAAACCCATTTAAAATGGCCTGATGTTCTACCTTTCGCATTATTCTATCTGCACAGTAGACCAAGAGGTGAACTCCATATATCTCCTTATGAGATGCTTTTTGGTCACCCTCCTATCCAAGCTAAAACTTTTTCCCCAGTCTATACATCACTGGTGGGAGGTGATACTTCTGTTGCTTCCTATATACAGGAACTACAAACTAGGCTACGTGAACTCCATGAAGGAGTTGCTGTTCAAGCTGGTCCTTTAGACTTTTCCTTGCATGATTTAAGTCCTGGAGACAATGTATATATTAAGAATTTTCAGCAGACCAGTGGGACCCAGCCTGCTTGGGAGGGACCTTTGCAGGTATTATTGACAACTCCTACTGCTATTAAAATTGGAGAAAAAAAATCTTGGATTCATTGTTCCCATGTGAACCGTCCACCATTTGTGGGTAAAGTAATTTCAGATAAAATTCAACCAGCTGCTAAAGAGCAAAGAAACCAAACAGAGCCCAGGGGTAATAGTTCCAATTTGCAAGCATTATTGCTCAATTGCAAACCCTGGGACTCAAATTCCGTAAGGTATCAAGAGATGGAAATTGTCTTTTCAGAGCCCTCGGAGACCAGTTAGAAGGTCATTCCAAAAACCGTCTCAAACACAGACAAGAACCTGCTAATTATATGCTCAGTCATAAAGAAGACTTTAGGTCTTTTATAAAACAAATATTCCCTTTGAAGAATATGTTGCTGATTTGAAAAAAGCTGGTACTTGTGCTGGGAACAATGCCATTGTAGCCTTTGCCAAACATAACCAACTGAATGTAATCATTCACCAGTTGAATGAACCTCTATGGCAAATTTGTGGCACAAATTCTATGCTAAAAAACTTCATATTTTCTACCATAATGGTCATTATGACAGCATTAGAAGAATCAATGATGATTCAGAAACCTTGATACGTTGGCATGCAGAGAATTGGGGAACCAGTTTAAAAAATGTGGTGTACCCCAAATTCTAGCATTATAAGCTTTTACCTTAAACAAGCTTTTCCTCCAACAGGTGAAGTACTTCTCCACCAAGAGCACATGGCTCTGTCTTCTAGAAAGGGTTATTGAACCTTATTGCTTGATTTATGAGGCAATTAATGAACATATTGAGTCTCACTGATGTTTTATTTCCTTTTGATAAATTGTTTATCATTTCAAGTATCTGTTATTGTCATTTTTCTAGATAGAGAATTCATCGACAAGATGATGTGGTTTACTTGCTTAATTAAGATTCTGTAATAATGTTTTATTAGCCATTCACATTCATTTATCATTTGTATGTCACTGTGACTATGTATACTCTAAGTATGGTTTGGGATTATATATATATATTTCAAGTATATCTTAAGTTATGCAGTGTAGAATGCACTTTTAACATCTAATTGCCTTTGGTGAAATTAATATGAGATTTATGATTTATAGAAGCTTACCATTTCAGAGACTAATTGCTCTTACAATGAGCTTAATGGAGATGGTTCAACTCCACATTGCAGGCCCTGGAGAGAATATATGTACAACAGGAGGAGAGACAGGTACATGTAAGATACCCTGATAGAGGCTGAGAGAACAGCCAAATACATTCAGGAAGTCCATAGTTGGCTTATGAGAGCAGCTATGTAGAGCACAATTGCTGGACATAGTCCAGTTTTCTCGTCTCTCACTCCAAAAATGTTCTGGTGTCATGTTATCCCTAATGCATGCACCTGGTTTAACTTAACTTGGCTTCTTCACTCAATGTGGTCGCATGGTCAGAATCGATCCACCTGAGGCCTAGCACAATTATTAGATGTCCATGCACCACAAGATGTGGTATGGTAACCTTTCCATAACATTTTCAGGTGTTATCATGGACACATAACTAAATTTGGCCTTGATCTAGACATATAGTGGTAAAAAGTGTTAGTAATGTCATAAATGTCTCAATTTCGTATTGCGTATGGATATGAGTATCCTCCAAAGGGGGGACTCCAATATGCTATATATATATATCAAGTTTAAACTTGTTTTTGTATATTTTGAAGAATTTTCATTGTTTACTTTGAACATTTTTGGACAATGCTATGCTAAAGATTAATGAAAATCCAGGAGCTCCAGAGACAACCAGAATCGAGAGACCGCCAGAATCCAGACCAGAGTCCAGTTCCCCTGATGACATCTCAACCCTCCTTCAAAAACAAGATTTTAAGGACTTTAAATGGACATTTTTGTTTTTCCTTCTGTTACTATATACATCATCTGTAATATGTATTTTCCCTTTCCTATATCGTTATTAGCATATTGTTTGTTAGCATTGGTTATGATATTCTGTTATTTTTTAAAGTTTATTTATTGTTTATTGTTTAGTGTTCCATCAAGGAAATACCCCCATATTTCTTGATGAAACAAAGGGGGGAATGTAAAGAATTAATTGTTATTTGAGGTTTTTATGCCTCAGCACGCACTGGTCTGGGGCTCCGCAAACCACATGTTGCTCCACCCACTGGTTGTAGCCATTGCCAGGGCGCTGGCACCTCACCTCATCACCACTTGCCGATGCCTACATAGGCCTGGCAAAATTATAATGATTGGAAGCCTAGTGAGGGCAGTCATGTGACTGTCAGAGTGGCCATCCCATTGGCTGGGGCCGTAGGGGATGTTTCTAGGTTGGGAGGAGGAGAATTGGGCATTCTAGGTGGAAGCTGGAAAGCGACAGGAGTTCTACTGTGTATTTTCAGCTGATTCCTGGGCGGTGGTATTTTTTCAGGTATTATAATTTCCCTTTCCCCATTTTATTTCCTTTCCCTTGATCCTACTGATCCTGTTTCTGTTTTTTTTTTTAAGTTTGTTCTTGTTAAAATAAATCTTGTTCTGTTTTGAGGGAGGCTGCCAGTCTCCTTCCTTGCCCCAATATTGTGGCGATCCTCTTAGCTAACACTCCCCAATTAAAAATTGGTCCCACACTATACTGAGACTCTTTAAAAGGGCAACATGATCTCATTATGGAGAAAACCCCATGCTTTCTCTCCTTACACAATTTTCTGTCACTGAATACTATATTCAATGCAGTCAATGAGATTGCCCAAGACCTCTGAAGTAGCAAGAATGGAAAAAAACAACAACAAACAAACAAAAAAAACCAAAGCCTATGCTGAGATCAACAGGATATTATGAATGCCTTTATAGCCAATAAAAGAGCCTCTTCTTTTACTGAAGACCACACTCAAGTGTAGAATGTACATACATATTCTACAAAATCTCCAATGTTCTCCATTCCATATCATCTATCCCCCTGGAATGAAGTTCACCAATGCCCCATGTTGAGAAATTACACTGGAGTCACTCTTGCTATACAGATATCCCCTATTCAACAAGGTATATTCAAGCTATATTTGTATATTTCCCACATGGAACCCTAGTAGAGAGGAAAATGGGTGAAAGAGAGGTGATTTATTGGAAAAGTCCCCCAAATTGAATCTGACTTGTGTTAGTATGGAGTAAACAAACTCTTTACCAACTCTGAACATCATATGATACTACAGTAATTTATCATCTTTTTTAGTATAATTAACAAGAATAATGATAAGAGTCAGCATGACATAAATGATAGACAATAGACTTCAGATCCAGGAAGATTTGATTTCAAAATTTGTCTGAGACACATATTGGCAATGTGAATCTGAGTAAAACACTTCACTTCTCAGTGATTTGAGTCACTAAGGCTACACTTTAAAGAAAAGGTATCAACCCAGATTGTTAGAGTTTGATTAGCCAGATCTGAATTCTAAATATTAAAGAAAATACAAGATAAGACCCTATCCATATTTTTTGTGCGATGGTAATTCATATAGGGTTAGAAGGTAGGATTCCAGAGCTCTCAAACTTAATCTTCCTTTTTTTTAATTTTTTTTTTGGGTCTGGCAATTGGGGTTAAGTGACTTGCCTAGGGTCACACAATTGTTAAGTGTCTGAGTCCAGATTTGAACTCAAGTCCTTCTGAATCCAGGGCCAGTGCTCTATGCACTGAGACACCTAGCTTCCCCTAATCTTCCTAAAGAGATAAGTGATATAGGTAATGTTTAGGAGCTCTCCTTCCTTCACTAGATATGTGAATTATTATACTCAGCCATGTGTTTTTCTTCATATTATTGAACATTAATTTATAGAACCAGCATCAACAAAGCTAGCAGTTTGGATTGGATTTCATGAACTCTAAGGTCTCTTTTTACTTTGAGATTTGATGATAATATTAATGTCCTTTTCAGCTCTGAGATTCAATGATCCTAAAGACCTTCATCTACACAGGAGATATGAAAGATCTCTGTTTATAAAGTTTACTTCTTTAACTCCTATATCTTTAGACAGCTGGGTAGCACAGTGAATAGAGCACTGAACTTGAAATCAGGAAGTCCTGAGTTAAAAGAGTGCTTCAGATATTTATTAGCTATGTAACCCTGGGCAAGTCACTTTACCTCTTTTATATCTGTTCCATTATTTGTAAAATGGGAATAATGATGGAACCTAGCTCCTGGGATTATTGTGAAGATAAAATTACACCAGTAAAATTCTTGGCAAAACTGAAAACACTAAATAAATAATGGCTATAATGATTATTTACCTGTAACAATTTGGATATATGATTATATGTTTCAATGACTTCATATGGATGCTTCCCTAATTGCTATAATTAAATATACATACATACAAGAAGCATAATTATTAATCCAAAAATCTTCCATTATTCATTTCTATTATGTGAATTGCTGAAACACACACACACACACACACACACTTCACCAAGTAATGCACCTTTGACAAACAAGGAATGTTTCTGAAACCCTATTTTATAAAGTTCATTTTAAAAGGTCCCAATACTGCTGATACTTGAATAACTACTTTTTATTTTGTTCTTGCAAAAACAGAGTAGGCACAGGGGAGTGATTGTAATGGATCAAAACCATGAATATTTCAGGACTCCAAAGAATCTTCCTCAGCATATTGCATACCATAAAACAAACTCCTATTTAAGTCATGTCAAGAAAAATCCTTAAGCAGGAAATGTAGCAGCAATGTGAAATATTCCTGAATAGATGCCAATCACCATGAAGGTTTGCTTCGTTTTTCCCCATCTAACAACTGAAGCATTCTGAACAGTGATAAAATAAAATATGAATAATATCCCATGTTGCTTTCCTTTAAAAACAATCAGTTTTTGTAAATTAAATTGTCTCCTCTCTTCTTGGGAGAGTGGAGAACTTAAAAAAGACCTTGTGGCAAACAGGATAAAACAGACCATAATTCTGCATGAGACAGGAATTATATCATATTCTTTGTCTTTCTATGTCACCTAGCAAATAGTGCCTTGAAGATAATAGCACACTCAACAAATATTTGGGGATTGAATAAACAGTTGGGCAAATTATTTTAAAAGATGTCTACCTGTGAATGACTAATGTCTTATTTGCCTTCAGAAGATTGGCTTGATAATTGGCAGGTGATAATGACTAGCATTTGGAGTAGTTTAGGAATGAAGGTGCAGTATGTCATAAACACTAAACTGCAGCCTAATCAGGGGACCAACACCCCTTCTAAAAGTCTTTACTTATCTCCCCAGGCTAAATGTATGATTTCCCTCCATTTAGCCAAAGATTTCTTCAATCTTCTTGGTTACTTTGTAAGAATATTGAGGTTAACAGATGTAAGCTGGTCCATTACTAAATGCACTGTTTGGTCACTTGACAGTTATCAATGTTAGAGAAATGCAATTATCAACACTAGACAAAGAGTGTCTTTGATTTTGGTGAGTAATATGCTCAGTAGTGAATTATTCAGAGCCTGGATGCTTGTCTAGCTCACCTGTACATACTTCAAACAATCTTTTAACTGAGTAGTCTCTGGAATCATAGCCAAACAGAAGAAATCTAATGGGAAATTGTAAGATAATAGGGAAATGGAGGGGGAGAGAGAAGAGATGCTAATAGATACAGTAGATTCTTGATGACCAAAGTCCTTGGAGATTTTTTGTCAAATCTTCATTTAATTTTCAATCTATTTCTGATTAAATAGCTGCCAGAATTATTGCCATTTATATCTGCAATCTCAGGGCCTTAAAATAGTGGAAGATATAGCCAAGTAGAAACTATAAGCATAGCCTTGGTTCTATCGAAGTTTTTATATTTCTGAGATTATCATTATGTAATTTATTATATTTTATTTTTTGATTGTTGTTGCGAGGCGCCATGACTATAGAATTCTGCATTAAGAGCTCACTTAGCCAATAGAGGAAATGTGTCAATAAATAAATTTTTCTCTGTCATGACATGTATTAATAAAACATCTCTGCCTTATTTGTAATCCAAATTTGTGAGATGTGGTACTTTTAATACTATGTTTTAGGTTATTTGGAATTTTTGTTTTTATTTGTTTGAGGTGCTGAGGGAAGAAATTAAAATTAGTGGGAATCTATCATTTCCATAACATACTAGGAATCCACTGTGACTATTTAGAAGCAATTTTATATTCTAACCAGATATTACTCTTGGTTGCCATGGCTCCCTTATTGACAAACAGATCAATTGTTGCTTCTAGTTTTTTATTGCTTCCTTGTTGTGTCAGTTGATTTACACTATTTGTTTATATTATTAATGTTTGTTCTTTTGTCAATTCTACATGTTTCCCATCATTAATAACTTGTTTAAATTGGTCAAGTATAAATTTCCTAAACTGTATTTTGTATCATCATCATCCCTTTATTCTAATTTTTATTTCTCTTCTAATTTAGAATTGTTTTTGGTCTTCGTCTAATAATCTTTTTTGTCTGATTATAAAGAGAGAACTGATTTATAAATTACTTCCAAATTAGTAAATTCTTATTTATTAGAATATGTAATTAATTTTATTTTAGTGATATCCGTCACAACCAGAAACTCCTGACTTATTTTTCTCAAAGCAGTTATTAAATGTACCTAGGCAATATATTGATGTATGGTCTATAGCCTGTTGATCTTTGATTTATTATTCTTGAATCATGGATTTAATGTTTTTTTCAGGGCAATGAGGGTTAAGTGACTTGCCCAGGGTCACACAGCTAGTAAGTGTCAAGTGTCTGAGGTCAGATTTGAACTCAGGTCCTGCTGAATCCAGGGACAGTGCTTTATCTACTGTACCACCTAGCTGCCCCTAAATTTTTTTCATAGTCTTCTCTATGCTCACTTTTGCATTCAAGTTATCCTTTATTGAAGTATATATTGATTTATTTTGACTCATGCAATGATGTTTCTTCTTTACTTTAGATGTATAAAAGCAGCATTGTCATCTTTTTATTTATCTGTGCGCAATTGAACTGAATCATCTTTCCTTTCTCAAACTCTTCGTATGTATGAACATGAAGTAACTTATTCTCACCAAATCTCTATTTCCTCATATAAGTACAAAATTAAAGATGCTGCTTTCTCTTACCATAGTTACCTTCTAATGAGGGAAACACAGGGAAGTGGTATAAGATACTTTGGTGCTGAAAGTTACTGGGATGATTCATGAGGCCATAAAGACATAAATTAACATACTCCCTAGCAGAAAAAGACACAGTTGATTTTATTATTGTTCCTGAATGTGTTAAGCAATACTGGAACCAACATGAAGTAGTGGTCCAGTAGAATCAGTCAACAATCAGAAGAATGGGATTCCAGAACAGATAATCTGGCAGTCAAAAACTTAAAAAAATTATGATATGTTCTCTGGACTAGAAGGTAAAAGCTATTGAGAAGATAATCTCAAAACTAGGAGATAAAACTCCCCCTAGTACATACTAAATGTGGTAATTCAAAGAGTAAAATGAGATTGGACTACAGATTTAGAGCCTAAAGGGTTATAAAGACTTACCTAATTCAGTTTCCACATTTTTCAGGTGAAGAAACAGACCCAGAGAGATAGAAAAACCTGTCAAAGTTATGGAATTTTCTTCTCCAAATCTTAAAGCACTAAATAAATATCTACTATTATTATTCTTATTTATTTCTTAAGCTAGAACATTACATAAACTGATGTTTTTAGGTTCTTTCTAAATAGTGGTGCAAATCTGGCAAAAATATCATATCCTTACATTAACACTGTGAATTTGACCTCCTCCTCTGCTCCTTTCCTGGTCCCCAGGCACAAAAGAAGCTGGAAACAAATGCAGGCAAAGAGGAGAACATGGACAGCTGAAGGAATCAGTATGCATAGATTGTAGGAAAGTGTCAAATCTGTCTTAATATAAAAGGACGAACATCCTGGCACTCTAGTGTGGCTGTGGAGAAACTATGGACAAAAGTCTCTTACAGGGCACTCAGAGGACCTAATTTGATATTAGGATTGCTTTAGGAATGTCTTATTGTCCTAGTATTAAATCAGTCCTGAGCTTAATTGGACTTGTTTTTGATGAAACATCAGCATGCTTTCCTAGATGGCTCAGGATCACCTGTACTTCCAAATAGCTGTATTAATACCTTGCTCATCCACCATAAGTTTCTTTAAAAAAACAAAATGAGAGCCATGCACACAGAATATAGCAAACATTGTGAAATACAATTTATGCTTGTATTCTTCATGGATTTTTCTAGAGAGCAGGGTAACAGAGGCAGCAATTGCAACTATTTTAATAAGTTGAAGAAAAAAATAGGGTCTCTGACATCAGATTCAATATTTCAAGTGCTTAGACTGCTGCTGAAGTATTCCACCATATTACTTCTCAAATGGAGGCATCCTGAAAAGGATAAATAGGAGGAAGCAAGAAGCAAGGGCTTTGAAGTGGAGTTTCAGACAGTGCTATAGTAATATTAGTCAGTAATTCTAAGTGACATTGAAAAAGAAAATGCCAGCCCCTCCTCCATTCTAAGAGTGCAGTTACATGACTGGCTTTGAAAGTGAATAAAGGACAGCAGTGAATCATTGAAATATATCTTTCTGACATACAGGCTCAAACCAGAGAGCCATAGACGTTGTTAAAGTGCTTCTTGCTTTAAAGTCTGTCATTTATTTGGAATTTTCTTCTTAAGTGAGTACCCTAGGATTATCCATTTAGCCTTTATCTTTTGGATTCCAAAGGAAGAAACCACTTACCACTCAAAAATCTCTAGACAATTGGGGAAAAAAGGAGAAAACAAAAAGGCAACTTTCAAAATAAAGGTTTCTCTGATACTTATTCAGTCCATAGATTACCTCTCTGGTTGCCAAGATATTTGCTCCAGTCTCAATTTCTGGTGGTCCTAGATGAAAAACAAGCCACAGGGAAGAGCAGTAAGCTCCAAATAAAACCAAGTTATTAAAGATCAATTTGAATTTTTAAAAATATAGCATAGTGCTAGAAATCTTTGATTTTATTTCCTATTTTTTGTAAATATATGACTTCCAGACTTGTCAACAGTAGGTAATAGAAGACCCAGACTTGAAAAAAGTACAATTTAACCAAAGTTAATTTTTTGGCTTTTTTCTTTAAGGATACCTAAAGTGTTGATCCACCCTGCCCTGTACACCACATATTCTGAATATCAAAAGAAAATGATTTGATCAGTCAATCACAAAAATGCATCTACTGTGGGTCAAACACTGTGGTGTGTTCTGGTGGTACAAGGTAAATGAAACAGTCCCTACACTCAAGTATCTTATAATGTATAGGGAGAGACAACATGTAAAAATATAGGAGAAGGTAGAAAATATTCACAAAATAAGTGCTAGGTAAATTTTGTTCAGTTGCTTTTGGTTGGGGGAGAAAGAAGGCATAAGCATCCAAGAAAATTTGCAAAGGATCTCACATAGGACATTTGTTTTTGCTGAACTTTGAAGGGACTAAAGTATTTTAAGATTGATGGTGAAGGAGCACATTACAGGTATGGGGAAAACCTCAAGTAAAGACACATAGATTGTTCCAAAATCAATGTTTCTCAAGAAAAAGAAAGTCAGTCAACTTATTCAAAAAATGCAGGATGGGCAGTGAGATCTCCTATAACTATGACTACTACTAGCACTTTTACTAGTACTACTACTACTACTGCTACTACTATTACAAATAAAAATACTGATACTAATATTAATACATTCCTTTAAAGTTTTTTTTTGCTTTTTTGTTTTTTAAAGATAGATAGGGTGTGGGGGACAGCTAGGTGATGCAGAGGATGAAGCACCAGGCATGGATTCAGGAGGACCTGAGTTCAAATCCAGCCTCAGACACTTGACACTTACTAGTTGTGTGACTCTGGGCAAGTCACTTTAACCCTCATCGCCACACAAAAAAATTAAAAATAAATAAATATACTTAGATTATTACTCATATGACTTGTAACAACCCTGTGATGTAAGCACCCTTTTCATCCCCCTTTTACAAGGGAGGAAAAACTGAGACTTAGAGAGGTAAAAACTTGTTCAAAATCATATATCTGCTAAGTTTCTGAGTTAAGATTCAAATTCACTTCTCCCTGACTATAAATTCAACACTATCAACTGCACCATCCAGCTGTCTAAAAGGATAGAAGGGACCATAAGAAATAGTTTATGAAGAACTCTAAATATCAAGCAGAGGAGATGATATTTTACTTTACACATAATAGCAGACAAGGGAATTAATTGAACATTGTAAAATGTGTGCTTTAGTATTATTGCCTTGTCAGCTCTATATGGACAATGAATGAGAGGAAAGAAAGACTTAAGCAAATAGAACAATCAGGTCCTTATTGACAGAGTTTGGTAAAGATGTAAAGTATAGAATATTAGTCAATGAAGGGGATGGATATGAGAAATGTAATAAATATAGAATTCACAAGACTTGGAAAGTGAAATGTTCAGTGTGTAAGATTCAAAAAGCAAGAATGGCTCTGTGATTGCAAACCTATGTGACTGAAAGTATTGTGATGCTCTAGACAGGAAAAAAGTTGAGCCTGAGGAAATTTAAGTGAAATTTGGAAAAATAAATTCAAGTTAGAGTTAAGATAGGAAAGATTCAGAGAGCATTGTGTTTGGGAGTAAAGGGAGATTGGACATGTCATAATGGAGATGTCTACCAGATATCTATTTTAAAATTTCCAGTACCTAGATGGTAATGTGGAATTTAAGTGTGGAAGTTCAGCATTTCCATAATCTTTGTTAAAATTACCAAAAGGCTGTTTGTTTTATACATAGGTAAAGTTGAATATCTAAATAGGTTCACAAGCAAGTTAATTCCTTGTAAATTTTAGACTAAGTTGAACTGAAAAAATATATTTATAAATGTCTCTGAAATGCACTTGAAATAGAATAAAAGGGAATAATTTGAACATAAAAGGCATGGGTTTGTTTTCTCCACACTCCAGTGAAATATAAATAGATGCAACTGGGTTGCTAATTTACTAGTTTGAAAGAAGAAGAAGATGATGATGATGATGACCATGAAGTACTTCACATATATAGCCCTATTATGTCATAACAAGGAAAAGAAGAAGGAAGGAAAGAAGGAAAAAAGGAAGGAAGGAAGGAAGGAAGGAAGGAAGAAATGGAAGAGGGAAGGAAGGAAACAATGAAAAGGAGGGAAGAAGGAAGAAAAAAGTGAGAGATCAGGAAGGGAGGGGGAAGGAGGAAGAAGGAAAAGAGAAAAGAGGATGGAAGGAAATGGAGGGCAAAAAGAAAAGGAGGAAGAAAGAAAATATAACTATTTTCCAAGCACTGTGATAGGCAGTGGAGATAAAATAATAAAGAGATCATATCTGTCCTTTTAGGAGTCTAAGTTCTAATAGAAGTCAGTATCGATTGGGGAGTACATAGTTCCTGGAACATAATACATGCTTAATAAAATCTTGTTGAATGACTGTACAAGAAGTTCTTTGTTCAAGTGAGGTAGAAATTTGTTTGCTTGATGGTGCTATGCAGATAATGAGAAAGAGTAGTTTTAATGACTCTTTGGGATGTGTAGCTGAAAGCATGGTGTGATGTGTTTTGCTAGCCAATAGTTACGTTGGTCTAAGTAGTCTAGAGGCAGCTAGATGGCTCAGTGGAATGAGTGCTGTACTAGTGTCAGGAATTACCTGAGTTCCAATCTGGCCTCAGACCCTCACTAGCTGCCCCTGGACAAGTCATTTAAGAGTTTGCCTTGGGGCATCTTGGTGGTGCAGTAGATAGAGCCACTGGCCCTGGAGTCAGGAGGACCTGAGTTCAAATCCGGCATCAGACACTTTACACTTACTAGCTTTGTGACCCCAGGCAAATCACTTAACCCCAATTGCCTCACAAAAAAAAGAAGAAAAGTTTGCCTTAATAAAATGGAGAAGGAAATGGAAAACCACTCCAGTATCTTTGCCAAGAAAATCTCACAGAGACTATGATCCACATGGTCAAGAATAATCAGACACAAATGACTGAACAACAACAAAAGTAAACTAGATTATACATACTTATTTCATAACCTACACTGTAATGTACTGGGGCTCCAATGATGATTGGATTAACTTCACCAGGAACTGGGCTTAAATTCTGGAAAATTCTGCTGTTGGGATTAAATTTTCAGGTCTAGTGTGTTGGGTGCTAGTGGGAAAGAGAGGTCATTGGGGGCAAGAAGTTGAGGAGATGCCAAGATTCTGTTTTTTTTATTGTGGTGAGGGAAGGACAAAGAGCAAAGTGTAATTTTAAACCTGATTTATCCCTATAATTGGTCTTATTACATGAATATTAAATGAGAAAACACAGCTGCTAATTATTTTTTTAAAATATAAAACTGCACAAAACACCAGAGCTTTTAAAACCTTAACATGCTATAGGAATAATATTGAGATATTTAAATAGTACTTTAACATTAGGGTTTTTTCTTTCTTTCTTTTTTAATTAATCTGTCCTTGCTACCAACCTCCCCCTCCCAAACTGAGCAAAAATTTTAAAAATTAAAATTAAAATTTTCAAGATATTCCTTCATAGTATGGAAGAATAAATTACCCAAATTCCCTTGCCATCATCCCAGGTTTTTTTCTCTATTTCTCCTTTTCATCTCTCCTTCACATTCCTCCCTCCAACAATTTGAGGTTATTTATTCATGATTATTCCCATAATTATCCTGTTTTCCACTTCACTTCCCTCTCCTATTTTCCTTTGCAGTTAAATGTGTTTATTTTTTAAGTTTTATTTATTTGTTTTGTTTTTACATTATAAACATTTATAGAGTATTCCTACCTTATAAGAGATTCCTACCTTACAAGAAATCTCTATTTATCTAAAATAAAATGATTAAGGATAACTCATCATAGAGTGACCTCAGTGGAAAATGCATGCCATATTTCATATCTGTTGTAACTTGCAACCCATCTCTCCATTTTTCTAAATGAACAAAAAATCTATTTCCTCTCCCTCTTACCTTATATCCCATTGAAGAAAAAAGGACACATTTCCTATAAAGATACACATAACCAAACAAAATATTATTATTGGCTTTATTTAACAGTCCTTTCTGCTGGGCTTACAGGAGAGTCTTATGCGTAGGCTCCAGCTACAGTTTCATAAAGTATTCAGCTGGATTTTATCTAAGACCTTTAACCCACAGCTAATCTTGGGACACTAGCATCTATCTGGACCTACCCCAAATTGTTGGAGCTGTTCTCTGGCTGGATGCTCAAAGCCAAGGGCCACTAGGAAGGTTTGTTGCTATTGTGTTGTTTGTCCTTTGTTCTCAAAGAGAACCATGACAGGATGTCATGATTTTCAATGATTGATTTAAGTGACGAAGGGCTGTGCAGGGTCACCACCTCACTCTCCCTCCAGAGTCACCTGAGTTCAGTAGCAAGATAATAAATCAGTATACCTGGAGAAGGTCTGGATGTTTGAGGCAATCACGGTTAAGTGACTTGCCTAGGGTCACACACCTAATAAGTATCAAGTGTCTGAAGCTAGATTTGAACTCAGGGCCAGAGCTCTATATACTGTGCCACCTGACTTAGGCTACAACACTGCACTTCCAGATGCTAAACTAAGTGGGAGCATGGTTGACTAATCCAGAATCCTTCAGAGGATTTCATGGCTCTAACCCCCCCCCCCACCCATTTTGCCTTCTTCCTACTAGTTTCTTGATCCCAAATTCTGTTCAGGTCTCTGAGAGTCCATGTGTGGATTCTTGGACTGGGTAAAGGAGTCTAGAGGTGCCTTTTTTTATTGCTTACCATATCTGCTCCACATCAACTCTCTGAGCTACTATAGTTGTCATTATCCCCATTTTACCAAGGATGACCCTTGGGCTCTGCAAAGGTCAATGATGTTTATATATTTAGTATCTTTCAGAAGAAGGATTTCAAGTCTACTCTTCCTGATTATAGATTCAGTGATCTATTAACTAGACCATGCTTCCCCTTATCAAGGTGAGTTATCATAATCAGAATCATAAATGCTTTTATAATGGTAGAAAGGCATAGTGAAAATAATTTTGGACTTGAAATTAGGAAGACCAGTATTCAAATACTGCTTTTAAAATTGTTACGTAAATATGACACTGGGCCAGTTACTCTGCTACTCTGGACTTCAGTTTCATCATCAGTAAAATGAGGAGTGTTGGACCAAAGGACCACTAAAATCCCTTTAAGGCCTTGATCCTTTGCCCTGTGATCCTGTGGCTCTTGAGGGGACTATCACCATGTACAGTAAGTAAAAACATGGGCTGACTTCATCGTATAAATGGAGCACCAAAGTTTAAGCTACTCTTTGCTTTGTGTCTCAAAATAAGTGAGACTTCCTCCTAGAGAAAGAATGTTTTTAATCCTTTAGGCATTATGCATTGACCATAAATTCTTTTATCATCAAGCATTTACTGAACCAGCAGCTATGGGAAAGATTCCAGGAAGGGCGGTCAGGAAGAACTTTGTCCTTTCGTTTTGGCAGAGTACATTGCTTTTATGATTCAAAGGGGAAAATAAGTTCATTCTGTATTTGAATCATGCAGAAACAATACTATGCCAACACTTAACTGATTAAAAATATATAAGTAATTTATATTTCGCAGAGGTCATTTTCCATTAATACATTTTATACTTCAGGAAAAAGAGAATAAAGAAATAGAAAGAAAAAAGAAAAGAGAAAGATGAATTAGTGGTTTATCATAAATATAGCTTTCATCTATGTTTGAAATTTACAATAAACATTTATTAAGACCCTCCCTTATTAAATGCAGAGCATGGAGCTAGGCATTGGGAATAATAATCCAAAACTTAGTCAGGACAAGGTCTTTGTCTTCATTAACATTATAGTGTAGTAGTGGAATGGAAAAGAACATAGATAGCCATAATTCACAATACCCAATAAATGGTATCAGAGACTACAAAACAGAGGGCCATGTGAAGTCCCAGGGAAAAAGGTGACAGATTATTTTAGCATAGTTTCTGAACAGAATGATTTATCTAAGTGGGTTGCTTGGAGTTTTTCCTGGATTGATTTGCCCCAGATTCAGTGTAGTATTCTACTTAAAAAAAAAAAAAAGATTGATCACACAAGATGAAGTAATGCCTCTCCATGTCAGAGTTTTAAATATAAAATTCTATTGAAGGTTTGCCCTCCTGTCCACCACCACCACCCTTCAAAAAGGGAATAGGTGATTCTTAAATTATGTGGAAACTTGTTATTTTATTTTGAAAAGACTAAGATGTCCTAAATTAAAGTTGTGCCATCCCTTGCCTCCAAGGGGAGAAAAAAGGAAAAAAAAGGGAAAAAAATCCCACCCCAAATTTAAGAATGTGCTTTATTACAGAGCAGTATTTCACCCAAAATCTTATCACCTTACAAATCAATTTACTTTTTGATATCACTTTCTCAACTCCTTTGGTTGCCTCTCACTTCTATTAAAGGGCTAGAAGGCAGAGCATTAAACTCCTCACAAAGACTTCCTTTAAAGAGAACTCAGAACTTTTTGGGTAATTCTACATAGCCATTTAGCTTTTCTATTTGCTTTCAACCGAAAAGGACCATCCTACGTCTGTGCCAGCATACTGCACCCCATGATTTTCAGTTTCATTCTGCATGGTATCTACCCCAGTTAGACTGTGAACTCTTTGAGAACAAGGGCTTCTCTTTTGCTTATTTGCATTTCTAATGCTTAGCATCAGTTTCTGGCACAGATCAGAAAATACATGTTTATTGAATTAAATTATAGAAAAGTAAAGAAAACAAATTAAAACAACTCAGGTACCAATTCATATCTTCAGAGTAGCAATATAACAAAAAAGGAAAATATTGTATGCTGGAGGGGATGTGGGAAAACTGGGACACCTAATACATTGTTGATGGAGTTGTGAACTGATCCACTATTATGGAGAACAATTTGGAACTATGCCCAGAGGGTTATAAAACTGTGCATGCCATTTGATTCAGCTGTACCACTACTAGGTTATATCCTAAAAACAGCCCTCAAAAGAGAAAAACACCTATTTGTTCAAAAATATTTATAGCATCTCTCTTTATGTTAGCTAAGAATTGGAAATCAAAGGAATTCCCATCAATTGGGCAACGGCTAAAGGTCATAAAATATTGTGTGTGGGTAGAATAAATGACAAGCGGGATGATTTCAGAAAGGCCTGGAAGATTTGTATGAACTTGAGGTATAGTGATGTGAGCAGGAACCAGGAGAATATTGTGCACAGTGACAGCATATTGTTCAGTGAAGTACTGTGAATGAGCAACTATCTCAGCAATAAAATGAATCAAGACAATTCCAAAGACAAAATGATGAAGCATACTATCCAAACTCCAAAGAAGGAACTCATATTGATTGAACACAGATGAAGCATGCTATGTTTATCACTTTCTTTCCCTTTTTTCTTTTGAGTTTTCTTATACAAAAGAGTAATATGATTATATTTTACATAATTTCATATGTATAACCTATATCTGCTTGCCACCCTTAGGGAAGGAGGGAGGGGAGAGAGGGAAAAAGGAATAGAATTTGGAACTCAAAACTTTAAATAAAAGTGTTTATTAAACTAAAAAAGAAGAAAAGCGAAGTACAGTATTATATACCTTTTGTATGCTCAATAAATGCTACCTTCTTTGTTTATTCAGGTGACTTTGTCTAGTATTTTCCTTTAAAGGGAATAACCATGTATTTTCTATTTTATAAATTTTGTTTGGAATATTTAAGTGAAGATTGAAGTATCAGTGAGGATTAAAGTTTTGGAAACAATAATGGGGAAAATGATTTTTGGAATCTCTTCTAATGTTGCAGTGGACCATTCTCCATTGAGACTCCATGAGATGCCCATATATTCCCCAAAGAAATTTGATTATAATAGGATAAGATCTAGTGGCTGAAGCAGCAATATAACTTCTCCAAAGCTGATATTCCTACAAGTATTCAGTGTCAATACTCTCTTCTCCCCTATTATCCAAACCTATCTCAAATCTTTTGTGCCAAGATCTGAATAGCTGACAATGTCTGAAAACTAGTTCTTTTCAGTATATTTGCATTAGAATGGGTATCAGTGCAAAAGCACTGAATTTCTGATGTAGAAATTCCAAATAAACACCATTATATGGAAGATTTCAAAGGGCTACTGAAACTTTTCTATTCCTGTGACACTACACTATTTAGGCAGGTGCCTACTCTATTAATGATTGTATCTTCTGACAACCATTTGGACTACATGATATTCTTCCAATATGATTTCAGTGGATGCAAGTATATCAGCAACTAAACCATAATGAGGTATCACTTTACTTCAGATTCCTGGACATAAAGATACATAGATAGATAAACGGAAAGACAGACAGATATAGATATTTTCCCCCCTTTTTACCATCACTAAGGGTTTTTAAGATTAGGTGGTATTGATATCCCATTTTAGAAGGTATAGGCCAGGATGAGGATTGGGTGCAGGCCCTGACTCTACTTTAACCTGTGACTTAAATATTAGTTAGAACCAGAAACTAACCATCTGTCCTGCTGTCCTATGTGTACTGATCTTTTTCTAACCTTTGCTTTACATTAGAATTGCTACTGTGGAGAGTGTGCTAATCTACCATCCTATTATTCCCATTTAAACCAACACTCATAGGCTCCTCTGTCTCATCCATGTCAGTCTCATTCCTTCTGGGTCCCTTATTCCAAGTGCAGCCTCTGATACCCCATTTCTACAGCTGAAAAAGTAACCTTGATTTGATATTAGGCCTGTACTCTAAAGCTGAAACTTACTATTTAATATTAAAAGTACTACACATATGTTGCTTCTACAGAGTAGAGTGGATGCTCCTCTAGGATAAGATCTGCTTAATTTTTGTCTTTGTATCCCTAGAAACTAGCAAAGTGCCTTAAACAGTTTATAAATATTTACTGAGTAAAGGAGTCATTTTCTTCGTACATCCAGAAGAATCTTTCTAAATATGAGGGCATCAATTGAGTTTAATGATGATCAAGAAAGTATTCAATTAAACAGAAATTTGTGGATAATTCCAAGGAAGGTCAAAGGATGGACAGAATTTCTTCCATTTAAATTATAAAGAAAAAAATATGAAGTATTATGTGGGGACAAACTCAAACGAAAGCCACTAAGTGTATTTAAAGACAGTTTAGTGCAAGAATTAATGGGTGGGTCCCCGGTCCTGCGCTTCTGCTTCTGGTCTCGAACCCTTTGTGCTGAAGGTCACATTGAGTCTGCAATGTCCAGAGGAGCTGCGGAGACAGCAAAAGGACTGCTGCAGAAGCGACCTCAGTCCAGGAGCCACCATGTCTGAAGACATCAAGTCCAAGATAGAAAACTACCACACTGTACCATTTGACAGCCGGCTTCCCAACCAGACCAGACTCGCTACTGCTGGCAGAACTACCTGAATTTTCACCATTGTGAGAAGCCATGAACGATAGAAGCGGTGACGCATCTGCCTGCGAGTGGTACAAGCGTGTCTACAAGTCCTCTCTGTCCCGCATCCTGGGTGAATTCTTGGGATGATCGCATTGCAGAAGAAACCTTCCCAGGGAAAATCTGAGCCACTTTCTCTTCCTCCCTCATCCCAACCCTGATGCCTGGGGCTGGATCCCCTCTTCCTTCTGAGTGGGAGGATCTTTGACTGCCCCTGCACTGGGAGACCTGAGTCATGTTAAAATAAGCTGTATTGGAATGGGGGTGGGGGGGGAGGGGAGAATTAATGGGTGGCAAAAAAGAGAAAAAGACCTATTTGTACAAAAATATTTCCAGCAGTTCTTTTTATGATAGCTATGAATTGCAAATCAAAGGAATGCTCATCAATTCTGGAATGAGTAAACCAAAATGTGGTATATGATAGTGATGGAATATTATTGTGATATAAGAAATGACAAGCAGGATGATTTCAGAAAAGCCTGGGAAGACTTGTATGAAACTGGTGTATAGTGAAGTGAGCAGAAGCAGGAGAACATTATGCACAGAGACAGCAATATTGTTTGATGAAGAACTGTGAAAGACTTAACTATTCTCAGCTATACAATCCAAGACAATTGTGAAAAACTAAGATGAAATATACTATCCAATTCCAAAGAACTCATAATGATTAAATATAAACTGAAGCATGCTACTTTTTACTTTCCTTTTTTTATTCAAGTTTTCTTGTACAAAATGACTTATTTGGTAATATTTTACATAATTCCACATATATAACCTACATCTGATTGCTTACTGTCTCAGGAAGGGGTGGGAGTAGGGGAAGGAAAGACAGAATTTGGCCCTCAAAACTTTAAATAAAAATGTTTATTATAAAATAAAAATAAATCCAAGGAGCTTAGCAAAGAATAAAAAAGAATTTATGAGTGTAAAATAAGATAATCTTGAGAAACTACTTAGAGAATATTGTATTAACATTATCAAATTAATTTTTCCAATCAACAAAATTCTATTTTCTTTCCTTCTCATCTTTCTGCACTCAATCGAAATTGTTTTTTAAAAAAATCATTTTTATAAACATGCATTGCAAAGCAAAAGAGATTCCTGCCACTACAAAATTATTTGCTAAATTGTTATAAATCATTAGTTAGAATTTGTTTTGTGTTACCCTAGAGAAAGCCTCAAATTCCCAAACTTATGATAATGGGGGAGGGACATATCCTCTGTGCATTTTGGAGGTTTTCTTTATTTATGCAATCTTAGTAATGCTTACACTAACCTCTATTGAAGATGAAGATAAAATGCCTTACTCCACTTGGTATGGGCAGAGAAAAATGAAAGATCTCAAATAATACAAAGCCCCGTCCCAGAAATTGGTTATACTCACTCTGATCCATTAGTGATTGATGTACAACTTTTAGAAGAGGTCAGAAGTCCATGCCAGTCACTAGAGCTAGGAATGAGAATTTTTCAGGCAACAGGGGACTCTGTATTTTCATGAGTCCATGTCCCAGTTCTGGGAATCAAACCAAAATTACTGGTTCCAGAGTTTTAACATCCTTAGGGAATTGTATTTTAATTTCCTTATTCCTTTGTCTGGTCATAGGAAGAATATATGTTGATAACTAAACAAAGGTAAACTATGCATTTTCTAAAACTCCGGAGTTAAGATGAAACTTGTGTGTAAGAAATTGAGAGAGGTCATAGGTACACAGCCATTTAATAGAATTTTATGAGTTATTTTTTATTATATACTATTTATTTGCTTAATTATTCTATGTCAAAAAATAAAATTACTGTGTTCACTTAGGCAAATTTTTTCTATTTCTTTGTAGTCAGTTCCACTATGACAAAATCATATCGCTGGAACTCACTGACATTTAGGTCAAGAAAGAGATAGTCTTTAGCCAATAATTAAAACTTATTTGAATTGGGTAAATCCCTATATTTACACACTCCTAGATCAGGGGTGTCTAAAAGGGCAATCATAGCGTAATCACAAAGGATGTACAATCACCTACTTAGGGAGGGAGAAAAATAGATTTCATCACACTCTGTGGTGGTAACCAACCCTGATGTTTGTCTCAAAAACCCCACCTATCAATATTGCCCAATACTTTTTTCCTCCTTCTACCCAAGTAAGCTCACATATTCCCCTCATGCCCTAACCCCAAGTCACTGCTCTTTCTGAACCAACCTAGTGTTGTGACTTCAGTTCAATTATAAACCTATTACAGTAGGCACTTCTGGCATGAGCAGTAGTTTTTTATAAATGTCCTCAGCTCTACAACCTCATGTTCATTACTTCCTCCCTGGTCACTTCATTGCTACAGCAGATATTCCATAGTTCCAGGTCAAAGATCAATGGAAAAAGAGGAAGTCTTACAGCATAAGCAGGTATTGACTTTTAATCTGTTGCACAAATTTCTTCTTTTTTTCTTTTCCTAAAACTGACTCTTCAATAATTCCTTATTTCTGTCAAAAATGGCACTTTGACATTATATTAGAATCCTCTTTCTTTCAACTTACATATCCAATCATTTGGTAAATCTTATAATTTCCCGCTCTACAAGGTGATTTGTATTTGTCCCTTTATCTCTGCCCATTCAACCACCACCCTAGTTCAAAATCCTATTACTTCTCTCCTGGAATGTTGCAATAGTCTGTCAAACTGTTATCCCTGCTTCAAGTAATTCTGCTCTCCAATCTTGAGACCACACTTGAGATCAAACTGGTTTCCTAAAGCATGGATATGCTTGTATGACTTCTAAAACATAACCTCTAACAGCTCCCTATTCATTTTAGTATGAAATAAAATTTCATTTTAATATTTTAAAAAGATATTTATTCTTTGATTAAAATTATAATGCATGTATTATTATATAGTAATAGAGAGAAACAGACGTAGACATTTGATTTCATTTATATAGGAACTATCAGTGAGGAAATCTCCTCTCTAGGGGTTAGCACAGTTAGTGCCTATGTCACATAGTAGGTGTGCCTAATAAATGCTAGTTTATTTGACCATACTCATGCAAGTCAATGTGTTCCCTGGAACTTGCAGTCTTTGGGGAGCTTTTAGAATCCTGAGAGACTGAATGATTTGCCCAATGTCACAAAGCCCTTATTTATCAGAGGCAGAATTCTAAATGTAACACCTAAAATCCAAATCTAAATCGAATACTCAGCTTTAGGACTTTCAGGTTGACAGTTATTTTTTCCCCACTAGCACCACCTTGTGGTTAAATATATATTTATATAACAGCCATCAATCACAGCTCTTCAAAAGGATTGGGGAAATCAGGAAACAAAATTCAGGCTTATATTACAGAAATACTTAGATTCTGATTAGAATAGCTCACTCACAAGAGTGCAGATACTCTCTCAACCTGTGAATAGTGCAGCCCCTATCAGATGATTCTTGTATAAATCTACCATAAATTACTGAAAGAAGTGCTGGTAGCTTTTCTCTAACCATTAATAGTGTAGTCCAGGCTAGCCTGAGCATACCCTGGCAGAGTAATATAGAGGTCATGTGTTCCCTACCACATGGTGGGGGGGGTAGCTTCTTTTCTGTTTCCTTAAAACTGGAGAAGGCCAAGCTGATTGTTCTTTGGCTAACTTTTTCTTTTTTTTTCTGTCTCTCTTTTTAGCAACTCATATTTAATGCATCCAGGATGAAGAACTCAGTGTATCCTCAGAAAGCAATGAACCCATGAGATGAGAAGATTTCCTTTCCCTGTAGCCTCTTGTACCCATTCCAAAAAATGGACCTGAGGGTATTTGTTCCTGTTATATGTTGTTCATGCTCCTCAGTTTCAGGTATAGAAAATTATCCCCCTTTTCACCTGAAGTCCAAGCCATGATAACCTCGGAATGAGGATTGCAGGGAGAGTGGCACAACCAACCGGCCCAGCTGGGAAGTCAGAAGAAGCAGGCATTCCCACGACTGGGGTTTGGCCTTGGAACCGGAACTATGCTCTATGGGAACTAACCTTCCCTTTTCACTTCCCCTTCCCCCAGACATTGACATTAATACAAAGTGGGGTGGGCAAGTTATGCTTCTCAATTGTTGGGGAGTAAGTTTGCGTATTTATGATTATCCCTTCTGAAAGTAAAAACTGTGTAAAACGTAATTTGACTATTAGTGACTGATAGAACTGGGATTCAGGCGAACTCCTCCCTACACGTGGGAGGATAGCATCAGTGGCAGCTAGAGCCACTTGCAAAAAAACCTACTGTGTGACCCTGGGGCAAGTCACTTAAACCCCATTGCCCTGCAAAAAAAACAAAACAAAACACACAAAAAAGCCTAGATGCCCTAAATCCCCTCAAGGGTAGTAAAGAGTATGGGCAGAGGGGGTGAAATGGTAAAATCTAACCTACTGGGCTTCTAGTCAGTGAAGGGGAGGACAGTATGTGTTATACTAGAGAAATTCAAACAGTGACTCTCATTCTTGGTATGTGACTGACAATTTCCTTTCCAGTTATACATATTCTTGATGATTTATTTTGTTCAACTCTTTTAAATCAATGTATTTCTTATTATACTTCTATATACTATTTATAACCAACATCTGATCATGTCAAATTCTGTAAATATTGACGAAAATCCTACTCTGTGCTATTAAAAGCACTCTGAGGTCACAGAATATAAATGAAAATTTCTATTCCATCTCAAAGAGTTTATATTCTGTGGCAGCATTTCATGTACAAAAAGATGTAGAAGTGAATGTTTCAAAAGGGAGAATGAAGTAACAAATAGAAGGGTAATCAAGAAAATCTCCAAGTAGGAGGTGTTGTATGAAATTAAAACCAAAGTAAGTTAGAGATTCTCTCCAATTGCCCTTTGAGATTTCACGATTTAGAACTTCCAGTAACTGTCCATGACTTAGAGCCATATAGCATATAATTTATATACTTAGGATGTCATTGGTTGGGGCAATAATCCCACCAATCCTATCCTCAATTAATAGATTTTTTTCTGTTTTTGTGGTTTTCAGAATTACAGTGTTTTAAAATATCCTCAGCCCTGCGGCAGATCTAATGATTTGCCTTTCTAAAAGATACGTTGATTCATGTTGAAAACATAAGAACCTGTTCTCTTACTAGCCCTTATATTCAAATATATTAGAGGTTGGTAGACTAATGGAATTTGTTGTCCATTGGCATGATCTTAGAACCCCCATGGTACACTCCCCTCTCTCCACCTTCTCTGCCATAGGATAATAAATCATTATATCTGGGCTTTAAAAGAAGAATTAGGAGAATAGTGTTCAAAAAGATGTGTTTTTGGAAGAATTCTTATTGAAGTCAAGGTGTTTCTTGAATTGCATACTACTTTAAACTCTATTTATTAGACTGTTAGATCTAGTGATGGAAGAAACCTTGGTAAGCATCTTGTGGACATTCAAAGTTTAGATGATGAGGAAATTGGAAACCAGGATATTAAATGATCTGTCCAATATCATATCATTAGGAAGCACTGATGTCAGAATTTGAATCAAATTCATTTGATTCCAAATTAAGGGCTCTCTACTATACCATTCTTACAACCATCCTCAATTTTAATAAGAAATAACACTTCAGGTCCTTTTACGGATATTTTCCATGATATTACAGAAAACTTTGTGTTAGTCTAAATAACTTTTAAGTATTTTGGTTCTTGTCAATTTTCAGAGGGTCATTGAACAGTTTTCCCTATAGGTGTGTATGTGTGTGTGTGGTGTGTGTGTATACTTCTCTCTCTCTCTCTCTTCTATATATATATTTATATGCATATATATATATATTATGTAATATGTGTGTATATATATATATATGTATATATATATATATATTTCAAAAAGTTTGAGATATATTGGAAGATAGATATGTCTAGGGAGGAAACTTCAAGACTCAATTTTTCTATTTTTATTGCTAGACTTTCTTATAGATGTTCCACCCCCCAAAAAGAAGATATTTTCATATATTTTTAGTCATCTTTGTATAAAGATAGTCATAAACTTTTTTAAAAGTTTTAATTTCCTTTGTTTTTACCATTTATGTATACATTCAACATATTGCATATAGATAAAATATAGATAGAGAGTGGATATATAGAATAGATAGATGAGAGATAGAGAGATGACATGGATAAAGACATAATGCTTATCAACTGGCATTTGGCAATGTACCTTGTGTACTTTTTTCCTTTTAATAAAAGTATTTTCTGTGTCATTTAAACAAAAAAAAAGTTTCCCTCCCTCAAAATATCTTGAGAATCCATTACTTTTTTAAAGAATTTTTACTTTCACCATAAAATGCATAATATAATTGACATTGTTAATATGATTATTAAAATGATAATGTACATAATTTGAGATAATATTGTTCAATATGAGATTTAAATGTGCTTTAGATCTTCTGAATTAATTAATAGATTTTCCTGAAGACATCACTGGTCATACATAGGGGAAATATTGAACACTATGCAAAGCAACCCTATGTCTCCCAGAACATTCATTTTTGGTGTCAATTTTCAGGTTTTCCACTATTGAATTTTTATATAAAAAGAACATTTCTGAAGCTTATTACTTCCAAGGGAAAATGATTTAACAGCAAGACCAGTGAGTTACCATTAAATCATGTCAATCAATCCATCCATCCATGATTACCTGACAATTTGCAGGGTTACAGAGCTTATCTTTGTAACAGGAAAAATAAAAGATGAATTATATTCATCAGGCTAATTCATAAATTTTGTAGTAGAAGAAGTAGATTTGTAATATTTAATTGCTGGACATGTTGGGGGTATAATGGGAAGTCTCTTGGTTGGTAGAACTGCTAGATTCCATATTCCATTGGCTTAGAACTTATGTCTTTCATTCTATGATTTTTTTCATTTTTTTTTTTTTTTACTTTATTGGAATGTTTTCTTTTAGTGGTCTTTTAAGTGTCTGCTTTGATGTATGATACTCATTGAATAAGAAGAACTAATTTAATAAAGGAGGAAGTTTGGTGAACTAAGAGTCAACCCCCACCCTCCATGTGTCTGAAAAGGACAATTGGACCTTTAGTAAAGAGTCAAATGATATCAAAGTTTAATCTTATGATTATTTTATCTTATTTCTATAAAGATATATTTAGGCTGATTTTAACTTATCTTCTATTACATCTTGTTAAAGTATTCATTCACTAAATATTTGGGTAATTTAGGCTTAAAGGAATATTTAGTGTTAGCATGGTTCTTCCTAAGGAAAGGAAATAATCCTCCTTCAATCAAACTAAGATAAATCAAAACAATCAATATTAACTGATGTTGAGATGACCTTTTTCATCACAATTGTAAAGTTAGTTCACAATCATCTTTTGACTGTTCATATCCTCTGGATAGGATTTTCTTTCTTTTCAACAAGAGGTTCTTGTTGGGAAGTTCTGGGGGAAAAGATCTATATGGAGTACAGTAAGAAGGAATCTGAGCAAACTTTCCAAAGGAAGTGATAAGAATAGTACATAATATGACTCAGTGTACCTTGTGATCCAATATTACTTGAGCCCATGCTAGTCACCTAATAAATAGCTTAAGTTGACATTGAGGTTTTTTCTCTCATACGACATGTTCTATAGAAGAGATTTAGAGTATGGTGGATATTAATAATGGTAATAATAGTAATGCCAATACTAACTGATATTTATATAGTATTTTTTTAAGTCTGAAAAAATAATTTTCATATATTATCTCTTTTAAGCCTCAAAAAAAACCTTGTGAGATTAGTTCAGCAGTTATTTTATCTCCATTTAAAGACTTGAGAGATTAAGTGACTTATCAAGGTAACACAACCATTAAATTTCTGAAACAGGTATTTTGAACCTAGGCTTCCTTGACTCCAGTTCCAACACTCTGTCAGATATGGTACACTGTAATGAGGAGCTAAAGTTATGTTACATAAGTCTTTTAAAAGCATAAAAGATTCTTCATTTTTCAAATGATTCAATGCTAAAATCAATTGCTATAAACATATTTAATCATTAGAATTCCAGGACTGATCATGGGCCCTCTTCTCTGCTCTGTGCTGTTCTCTTCCTTTCCCTTACTTTCCCTTGCCTTGCCATTTCTTGCCTTCCCTTCTCCTCTTCTCTTCAAGTCTTCTCTTCTCTTCTGCTTCTCTTCCCCATCTCTTCCTTTGACTTTCTCTGAGTGTCTCTATCTCTGTCTATTGCTGTTTCTCTTTCTTCTTTCTTTCTGTCTTTCTCTTTCCCTCCCTTTATCTCTGTGTTTTTCTTTGTGTCTCTCTGTCTCCCTCATTCTCTCTCTGTCTCTGTATCTCTGTCTCTCTGTGTGTCTCTGTGTGTCTCTCTGTTTGTCTCTCTCTCTGTCTCTCTCTGCACCCCCTCCCTCTCTTCCCCCTATAGAAATGACTCTGGAATCTCCATTTCTAGCTCCAGTCTCTCTCATGAACTTCATTTCCCATTTTACCAACTGTCTCTTGGATAACTCAAAGTGAATGTCCTACAAACATCTTAAACTTAACATGTCTAAAACATGTAATTTGTTTTAACCCTAAACCCACTTATCTTTTACACTTCCCTTTCTCTGTCTATGATGTCAGTGCCTCAGAGGGTCATTACCTTGACATTATCTTTATCATTTCACTCTCTATTACTACATTTACAAACCTTACTCTTAATAACCTCACAATATCTCTGGAATCTTACCTCATATGCATTCATAAAGACAACCTTCACATAATATATGAGCTGCAATAATGAAGGAATTCAAATTTAATAATTCTACATTTGTTTTTATTGGAATAGAGCACAATAGGAAGACTGCCAAATCTGTTTCATGTCATGTGTTTCTTGCTTTCCTTCTGAGTTTCATCAACATTTTGTTATTTGATCATAACAAAACAACACAAGTAGAAAAATGAGCCTGATACAAAACCAAAAAGATTGTTTCATGTAGGTCATTTCCTATATATGATAGTAGAGTGACATATTTATACCTTTTTATGCCCTACCTTTGAGATTTCCAAATTTTTCAATATTTTGCCTTGAAACATAACCAAAAACTCCCAGGATATATTTTGACCCTTTTAAAGCTATTTCTTAGGCTTTTCTTTTTTAAATAATCCAAGAATTCTATAATAGTATTTTTCTGAGAATTTTTACTTAAAATTTCTTCAATTTTAGAAAAGTCTATTAATGTTGTGAAGGGCCTTTACAGAGAAAATATCTTTCTTTACTTGAGGGGAGGAATAGTAGCTAAATATATAAAAGAATAACAGCATTTGGTGTACTTTTTTGGGTGCACTAAACACTAAAAACAGAATAAAAGAAAATGCCAGATATTTTAAAATAGCATCATATGAGCATAATGTCATCATAAAATTATGGATGAAGTGATTTTGGGGAGGAATGTTAAGTAAGGATGTTTCTGGAAAATATAGAAAGTAAAATAATATTCCTTTAAATAAAAGTAAGTTTTGTCTGAAAATGAAAAGAAAACAAAAATAGACATTTATCAGGCCAATTATATATTAGGATTTCAAGGGCAAGGAGGTATAGCAGAGAAATAACAGATAAAAATAAGGACTGGGGGAAAGCAAGTTAATCCAAGATGTTGGAAATAACATTGAGACATGTTTCCTCTTCCAGAATTATTTAAAGAAAAAGGGCAGATAAAAATAAGTCGAAGATAATGTATAGGACATTCCAAATGGTACGTACTTTCAGAAAAGGGGCAGTTCTAAGAACAAATTTAATATTAGTAACTTAACTAGAAAGTAATAACCTATTCATAAAGTATTACATAGTGTAACAGAGAAGTCCCTAAGGCGGTTGTGAATTCTCATTTTGAGACAGTTTTTAGTTTGTTTTGTGTATAAGTATGTATGTATGTATGTGTATTTTCATTTTGATCTTGGCAATCCATATCAAACACTAACAAATCTATTGAAATGAATTTATATAATCCTTACGTTATTAAGAAGTCAACACATACACACACACACACACACACACACACACACACACACACACACACACAGCCCCTAAACTACACTGTTAAAGAGGGGAGAGGAACAGGGTAAGCTGAGAAAAGAAAGTTATGAAAAGGAAACAAGCATTATTTGTCTTGCAGCTCTTGCAATTGTTATATTGCCTGGACACATTTTGATGAATTCCTATAGCCTTCTTTGGTTCCAATCAACTATTGTGGATCAGTGGCCTGCTGCCTTCAGCCAAATAACAAAACATAATGCAGAAGCAAAATCTACAGAAAAATCACACTTCTATCATATATAACTATGTTTAAAAATCTAGTTTGAAAAATATTATATAGAGCACACTTAGACATTTTATTATTGTTCTAAGTATGTGATTTTTTTCTTGAAAACTTCATTCATATAACCCAAAACCTAACATATGCAAAGAGATGGGTTTGAAGCATCCATTTCAACCTGTAAGGGCATTTTAAGTTAAATAATTCATTATTTTCAATTAACCACTAAAATTCTATACTGAAAGTTTTCATCAAACTGAATATTGCATAGAAGAAGACAGCAATATGCCACTATGAAGTTAATTTTGAGTCAGAGGGCTTGAATTTAAAATGTGGATCTGTAGCTTTCTACCTGTATAACCTTAGCCTAGTAGATTATCTTTGTAGCTTCACCTTCCTCACCGATAAAATGGATTTTAAAATATTTGAACCAATTTATTCATTTTTGTTTTTGTTTTTGTTTTGTTTTTTGTTTTGGTGTGGCAATGAGTGACTTGCCCAAGGTCACACAGCTAGTGAGTGTCAAGTGCCTGAGGCCAGATTTGATCTCAAGTCCTGCTAAATCCAGGGTAGGTGCTTTATCCACTGTGCCACCTAGCTGCCCCAATTAATTTGAGAAAAGAGGGAGAAATTGAAGAATTTATGGAGAATCAGTGTTTGGTTCAATGTAAGAGAAAACCTCCAAACAATTAGAACTGCTTAAAAATGAAAATGGTTGCCTTGTAATTATCAATAAAAATTGTTCCTTGGCCAGAGGGGGAATGTTAACTCGACAAGTATATTGCAAATTAGATTCTTGTTTTGGTAAGGGTTAGGTTAGACCAATCTGAGCTGTGTTACAATTCTAAGAATATATGATTTGATATGAAAGAAGTACAATTTGGTCAGTTTTATATGGAAGTCAGAGGAAGCTAGGTAGCTCAATAGATAGGACACTGGCCTGTAGTCAGAAAGACCTGAGTTTAAATTTGGCCTCAGATACTTCCTAGCTGTGTGACCCTGTGCAAGTCACTTAATTTGCCTCAGTTTGCCTTAATCCACTAGAGAAGGAAATGTCAAACCACTCCAGTCTCTTTGCCCAAAAAAACAAAAACAAAAACAAAACAAAATATCAACAGCATTGGTAGGTATGCTATGGATCAAGGGATCATCAAGAATTGGACATGACTAACTAAATGGTTAAACAACAACAAGGTTGAAGTCAGTTTTAATTATTATGAGTTAGATTCTCTGTGGATATTGGGAAGCTGCTTCTTTTGATCGGCTTTTGCTTTAGAGTGCCAGGTAAGGAATATGATATAATGATATTATATGATATTTGATATATGATTTGATATGATATGATATTGTTTGTATATTTGTATTTATATATATTATATATAATAATAATATATATTTTATATTGGGATAAATTATTGACTTGGGGAGTGGGTAGTACTTAGGAAATCATCCATTCTTGCTTTATTTTATTCTTAATCTTTTATTCTTTATGAGGAAGAATGAGCCCTGAATGAAGTTTGCTATTTCCTTTTAAATATTAAATCTATAATAACAAGTAATTATCATATACTTATGATTAGATGTAAATATATGAAAACAGCTCATGTGTTACCTTCAAATTCCAGTCTTTTGAAAAAGGATTTTTGTGACATCAATTTAATTTAATAAGTATTAAATACCTATTGTTTGTAGAACACAGTGTTAGGCAAGGATGGTAGGTATGAACCTTAGATAACATAATTTAGAATTTTCATGTGGCAAATATATAAACAAGCAAGCCACAGTAAGATAAATGGCAACTCATGAGAAATGTGTAAAATGCTATCTGACTTCACTGTTCATCTATTGCCAGAATTTAATTAAATTTTTCAACAATGCCATCTGGTGGGCAAAGAACTTTTTTTTAAATTCAGAATCTATTTCTAAATGGGAAACTATCAGTGGTTTTTAAAACAAAGCATAAAATGTTTACTTTTGTTAATCATTATCCTAGAAATTAAAAACATATTAATTAAGTTACAAATGTGTCTATGCTCCTTTTGGGGGGGGGGCGGGGAATAACTATCTTAAAATACCATAGCTTTTTTGTCACAAAAATGGTACCAATTGAAAAGTTAGAATATCTCATCAGTGACAAAGAATTTACAGGAGTTAAGTTGCTATATAATCTCATCAAATATATGGCAGAAAATTCTCAGGTACTAGACAATGTTCTGAAGTGAATTTCTTTATTTAAAAAAAGTTCAACAAAAAGGAGCTCTATGTTGACAAACATTCGAGTGCATATGGAAAACCTGATAACAAGTAATAATTCTGATTGCCCCTCTCAAAAAAAAAGAATGTTTAAGACATGACAATCAGGCAATTAAAATAATCTGCCGTTTGTGAATAGATATTAGAAAAATCATTGTTCTTGCTTACTCATTTAAAAACGTGAACACAAATGGCTTTTCTATAAAACCAGTCAAAAAATATTTAACCTGACTTTTCAACATCGTAATCATTCATTTAACTGTCATTACTGGAAAAAAATTTTTCTTCTTATATGAAATTTCTCTTTATATGAAATTAACCTTTTAAAGCACAATTTATTTTTAATATTCATTTTAATAGAAAAATATCCAAAATATGTTCTATGTTTGAATGGAATAGAACATTTATTTTCTTTCAATAGTTATAGTCTATCAATATTAATATCAATAATTTTATAATTCATTTTTATAAAGTGATGCTCTCCTTGTATTTTTTGGCATGAAGTATTCAATTCATGAAATTAATTCAGTAATCATATATCAAACATCTACTTTTTTGGGAAACACTCAGATATTGGTGATATAAAGACAAAACAAGGTAGCCCTTTTCTCCAAATATCTTTATTCTTCTGGAATTATTTCCTCTCAAAAAAACAATAGGTTGATGTCTTTTTTGAGATATTATGTTTATCTTTAAATGATTTATGAATGTGTATGTATGTATTTTGTATGTGTTTGCATATACTGACTATTTTCTTCCCCATTGGCAAGTTGCTATGTACCATTTTTTTGCTATTATCAGTATATCTTTCTCTAGTGACCACAGAGTCACATTATTTCAGAGTTCAGATGGAACTCAGGGCAAGTTTTTCAAACTCAAGTCCTATGAACATTTCTTTTAATATATTCCCCAAGAAATGAACATCCAGTCTTTTTCTGAAGACATCCAGTGATGGGCAACTCGTTACCTCCCCAGGCAATGCATTTAATTTTAGACAACTCTGATTTTAGACTAGTTTTCATTATATCAAGATGAAATTTGCCTTTCAAATATTTTATCCAATGCTCCTAGTTCTGTCCTCTGGGATAAGTAAGACAAGTCAAATCTTTATTCCACAGGATCACATTTCAAAGAATGAAGACAGTTATCATGTTCCCCTCAGGTTTTTTTTTTTTTAATAACCCCTATTTCCCTATTCTTTTCTAATTTAATGTTTCTAAGCTCCTATGTGCAAGGAAAGAGTACAACTCTGACTTATAGAATTACATGTAAAATATAGTAAGAATGAAGACCCTGAGTGAAACTCTAAGGATTTCTACCAGGAATAAAATACATGAATTTTAGTCCATGAATTTTGTGACATATTTGGACTATTCTCTGGGAATTTTGGCTTTTTTATGGTTTTCAGCTGATGTCTAAATTACTGCTATAACTGGATAGATGACCTATTAATATTGATTTGTTATTTATTTTGATATATTAAATATTACAATGTGATTATTCCCTCTAATAAAACAGACTGCATCTTTCCATAAATTAGCAGGTAGCTTTAAATAGCTACTGAGGCTGAAAAATTAATCTCCCTACATCCAGCCTGGTAATAATTCTTTTAATTTAATTGGATTGGTCTTTATATACCTAGCACAGTAGATAGAGCATTAGAGCTGGAATCAGGAAGACCTTAGCTCAAATGTGTCCTTCAGACTCCGAAAAGCCATTTGATTCTGGGTAAGCCAATGAACCTTGATTTGCCTCAATTTCTTTATTTATAAAGTGGAGATAAAAATAACACACAAATAACACATTCCAGGATTGTTGTTGAGGATAAAACGAGATACTTATATAGTATTAAAGCACTATAAATACCAGTTAGCAGTAGTGCTAGTAGGACTACTAGTAGTAGTGATATTCAGAAAAGAGATGAAAAGTATATCACTATACTTTAAGTTTTGCAAGATTAGTTGGAAATATATGTTAAGGCCTAGTCTAACATGATAATTTACTGCCAAACTATGCCACAGATATGATATATGACAAAAGGCCATGAGTGAATGTATGTTAAGGTGTTTGATATGCCTACAATATGCTTTAAAATATGAACCATGAATTGTTGCATCTTTTTTCTTTATTTTATCATGAGTCTTTTTATAAGCTGACTGTCACCTGGTAAGAGATGAACACTTAGATTCTGGTAAAATATCTCAGAACCCCAAAAAAGAAAATAAAGAACAGGCTTCTGTGTCTATGAAAATATTCCCAAAGTCAATTTTGTGGAACTCCGGGTTTTTCCCCCTATTTTTCCATAAATTGATGGCAACACTCAAAGATCTGGGAGTAAAAGTAAGAACAACAATTTTATTCACTTTATTTTTCTTTTTCTTATCCATCACTGTCCTTAGTCAACTAGGTAATGAATGAAAGTAACTCAGAAATAGAGCCTCTCCTATACAAATTTGGAAAAGTGGGAAAACTTTTTTGGAACTATTCATTTCCCTTCACTATCCCTTCCCACAGACTTATTAATGTGCCAGATTCTTGCAAATTTTCAATTTCTACTTATGTCCAGCACCTCTAAATTCTCTATTGACTATAAAGAATATCCTTTAATCAATCTTACTGGATAAATAACTTCTGTCACTTAGCCCTTCCTTTATCCCTTTCCTACTACAAATATACATTTAGCACATGCTCCCTCACTTAGATTGCCTTTTGCTACTAACTGTATTAAGAGCAAGTGAATTCAACAAATTACTCTTTTCAGTTTAAAGGGAAAAATCTTATAAATACAAGGAAATAGCACTCATCCAAACTATTCGTATGTACTCCACTGGCATAGTTTTTTTCAAAAGTGTCACCTTCACACCAGCAGCAGATGGGAGGGAAAAGGAGAAAGCAAATGATTAGAACTTTGCATTTCATGTTAAAGATGTAGTATGGAAAGAGGTGAAAAAATAATGATTCCATCTTGGGGATTTAGATTATATATGTTAAATAAAAGAAACAAAAAAGGAATAGGTCAAAAACCCAGGCCCATTTCTTGGGAACCATATGACCTAAGAAGGTAAGAAGCCCTTGATCCTTTTCCCTTTGCAGCATAGTTACTGATTGGACACAAAGTATGGAGGAGTCACAGCTGCACATATAATAAAAATAGAACAAAAAAATAAATTTCTGAAGCTAATCAAAATATTTTGTAGGATGCTGACTTCTGATTATCCAGTCTATCACTTCCCAAATATATGGGTTGTCAATTGTAAAGAATTACATAAGCTCCACAATCTTTCCAAGGAACTTCCCTTACTTGTTATCACAAGCAACTTTCACATTTTCTCTACATGAAAAGATTTCATGCTAAACTCTTTTTTCATTGACCTGACCCCCATGTATATGTGATTTTTTTCTATTAAATAAAAAGTGACATAATTGACAGCATCAAATACACATATTATTAGAAAGGAGAGATGGATGGTTATATAATGAGTGAAACATAGGAAATAGACCTCACGGTTTCAGAGTTTCAATAGTATCTATGAAATGCTAAAAAGAACCAGAGAAATGGCTTTAACATGTCAACGATATCTCCCATGGACATCAGAATAACATAAGATAAGAAGAAATGAATGGGGTTCTATTTAATTGACCTGCCAAAGGTCACACAGACAGGAACCAGAATTTGAGTCATGATGCCCTCATTCTAAATGTTAGTCCTCTTTTCACTGTCATAGTCTGCCTATCAATTTATAACCATTCATTAATTGTCTATAATGTGTCAAACACTGTTAGATGCTAAAGTTAAAAAGAGAAATGAAACAGTTCCTGATCAAAGGGAACTTGCATTTTATAAGAAACAACAAGTGTGTATGTGTGTGTCTGTAAAATAATCATTTCTACCTATATTTCTATCTAATAAGAGAAAAAATATTGTTGAAGTGGTGTATGGGGCTATATGGCTTCATCGAACCAGTCTTTTAAAAGTTTCTGTGACTATCACAACACAGAGCCCTGTACTGATAGCCTATAGCACAAATAAATATTAACTGTCATGGAACAATTCACCTCATCCTATCTCAAAGAATTGTTCTGTCTCCAAAACATCCTCTGATGCAGTCTTGTGGTCCTCTAGTGATCTCTTCTCTTAGGAATAACAATGAGTAGGGCTTCAGAACAGCTTCTAGTGGATTTGCTTCTTCAGTTAAGCTTACTTGCAGAGATCCCCTTCTCTGTTAAAAATCTCTGACAAATAAATCTTAATACAATTCTAGTTTGCCTTGACAATAAGCTGGTCAGGTAGTGAAAGCTAGTCCAAATCGTAATAGCCCTAATATGCACATTAATTTTAGGGAGGACTAAAAGTTTAGGCTAAGTAGCTCAAATTTTATATCTGTATCTTTTTGTTATAGTTCAGATGTGCTCTAGTATTAACCTATGAAATAAGGATTTAATATTGTATTTATTCCAATAACTTGCAATGATTATAAAAATTTGAAATATAAAAACAAAAAAAATAGGGACATTGTATAGTAGGAGAAAGGCTTAGCAAATGTGTTTCCTTTTTAAATTATGAATTGTTAAATTACTTAAGCTCACAAGAGTTTTAATCTAATTTCTCTTATATTTCTTGGTGTTGTTTTTAATTATAACATTTCCTTGACTTCTTATTTCACTGAATCTCTCCTGAACATGTGATGACTAATGAAAGTTCCTAAAATTCAAACTACAGCTTTAAATAAATCCCTAGTCATTTAAAATGCCCTTTTAAGGAACTGTGGTAAAAAACGGATATTTTAGCTTAATCATTTGAGAGTTGAGTGCATGCTACTGAAGTGGCTTTTGAAGGACCGCCCTTTTGGGGAGGAGACCACAAGGAATGGCTGTGCGCCTGCTGCTGCCCGGAGAGCTGGCCAAGCACGCCGTGTCCGAGGACACCAACTTCCAGGACAGCAGTTTAAAAACTGAGGGTGGAATGGAAGTAGGGTCTCTCTCTCTCTCTCTCTCTCTCTCTCTCTCTCTGGCATTTCAGCTTAGCCGTGGCGGTGAATACTTTTGGTGTTCGGTGCTGGTTCTTGGCCTGGCAGGCAGTTTGGGATTCGGTGAGTTTTATAACTGAATATAGACTAAGCTTAGATCTAAGATTATTAATTTGTGTTTCTACTTTCCTATTTCTCTAATTGGTATCACCTTTTTGTCATCTAATTAATTCCCAAACAATAAAAACTAATCCCTTCATGGTTGCCATCTGTTAAGGGTAAAATTCTAGCTAGTCTGTCTAAAATATCTAATGAGTGGTCGCCAATAAATTATAAGCTCTAGCAAGAATTAGACTTTTAAGCATTTATTAAGGAGAATAAGAATTTGGTAAACATAGAGAAAATGGCCTACATTCATCTATCTATTAAAGGAAGAGCACATTTCTACCTCCGCTCTCTGCCAGAGTCCACAGGAAAGAGCGAGAGTCAGAGTGCCAGGCTCAAAATAGGTGGGTGGAATATATATCCATGCCACTGAAGATATTGGAGGAAACTGAGTCAGACTTAATCAGATGCATGGGATTGAGTTATCCATGGCATCAGGCATATGGGAGGGGGCATAGAAGCCAGGTGTAGAAATGAGATGGGTGGGATCAAAACTTCCAGCCATTTGTACAGTATTGTGGGGAAAAAGAAAATAAAATATTAAACCAAGAGAATCCAGCCTCAACATTTGTCAAAAGCCATTCCCTCGGCCATACATTGTTCATCCATCCTCTGTGAAGTGGTTAAAGTTCCCTCTTAAACAATTTAAGAGATTTCCACTTCTGAATCTCTCTAGTCTTTTTTTTTTTTGCCTGAAATGCTCTTTTATTCTTTGTTACAATTAGTGGTTTGCTGGGCAGGAGAGGGAACTGCTCAGTATTAAAGGGGATATAAAATCAAATGGTCCTGGGGCAGCTAGATGGCGCAGTGGATAGAGCACTGGCCCTGGATTCAGGAGGACCTGAGTTCAAATCTGGCCTCAGACACTTAACAATTACTAGCTGTGTGACCCTAGGCAAGTCACTTAACCCCAATTGCTTCATACACACACACACACACACACACACACACACACACACACACACAAAGACAAACAAAAAAACAAATGGTCCTTCATTTTTTTAAGGTGCTTGGACACAGCCATTACTGTCAACTTAGCCAAATTATTGGCAGGGTGGCTGAGGAAGGGGCCTGGTCACAGAACAGGACCTGATTTGGGAACCTCTCTTCCTTCTCTTGGTAAATAGACACAAACCCTCTGTGGTGACTGTGCTACCCGATTCAGAGGGTGCTTGATTTGGCCAATATGGTGTACCGAGAAGGGTGATAACCAGCATGGGCCATTGTCCTGCATGTGAAGAGGGGGCTGTTGATAGAGAAAGAGAAAAGATTTTCCTTTTCAAATGAAAAGGATGCATTTATTTCAGCCCAGATGAAGGGGGTAGGGAGGAAAGTCAGAGACAAATAGAAACAAATGCTGAGTATGTCCAGCACAGCAAAGACATGGCCTCCTTTCAGAAGACATTTGCCTCAAGGAGAACAGTGATGATATGAGCCTCTCATGGGCTCTCAAGCCTCGTGAACTGGACCTAAACACAAACATCTCAGAAGGATTTGGCAAACATTATTATTATTTCCATTCCCGTTTCAGTGGCTGAAGTCGATAGACAAAGGGTAGGGCAGAGGAGCAAAGCATGGGCCTAGCAGGGAGCATGGGGAATAGAGCCGACCTAGCAGGAGAGCTGCCTAGTACACACTGCAGGCCACACAAGGCCCTAAGAAGGAAGCCAAACAAGTTTGGGGGCAAGGGGAGGGGGCCATATGAGACTTCCCACATCAGCATTGAATGGACCATCCCAAGCTGACCAGACCACCTTGAGGGCTTCTTTCCTATTTTCCAATTGACCCAGGAAGACCACCCAGCATAATGGAGGGCAGTCTTTGCCAAGTGGCTGCTCCAGCCAGAACAAATGGGAACAGGCCCTTTTCTGGGATAGCATTTTGGACAAGCCCTTAAACATACATCTCTTAAAAGTGACATGATTCATTTCTTCAAAGGATTAGCCCCTGTTTAGGGGAAATCAGAAGTGTAGGGGTTTTGTAGAAGTCTAAGAAGCCTCATGATTGGGGTAGGAAAGGTCATCATCAGAGAGCACATAGGCTAACCCTACCTGGAGGAGGTGGATCTGTCTGCCCGCTCCCAGTGCTGATACCCAGGGTGTACACTATCCATCCTCCCACTCTACTGAACTAGGAACACATTTACACAACCTATGAACACAAGTCACAGTAGCCAGATGATACACGGACTTCCGCTGCTAACCATTCTGCATGCTCAGAGACCACTGTCTCGGCCTGCTGCTTGGCCCACCCTAAAAGGTCCTGGTAGAGGTGGTGAGACATCTTCCAGTGTAGATCCCCAGCCCAATGGCAAGGAAGTAAGAGAGCAGCAGGAACAGGAGGAAAATTTTCAAAAACTCTGCCGAGAAGATGCCTCCCTTTTTCATGATGCATGTGATTCTCATGCTGAGGGTGGCCGAGCACTTTGGGTGCTTGAAAAGAAACTCCTTTGTGGGGTATGTTTTCGGGCCTACTGGACCAGTCCCAAATCCAGTCTGAGGTTTTCTGCAGGGTGCTCTCCACTTCTTTCCATCTTTCTATGTAATCTTCAGACTGGGAACTGTTCTTTTCACCAGTGCAATGAGTATCTGCTTCAGAACCTCTGAATATATCTTGAGGTATCTGTGATCGAGGAGGGCTGTCTCAGCGATAACTCTTGGAACTGCTGTGTCCTGACTCGTGCTGTGCATCCAGAAGAATCTTTTCCATGTCGCCACTGTAGGCCGAGATTGAGGCTGGCACCTCTTTGTAGCCCTGCCGTTGCTGCTGAAGTGCAGCTCCACCCAAGAGCCCTGCAGGTTTTCCTTGGGCGGTGGTGTTGGCTGACTGCTCTGTGCCATGGCCCTGGCACTGTGGAGCCGGCAGGCTGCCCGGCCTGGCTGGGGAGGGCCGGTGGCAGCTGAGGACTGAGGGGGACCGCGGGGGTCGCCGGGATGGTGCTGCCCCAGCGGCCTCCACTGTGCTGCGGTGACATTGGAGGGGTAGGGCTGTTAAAGCTTGTGGAGCCTCCAACACTGACCATGACCCTGACACTCACTACACCGTGGCCGCCGACTGTCTGTCTGTTTGTCTGTTGGTCTCGAATCTCTCTAGTCTTAACCAAATTAAATTAAATCAAACAGAACTGGGGGGTGGGGAAGGAAAGGAGGATGACACAGTAGCCTGTGTATAAAAAGTTAAAATTACAACCATATAATTTTTATAAAAATAGAATTTAAGTGCTCTGGAGCTTATAAATTTATACAGATTAGTCACAAATTCAAACAGTTCATTTTAGCCTAATTGGGGACTTTTCTTAAAGAAAATGAATTTAGGGCAAATCAAGGTAGACATCAATCTTCATCTTAGAGAGATTTACATCAGGATCAGAGAATTTGGGTACAGACATCTAGGGGAGTCCAAGCTTCCAAGTCCAATGTCCATGGGGTAGCCATTGGCAAAAATTATAGCCAGTATACACTTCCTTTTTGGGTTCCTTGCAGGGGTTGGCCTAAAGATGTTGAGGTCCACTCTTAGCGGTTCCATATTGGGGTCCCAATAATGTGGGGATTAAAATTGTCCAACCTACAATGGAAAAAAAAAAACCTGAGGCAGAGCTCTGAGTCAATGACATTTTATTAAATGGTCCAGGGTCCCCTTTAATGAAGTGGTCCTCAGATCTTTCTCATAATCTGAAATGCCCCTTCTTCCAAGGTTTTATTTTTATTAGGCTTATTACCAGATTTGATACCTGAACACTCTAAAGGGGCTATAGAAAGTACAGTGTCCCATTGGTTTATGCACTTTGCTTTGCCAGCCAAAAATGACACTTCAGTTGGAAATCATATGTCAGCAGTGGGGAGTCTTGGGTTGTGTGAAGCATGGAACATCTCCACTCACTAAGTGGTCACAAGAGAGAACAGTACTGAGATACAAAAATAAATTGGCAGACTTTCTATGTAATTAAGTCACCTCTGCCATGCTGGGCATGGTCACCATAACAGAGAAAAACAAGGGTGGAGGGCTGTTAGTTAGCTTCCTATGATTAAACTATTGAACTGGATTAAATCTGAAGCTCACAGTCTGGGGGCCTAATATATAAAACTTATAATAACTAACTTAATGGAATCATAGCAAACTGAAAAATACTGATTGGAATAGAGTAGGAGTCCGAATGAATTATTTCTTATTGTGTAACCTTGAACAAGTCACTTGACCTTTTTACCTCATTTGTAAAATGAGCTGGAGAAGGAAAGAGCAAATCATTCCCCTATCTTTGCCATAATTGGGTCACAAATAGTCAGATGAGACTGAAATGACTGAACAGTGTCAATACAAAATAACTATAGCATAATTTTTGATGGAGAGGGAGATATGTAACACCTATGATGCTTCATGGGAAAACCTAATTTAAAGCTTAGCCTTAAAGAAAACTAGGAATTATAAGAAGCAGAGGTGAGAAGAAAGGACTTTCCAACAATTGGGGACAACCTGTACAAAGACACAGGGATGATAAATAAAAATCTATATGTGAGGAGAAGCAACAAGGGAGGTTACAAAGGACAGTGGAAAAATCCTTGGTTCTACAATCAGAGGTGATGGGATCACATCTCATCAGGCATGATTATTCACTATGTGACCTTGGGCAAATCACATAACAAACTTCAGTTTCCTTGTAAACTATCAATTTGGAGGGTTAGTTGTTGACCTCTTAGGTCCCTTTCAGCTCTAAATCCAACATCATAAGATGGTCAATTTTACTTTATGAGAGTGTGAGAACATGAGTAATATGTAAATCAACATGAAAGTTAATTTGGAGGAACTTTGTGAAAGGCTTTAAATGCCAAATGCAGGAGTTTATATTTGACCTTACAGGTAACAGTGAGCCATTTGATTTTATTGTTGAAGAGACTTGAAAAGCATGCATTCATTTATATGTATATCTTCTATTGGACTATAAGCTTTATGAGGGAAGGGACTACTTCATCATCTTTGCATTGCTGTATGAAACCTCATGCAATTGTACTATATCATAAATAAGAGTTAATATTAATAATAATATATTAATATAGAACTTTAAGGTTTACAAAGTACTTTTCTCATAATAATACTATGAGACACAACATAGATGCTTAATAAATGCTTGCTGATTAATAATTTAATTCCCATCTGAAGAAGAAAAGCACAAAAGTACTCAGGGTTAGCCAACTGTGTCTTGACAAACATGTGGTAAGAGTCTCAGAGATTTTGAACCAAAATATTCTGACTTTAAGACTAGTTTTATTTTATACCTTACCATCCTACTTCTAGCACTAGAATATATGGATAGATAGAAAGAGAGAAAGCCAGACAAACAGGTAGAAGGAAGGAAGGAAGGAAGGAAGGAAGGAAGGAAGGAAGGAAGGAAGGAAGGAAGGAAGGAAGGAAGGAAGGAAGGAAGGAAGGAAGGAAGGAAGGAAGAAAGAAAAGTAGAAGGAAGGAAGGAAGGGAAAGAAAGATTCACAGATTTATATAAATATGCATTTGCATATGTATGTATATAACACATACTAGTTTGGGAAATATAAGCTTAATTATTATGTAATCATATATAATGCTATAATGGTACATATATATCACACATATATGTTAATATGTACTAGCATATATATTCATAACACATAATAGGTGTTCAGTAAAGGCTTGCTGATTAATCATATGAATATGTGAGGGCCAAAATTTGATATACGGAGAGTTAATTGGGTGACTCGCCAGAATATTGGGGTCCCGGGAATATGAAGGACCTTTGAGGTTCGCCCTCCCCTCTGAACTGCCCTTTTTAGATATTTCTCCCAGGTCAATAAGAAAGGAGTCTCTAAGCTTTAGTTCACAAAAGGATCAGATTTTATTACTTGGGAATTAAACAACAAAGGTAAAACTAATAAAAATCAAAGATAAGGAAATAGGGAAAAAAAAAAGAAATCCATATAAATACTCTTAACTCTAAATTTAGCCTATGCAATCCCCAGATTGTTTCCAATTAAGTTAATTAAAAGGAATTTAGGGTTTCCGTAATGAACTCACCAAAACCTGGAAAATCTGCACTTGCTCACACCACCGGAAAGGGAGAAGCTAGAGAGAGCTAGAGAGAGCTCGAGTTCTGGAAGAGCCTCCGCTTTCCTTCAGGGAACATTCGCTCTTTCTTCCCCCAAAAGGGAACGTCCTTCAAAAACTGTCTATGGAGAGTTCTCCTTCTGACCTCAGTATCATACGTCACTGCGGGGTGGCCAGGTGTGGCCCCTCCCAAATGAGTCAGCTAAAACGCCAATAATTTTTACCACAAATACATATATATAACTTGTATATATACTTATATATATATGAAGAGAATAGTATATGTTATAAACTATGTATGTATATCTACCTATATTATGTACTAATTCATAAATAGATACATAGTATCTATCAATCTGTGCATATAGTTTATCATATAGATATTGATGTGATATATAAAAATTATCTATTTTTGTTGTTTTCAGTTGTGTGTGATTCTGTTACCCTCTTTGGGGTTTTCTTGGCAGAGATGCTAGGCAGTTTGGAATTTCCTTCTCCAGCTCATTTTATAGAGGAGGAACTGAGGCAAATGGCATTAAGTGATTTGCCCAGGCTTACATGGCTATTAAGCATCTGAGGCCATATGTGAACTCAGGAAGATGAGTCTTCCTCACTCCAGGTCTAGCATTCTAGACATTGCACCCCCTATCTTAAAATTGATATCATATCTATTATATCTATCTACTTATATATGTTACAAATATATCATATAAATTATATATATGATTAATCAACAAGTATTTATTAAGTACCTACCACGTACTTCAAAATATTGTGAAGAAAATGCTTTCTAAAGCTTAAACATGACATTCTTCTCTTCTTCTTCTTCTTCTTCTTCTTCTTATTCCACCATTGTTAAATATACCATTGGTTAATTATCATACCATTAACATAATATATCATTAGTGATATAATAATACCAATAATATAATTAATACTATTGATTATTATACCATTATTATTAAATATACTATTATTTTATATATTTAGTATTTAATATATTCAAGGTATGGCACTAGGTGTGATGGGAATATAAAAAGATGATGGCAACATATTCCCTACCCTGATATAAAGTTTGTAGTCTGTTGAAGATTGTAATTGCATATATGGATCAATAATCTTGGAAGTCAGCCTAACTGCTCCGGGCTTAAATTTTCTCATCTTAAACATGAAAGCTGGTCAAGTGGCTTCAAAATTCTTACCTAGTTCTAAATCTTTGATCCTGAAGTAAAATTTTTGAGCTTTCACAGAAAAGTTTTCTAAACTAGTAAAGGACATGGAAATAAGTTCATATTTATATGCAATAAGTTGTTTTCTTATAGTTTCAACAAATGAAACCTAAAAAGGAAGATTTATTAACTGCTAAAATTGCCTCCACTGTTAAATTATTTACCACAACAATGAAAGTGCTATGCCAGCTCTTTGCTTCTACATGCTGCTTAAATAAAATGAGCAAAGACAAAACATTTCTATTATTTTGATAAATCAAAGAAAAAAATCATTTAACATTTTAAAAGTAAAATGTGAGGGGCAGCTAGGTGGCACAGTGGATAGAGCACCGGCCCTGGAGTCAGGAGTACCTGATTTCAAATCCGACCTCAGACACTTAACACTTACTAGCTGTGTGACCCTGGGCAAGTCACTTAACCCCAATTGCCTCACTAAAAAAAAAAAAAAAAAGTAAAATGTGCCTCAGAACTGAACTTCAACAGTTGTTTGACTTTCAACAATTAAAGGTAAACATGAAAATGAATATGAACAATGAAACAGATTTAGTTTTCAGCAGCAAACTGTTTATTTTTGATTCCCCTCAAAAAAGACTTTATTTTACTCTGTAATAATTCTGAATTTACTTACACATGTAAAATGTCCCCCTTGTCCCCAGTATAATAAATTCTTTTTTTTACTTCTTTATCTCATCAACTTAGAAGAATGCATAGCATATTTAGGGGTTCAATAAATATTGTTAAAATTAATTTAATTGATATATATAAGGGTATTTCACATCTAGGATGGTGTTCATTTACTACAACATTAGAATATGGGGAAGTGAGGTAGGCCTTTTAATAATAGAGCTCTCTTGATTCTGATTGGTTGAGTATTTTTCCCACTGTCTGTCTTTCTGTTCTTCTGTATTCTCCATGTCCTAGAAAAAGACCTTGAGCATTGGATTCTACCACAAACTAGTTAAGGTTTTAGGAATAGAAAATACCAACATGACTAGGGCAGTAGTGAAGCTGTATAACAAGGGTAACAACAGAGGCATCCTTTGGAAGACCTTCTGAACCCTTCTCCAATTTCTTAATCGTGCTTAGGTCAAAGGTACTTAAGGTCAAGAAATACATCGTAATTTAGGGTTTTTTTGTTTTTGTTTTTTTTTTTTTTTTTTGGCAGTGCAACAGCAGTTAAGTGAATTACCCAGGGTCACACAGCTAGTAAGTATTAAGTGTCTGAGGCTGGATATGAACTCTGGTCTTCCAGAATCCAGGGCCGGTGCTTTATCCACTGTGCCACCTAGCTGGCCCCTTAAATTAGTTTTTATATCCTTTGTTCCTAAGGAGGCTTTTTGCAGACCATAAACTTTCTCTATTTTTTCTTTGTTTGTTTGTTTTTCTTTTGTTTTTGTTTGTTGGTAAGACAATTGAGGTTAAGTGACTTCCCCAGGGTCACACAGTTAGTAATGTCAAGTGTCTGAGGTCGGATTTGAACTCAGGTCCTCCTGACTCCAGGGCTCATTTCTCTATCCACTGTGCCACCTAGCTGCCCCCATAGACTTTTTGTTTTTGTTTTTTTGCTGGGCAATGGGGGTTAAGTGACTTGCCCAGGCTCACACACCTAGTAAGTGTCAAGTGTCTGAGGCCGGATTTAACTCAGGTACTCCTAAATCCAGGGCTGGTGCTTTATCCACTGCACCACCTAGCCGCCCTGTCCCCGGAGACTTTCAATTAGAATTTGTTTGATTGAATTGAGTAGTAAAAGGACTATTCCTATTTGCCATGGAAATGCCATGACTGATCATTTCCCACTTTTTGGACAGTATTGTTTTGTACAGTTAAACATTTGCACCAGACATACAAACTTTTCAGATAAACAGTCAGAGTTAGGAGGCAGGAACAGGATCAGAAGTATTGAGCAAGTAATAGGATGAATGGAGTTTGAGAAGCAAGGAAGGAGATAGAGTTTGGGGATCACACTGAAGGCTGTTGTGCTAGGCAACCTGAAAGGGTGATTTTAGTTTTACACATTGTTCAGTAGAATTTTTAACAGCCTCTAATGGGTGCAGGCATATTTTTATACTCAAGTATGACTGGGGACCCAGCTCCATCTTGCAGTTCCCCTTAAATGAAATGCAACTTGACAGTTTCCCACCACCATGGACAGCACTGTATTTAGGGAAAAGAGCCAAATGCCAATGAGGCAGTATTCACCTGACTATGTGGAATCGTTGGGAATAAGATAATCCTTTTACTTAATTATTGAGAGACAATGCAAAATAATGGATAGAGCACATAATTTGGAATCAGGATCACCTGGATTGAGAGCCTGTCAGATATTTCCTGGCTGCTACAAGAGAAACTTATTCAAGCTCAGCTTCATCTTCTCTACAATGGTGATACTAGTACCATCTAACTCACAGGGTTGTGAGAATCAAATGGGAATGTAGATAAAATGCTCTGCAAAACGTAAAATGTTTAATTAGTGTCTGTTACTCTCATAAGATAAAAAATGCTTACTATTCATAGATGACTTATGAATGTTCTGAGAAGGAATATATAAAATGCAAGTAAAGTTAGATTAAGCAGAATTTAATCTTTCTTTGAGCAGTATTATGCTAACACATTATTTTTGGAGTCAAGAGAGTTTAACATTCAAATCCTATGTCCAACATCAACCAGCTGAGTAGTTATGGGAAAATCACTTAGTCTTTCCAAGATTCAAATTCCTTACCTTTAAAACTGTGTTGATGATACTCATGCTACCAATCTCATTAAATTGTTGTGAAGAAAGTGTTTTATAATCTTGTAATGGGTAAATTATATGAGTTATGATAACAGTTTTTCAGCATTTTAATGCCATTATAACACACACATTTTAGTTGATGAACATTAATCAGGATGGCTAACATCCATTCTCTTTAATATGTGGTTTCTAGTAATGCTGTGAATCTAAAATGTCATTTCTAACACTTTGTTCAGCTGTAAAAGAGAGGATTATGATTACTTGATTCCAGAGGTCCCTTCTATCTCTAATATATTCTTATCCTTTGATACTTAAAACAATGAAGAGAAAATTTTTGTTGATATAATGTCAGATAAGTTACAGTTCTCTAGTCTTTAATAGGCTGAGGAAAAAATAGTATGGTAGAGTGACTACCATTCTTTAGCAACGTCACTAAGTTTTAAAATTTTTTTGATACATGCCCATCAATTGGGGAATGGCTGGACAAGTTGTGGTATATGAATACAATGGAATACTATTGTGCTGTAAGAAATGATGACCAGGAAGAGTTCAGAGAAACCTGGAGGGTCTTACGTCAGCTGATGATGAGTGAGATGAGCAGAACCAGAAGAACATTGTACACAGTATCATCAACATTGAGTGTTGACCTACTGTGATGGACTATATTCTTCTCACCAATGCGATGGTACAGAAGAGTTCCAGGGAACTCATGATAGAAGAGGATCTCCAAATCCAAGAAAAAAAAAAAGAAAGAAAGAACTGTGGAGTATAGATGCTGATTGAACCATATTATTTCTTTTGTTTTGGGTGCTATTGTTTTTTTTTTCTATTTTGAGGTTTTGCATCACTGCTCTGATTCTTTCTCTTGTAACAGGATTAATGCAGAAATAGGATTAATGTTATTATGTGTATATATATATGTGTGTGTATATATCTATATGTATATCTATATGTATAGAGATATATAGATATAACCTATATCAGATTACCTGCTGTCTGGGGGAGGGGGGAGGGAGGGGAGGGAGGGAGAAAAATCTGAAATTGTAAAGCTTGTATAAACAAAAGTTGAGAACTATCTTTACATGTAACGGAAAAAATAAAATACCTTATACATTAAAAAAAAATTTATACAGACTAATTTATAATTGTCAGAGCTTTTTGTTTCTGAACTCTTGATGTTTTCCAAAGCACTAATATATATATCATGAACAACTGAATGATTAGTAGATAATTATTACCCACAAGATTTCCTTCTAAAAATATGGTACCTTTTTCAGTTGGAAAATTGTATAATTTTTAAACAGACTGATTATATGAAAAGTTATGATGATGACTGAGGGCAGGGACAAAATGTAACATTTGGAGAAAGTACTGAGAAAAATTTGCACTCTAACCTTATATTTTCTATTAATGATGAAAATATAATAATATCACTTATATAATACTTTAAGGAGTTCACATCACTTTACATATGTTATTTTATTTCATCCTCACAATAATTCTATGAGGTTAATCTTATTCCCATTTTATGTATTGGAAGACTGAGACTGAAAGCAGTTAAGTGATTTTTTCATCACACAGCAAAGTTTCTGAGGCAAGATTTAAATTAAGTTCTTCCTTTATACAAGTCCAACGTTATTATGTCCGTAAAATTTCATAATTCTGAAAATTAAAAAACCTTACTTTCTTGGATTGTATTAGCAATGAGCATCTGATTTTTTAGTTAAAGCCAGTGTTTGGAAATTTCATCATCATCATGTGATTTGAAAGGATATCTTTCCTTCTGGTCTATTTAACAAAAAAAAAATTAAAATGTTTTATTATATTTTAGGAATTGTTCAATCTTATCAAATTATTTTACTTTGAATCTTAGATGGTTTCATCTATTAGTGTTTTATGTAGAAATGAGGATGAATTTTGCTAAGTGGAGTAATATGCTTTATTGCAATAATGATTATACTGCTTTAATTAGGGTACTGTTTCAGAAGCTATCTGGATTACTGTTTTGGAGAACCCTTACATTAAATGTAGGAACAGATGGAAATGTATTATATTTTCTGGCAATGTCTTCTCAATTATATATAAACTAAATTGACAAATATATGTATATATATACATATATATATATATATATACATACATATAGAGAGAGAGAGACAGAGAGACAGAGAGATGACTGAAAAGTCTGTCCAAACTTTTTTTCAGCAGTAAAAATACATGTCCATAAACACAGAATTTTTGAAAAAGTAGAGATATGCAGGGATGTCTACATTGCTTACATTAAATCTGATGACATTACTTCACATAAAAACCAACAAGAAGGGATTGATCCCCTCAATGAATGTAACAGGTGTATAGAAAGCAAAATGCTTTCATTAAAAATAGAAAACAGGGGCAGCTAGGTAGGCAGTGGATAGAGCACAGGCCCTGGATTCAGGAAGACCTGAGTTCAAATTCAGCCTCAGACACTTAACATTTACTAGCTGTGTGACCCTGGGCAAGTCACTTAACCCTAATTGTTTCACACACAAAAAAAATAGAAAACAAAACCTCATTTAAATTGCTCATTTTATTTGTTGAGATTAGCGAATGGTTTTTGGTACAGGAAATCAGTGATATAGAAAGGAAATGGTATAGTTTGGTTAAAGAGGTTATTATTCTGTATATCTGTGCTCATATTCCACTTATCTTCAAATAATTAGATGCATGATGCTAAGAAAGTCACTTAGTTTCCCTGGGATTCAACTTCATTATCTTTAAAATGTAGAAATTTAACTAAATAATCTTAAACTAATTATCTGAATATGAATGAATTTTGAAAAAGAAATCAGGTTTTTTTAATTACTTTGATTTACTTTTAGTTTATTTATAGGAATATGCTCCCTTCTTTAGGAAGAACTATCCCTAAGCTAAGACAGAATAACCTAAATAGTTTCTTAAGTCTAGGTCATGGTGGCAGACAGTTTAGAAGAATAAAATAATCATAAGATTATAAAGTTTTTCAAAAGGTAAAAATGTATTTTCTCCAGAAAGAGGAGTTTACCAAAGACTAAGTCCCCCTATCTTGTAGAAAGCCAGGTTGACTAGAGGCTAAATTCCCTTTTCTAGCATCTGAAGAAAGATTAGCCAGAGGTTAAATTAAGACCCCCCCCCCATTTTTTTTTTCTTGAGCTAGAGTTTAAGTTAAGTTAATTGACTACTCTAAGGAGGGGAGAGGGCAGGTAACTAGTAACCACTGACCATAAGTTCCTCTTTGGCACTACACTTTCTGGTTTTAAAAGGTACCACCTGGAGGAAAGGACTTCTGGCATAGGTTTAAGAAAGTCTGGGAGAAGCTAACTGGTCAGAAGGCCTGCCTTGTCCAGCTGAATTATGTTCAAAACAAGTTTCTGCCATTTTCCCAATTCCTCTTTTTTTATTATAAAAACCATTTCTGCAAATCATTTCTTATCTCTGACCTCTGAAGAGTCCGGTGACCTGATGAAAATGAAAATGAAAATGCTATCTTTGCAAATTAATTCATAGATGGCTTAGTAACTTTGTCCTTACTTTTCTTTTTATTACAGGCAATCAATTTTAGCAATTTCTATAAATATATCAGAAAATATTACAAAAAATACTAAAGATATCGAATTATTATATTTAAATAGAAATTGTAGAATTTAACTATGTCCCTTTAGTTTAAAGAATATAGTGCCTTTAAGTTTTGTTTTGTTTTCTTTTGCTTTCTAGAGGTAATCTGTGGATTCTTTCCAAGATGCTTTTCTTCCTATATTCAGAGATTCATGGCAATTTTTATACTATTTTTTGCATCATGATATTTAAGTTTTTTGATTTGTCAAGTTATTGCAGGAGGTATATGATCCTTAGGTCATTTCTGTGCACCCTATATTCAAAGTCAATGTGTTTAGGGAAATCACATGTCATTTCTGAATCATTACTTTTTGTGTCCTTTTCCCAATTGGTTCACTGCTTCAGTATATGTCTATGGTCTCCCTTTTGTTTTGTTGAAGAAACTTACCATAATGAATTTGTTTTTCTAGTTTGCTATTATTCCTCCAGTTAAGAACATAAAATCTGCCATTTGTTTCCTTCTAACTTCCTCTTGCAAGATTCCAATTCCTCCCCTGGAATATTAGTATTGTACTCTTGGAACTCCGTAATGTTGTTTCATCAGGTGTTGACCCAAATTCCTTTCCTTTGCAATCTTTATTTAGGAGGTCTCTAATCTCTTAGAAATTTAATATTTGTGTCCCCTTCTAAAGTAAATATCTTCTTTTGGGAGGAAGCTAAGTAGCACAGTGGAAAGCATTGGCCCTGGATTCAAGAGGACCAGAGTTCAAATCCGTCCTCAGACGCTTCACACTTACTAGTTCTGTGACCCTGGGAAAGTCACTTAACCCCCACTTCCCTGCAAAAAATACTAGGTTTTTAAGTTTACATTTTCTAAATTAGAAATATGGTTCCTTTGGTCTTTTGTCCTTATGTTCCATTTATCTTTGATGCTCTAGCATTATCTCTTCCTCTTCTCACATTGTCATTTGATGTTTTTTTCTCCTTCTTTCTCATGTTTTTTGCCACAAGTGCCTTATGAGAGACATGGCTGCCCCTTCAAGTCATATAGAATCCTACGTGATGGTTCCATACCACACTTTCCGGGAATCTTTAGTTCTCAAACTGGGTTGAACTAGACTTTGATGCTTTCAATAGGGATGGGTAAGGGTGGAATGTATCTTCCATGGAGAGTGTCTCTTACCTTGAGACTCCCTAACCTAGTGCCACCAAAAGGAAACTATTTTCTCCTCCCTTACATCTTCTTATTCACCTTGGCAGAGTCCATGTCCAAAGATTTTTACAACAAGAAAATGGACAGAAATAGCTGTAATTGCTCTATTACTGCTGAATAATCTCTTTGTCATTTGTTTGTTTATTAAGGTTTCAAGAGAATACCTAGTCTTCTGATTGATTGTCTGTATGCCCTTACCCAAGATGATGATAATTATTTTAAGCTTCCTACAGTTAAACAAAATGCTAACAATATTAATTATTATTATTATAATTATTGCAATATGGCTATAGTTCAGGGCAAGGGGAATATTAGATAAGCAAGATACTTAATATAACTTTACAGTTCTGTGTTCATATCACCCTTTGTAAATGGTTTATTCATCCAGAGAATATGCATATAATATCACTAAAATATTTTATTTTTTTCAATAATGAGGAAAGACTTTCCAAGAAAGTTTTAATAGTATGAACTAGAACTATGAAACATCCTAATTTTATGCATTATAGTTCTACTTCATAAAGCATCTAACTTCCTGAAAGACTTTCAATGAAATTTAATATGCAATTAGTTCATTTATAGAATTTCCAAAAGCCCTTAAATATTTTGATGGGAAATTATGCTTACTATCACTACATTAAAATGTCTTACTCATTTTGTTTTCTAAATAGTTTGAATTTTAAATAGAGTCTTATTGTGCAGTCTTTAGTTCTTAGCAGAAATCAGGTAAGACAAGTAACATGTTTAATTTTTATTGCTTAATAGGGATGGTGATTTGTTTGATATTTAGAAATCTATTAATCAATCAAATTAGGGAACAGTGCTAGGTAATAGGAAAACAAATATCAAAGTGAACTGTCAAAATTAACCTTAATGAGTTTCTGTTTCTATCAAATAGTCCTAGCAATGGGCAGAAGAGTAGGAGGAGAGACAGTATTGTTCAGGTTTCTTGTGAAGGGGTGGGAGGGAAAGCCCTTCTACAAAAATAATTGGCAGACATAACATTATAGGCCCTTAAATGAACACACACATACATATGCATAATATGGTTTTGTCTTCTTAAAGTTTGGATTCATTTCCCAAGGAAATTGATATAATTCCTAGATCATTATAAATATGGAAGAAAAGTATAACATCTGTTCACAGTTATAAGATTGGGAGCTGTTTGATGTATTAAATGCAAAAATACTGAATGAATAATTTCTTTTTTATTCTGTTTCTCTTAATTTTGTGAATCCCTTTATATAACTATTTACAAACCAATAAAAACATGCAAATGGGTTCTTAGTATTTTAGTTAAGATCCCAATGAAGTATAACAACATGGTGAGCCAAGTTATTATACGTGAAAAATTTGGAATCATGGGATCTGAGTTCAATTCCCTAATTATTTTCTGAGTTAAAATCCCAACTTTTTAAATAATTAGGTGTATGAACTTGATCAAGCCATGTAAATTCACTGGGTCTCATTTTCCAATTATTTATAAATAATTTCTAAGGTCCCTTCAAACTCTTATACCCTGAATGGTATCTCTGTCAATGCCTTAATGGGGCATTAATTATATTTTTAGTCATACCCTCTTAGGGACTCATGTCTTATTAGTCTCCATTTTGTGATTCCTGACTAATTTTTTTTCAACAAGATTTAATAATATTTTGCCGTTATTACTGAAATATCCACCTCCTACCCTTCCTTTACACCACCTCACCTTTAGAGTTCAGCTTTGCTCATAGTTAAAATGCACTACTGCTGACTCAGTATAGTTTTGATAGGATATGAAAGAGACACTTCTTTGTAAAGATATATTTACTACAGGGCAGCTAGGTGGTACAGTGGATAAAGTACTGGCTTCAGACTGAACTCAGGAGGACCTGAGTTCAATTCCGGCCTCAAACACTTGACACTTACTAGCTGTGTGACCCTGGGCAAGTCACTTAAACTTCATTGCCCTGCCCCCCACACCCCAAAAAAGGAGATAGATATAGATATAGATATAGATATAGATATAGATATAGATATAGATATAGATATAGATATAGATATAGATATAGATATAGATATAGATATAGATATAGATATAGATATAGATATAGATATAGATATAGATATAGATATAGATATAGATATAGATATAGATATAGATACATATAAATAAATAGATAGATAGATAGATAGATAGATAGATAGATAGATAGATAGATAGATATATTCACTACCTGTATTGATAAGGTATTGTTAAATAATTTAATTGTTACTTTAAGATGTTTACTCCCTTCCCAAATTCAAGCTATGATAAGGGTGTGTACATGCTTAAAGTGGTTTTGTAAATTATTTTGTTACTTTCAATTGTGGAAATGAATAGGAAGAAGACAGTGTATGAAAGTGATAGAATTCTCAAATGCCTGAAAATAGGGAAATGACTAGGGATAGAAAACATGACAGGCCCACTAATATGTCATATTTCCCTGGATTATATCTAATGTATGAGCCATTTGGAAGATAATGTAGTTCATTTTTTCTTTATCTTATTTGACTAGAATTCATTACAAGCATTCATACTTGAATCCTCCCTCTTATTTCAAGTTTAAAACCATAGTCTCAATAATGTATGTCAAAATCTTTTAACCCTAAGAATTTTATTAATAAACTGAAGGTACATCATCTTTGCCATGAGGGAATCTGAAGCAAAATAGGCTTGACTTTATAGAAGTGGGCATGACTTTATAGAAGATTATAAATACATGTTGCATAGATGATAGCTAAGTTGTACAGTGGATAAAGCATGGGCCCTGGATTCAGGAGGACCTGAGTTCAAATTCAGCCTCAGACACTTGACACTTACTAGCTGTGTGACCCTGGGCAAGTCACTTAATCCTCATTGCCCCGAAAAAAAAAAAAAAAACCCAACACCAACAAAATAACAATAACAACAAAATAAATAAATAAATAAAAGTTAAATATAAAATACTGACTAGCATGCTTCAATTATAAAATTATACAAGACTTCTGTATGGGTCCACATGAATTCATTTATCAGTAAGGAAGTAAAGGAATATTTTATATTGATTATAAGAAATGTGAGTGATATTATATGCAACCCTTAGGTTTAAGTGATTTAACTATGGGGTTTGGGGTTTTGTTTGTTTGCTTGTTTTTGGTGAGGCAATTGGGGTTAAGTGACTTGCCCAGGGTCACACACAGTAAGCGTTAAGTGTCTGTGGCCGGATTTGAACTCAGATCCTCCTGAATCCAGGGCCAGTGCTCTATCCACTGCACCACCTAGCTACCCCTAACTATGTTAATAATCAGTTTACAGACTACAAACTGTTATTTAACATGTTTAAGTATTCTTTTGTAACTTAAGCTAATAATAATGTAGGAAGCAAGACAGATACTAGTAGAGAAAATTGAAATGCTATACTGCCATCAAGTCTAGAAACTATCTAACTGACATTCATCTATTTGGCTTGCAATCATCTGGTTTCTAACCTAAGTGGAAACCAAGCACAGTGGATTCCTCCTAAGTGGCTAGAAGCCAAAGTGGAAACATCTGAAGAGAAAAAATGAAATCCAAGTATTTTGCAACTTGGATGATGAAAGACTTATGGTTTCTTACTCTCTACTTCAGATTTAGTGTACTTGTGCCACTCAGGGTGTGCTTAAATTGTGTAAGGAGTTATTGTGTATAAATATCCAAGGATCCTGAGGATCAGGGTCTTTGGGTCCTAGACCTGAGATCAGCTTTATTGTGAGACATGATCCTTTTCTCAATACACCTATTTTCTTTGGCTTAGAGACTTTGGTTTTTCTTCATTTAACTCTGCAACTTATAAATTTTTGCAACAGAAATATATGCTAAAAAATCCTGACATTATATTACAGGAAAATGAATATGTGTTCACTTGCCTCAAAGAAATTAAGATGTCTTTACTGGAAATCAGACATTAGGACTCAACACAATTAAGTATGAGCTGTAATTTTTTTCCAGGAGAATCTGAGTGTGAACAAAAAGTCAAGTGTGTTTGCTCCAGGTAAATGCAGTCCCTTTTTTACCATTTTGTTACATTATAAAAATGAGACTGTGACAACATAATATTCGTTGAATTATGAATGTAATATATCACACAGAACTAATCTTGTTTGCTACTATATGCTCCTATTGAATTTTTAATTCCAATAAAGAAATCATAATGTCACATTTCTAAATTGTCTTAAGGTTTACACAATTCTTTTCTGTGAAGTAAGCAATAAAAGTATAATTATCTTTGTTTTACTGATGAGGAAACTGAGGTTCAAAGAAGTTAAATGATTTGGCTGTACACAGCCAGTAAGTGTTGCAGCTTAAATTTGAACATAGGTCTTCTGATTTCAAGGCAAATGCTCTTTCCATTATGTCATGCTGCCTTCTTATGATTTGGTTAAGTGAGATACATTTCATAGCCCTAGGATAGCAATTTAAACTGTACCTTCGAACTCACTGGTATAGAGAGATGCCCGAAGAGGGAATCCTTTCTACCAATTCAGGTCCTAACCTCTCAAAACTATAGTTTGTTTTGTTTTGTTTTTTGTTTTTGTTTTTTTTTGGTGAGACAATAGGGGTTGACTTGCCCAGGGTCACACAGCTAGTACATGTCAAGTGTCTGAGGTCACATTTGAACTCAGGTCCTCCTGAATCCAGGGCCAGTGTTCTATCCACTGTGCCACCTAGCTGGCCCAAAAGTACCGTTTTTGATAGCTATCTTTATTCACATGAGAAAATATTTAAACTAAATGTTAGATGACCTAATCTTCTTTATATAAAATTTGTTTTTCCCCTAAATTATAGTGATGCCTTTTAGTTTTACATCATAGTCATTTCTTGACAGTCTCACTAGAATCCCAATGACCCTTCCACTTACTGCATTGGAAAATAGGAAAAAAAGAACATATTAAATTGAGCAAACCTAATAGCGACTAAGTATGAAAGCCTATGTAATATGCAATACTTACTGTAGCCTCTTATCCAATAAAATCAAGTGTGTTTCTTAAACTTGTCTCCCAGGCCAAATTTCGTCAATACAAATACAATATTCTATTTCATTCTTTATCTTTTCATTTACATTCTTGTTTTCAGCATATGTATTATTGCATTATTTTTCTGGTTCTACTTTCTTCATTCTGTAGAAGTTCATGTTTTCTTCTATTTCTCTGAATTTTTCATATTTGTCAATTCTTAAGGCATAAAAATATTGCCTCATATTCATAGACAATAGTTTGTTTAGCTGTATCCCAAAAGAACCCCACTTTTTTTTTGAAATGACAAAACTGTAGTTCAGTAAACTTGACATATTAAATGTTAGCTCTTGACTTGACTGAGTTAGAGGTGGTAAGTATTAAGCCCCAAAACATGCATATAGTGCCTTAGTTACCATTATCTTAAGTGAAAACATAATAATCTCTATCCTTAAAGAGAATACAAACTAAAGAGAGGAGACAATAAGCATGCATATTGTATCTTTAAAATATTCTTACTTGAACCTCTTCATTCAACTTCTCTGTCCAAAATTACTGGTGGCTTCTTAAGGGGTGAAATTGAAAAAAATTAAATACGCTTTTAAAAATCTTCATCCTCTTGGGCAGTTATATGTTAAGTGGATAGAGCTCATGGCCTGGATTTATGAAAATCTAAGTTCACATCCAGCTTCAGATACTAGCTATGTGACCTGGGCAAGTCACAGCTTATTTGTCTTAGTTTCCTCAACTGTAAAATGGGGATAATAACTACCTACCTTACGGGGTTGTTGTGAGGATCAAATTAGATATTTGTATAGTGTTTAGCACTACATCTGATACATAGTATATACTACACGAATGCTTATTTTAATCTCTCTGCCAAGTTTAATAATGTTGATCACCACTTCCTGATTACTCTCTTATCTCAAGCTATTTGCTCACATTGCCTTCTTCTTGTTCTTCTTTTATATGCCTGACTCCTTGCTGGGTCTTAATCAACATCATACACTAAGTCTGAGTGTCCAACAATTCTTTATTCTGTACTTTCTTCTCTTTTCCCTCTATATATACAATTTTACTTGATGATCTCATCAATTCCAAAATGTCTATCATGTGTATTATTCTCAAATCCAGCCTTTTTCTCTCTCCTAAGATTTAATCTTAAATCATCAACTGCTTTTTTAACATCTAGAATGGGACAAACCTTTGTCTCAAGTCCACATTGGCAACACAGAATTCATTGTGTTTGCTCTGATTCCCTCTTCTCTTCCTAAATTCACTATTTCTGTTGAAAGCACCAATATTTGTCAAGTCACTCAATCTCAAAGTGTTAAAGGCATCCTAAATACTCCTAAGTCATATTCACCATATATATCCAATCTGTTGCCAAATACTGTGTTTTCTACCCTTACAATATCCCTTGTATATGATGTCTTTTCTATGTACATTCAAGTATAGAACCTCATCATGCCTCTTGCCTGGATTATTTCATTAGTTTTCTTATTGGTCTACCTATCTCAAATTTCTTCTCACCAAGATCCACCAATACTCAGCTCTCAAAAATGATTACCTTAAGGTAAACATCAGTCCATGCCATACCACCTACTCAATTAACTTCAATGGTTCCCTTTTGCCTGTGGGATCAAATAGAAAACTTTGTATTCAGTATTTATATTCCTGCATAATCTAGTCCCTTCTTTCCCAGTCTTATTGCACTCTTAATCCATCTAGACAGTTAATAATACAGTTTCCTTTACTTTATTGCTGTAGGATCCCGAGAGGTGGAGGAAAAATAATGTCAGGAGAGCAAGGATTGATGAAATAATTTAAAAAATAATATATTTCCAAAAAAATCTAAAAAGATATTTGACTAAAAAGTGGCAGAAAGAGAAATTGGAGAAGCCTGTTATCTATTAATTATAATATCCCTGTTAAAAAAAATCACACATACATGCACACACAACTATTAGGGGAACATGTTTAAATCATACACACACACACACACACACACACACACACATGTAATTTCAAACAAATAGTACGTGGAAAAATTCAATTCTCCCTCCTCCCTTCTACTTAGTTTGTGTATATAAAAATCACCTTCACTTTTGAGATGAAAAAATGGTAACTAAAGGGCAACCTTAAAAAGCATTATGTAACCTTTTTATGACATTAATTCAGGATTAATGTACAAGACCAGAGAGGTGATGTACCCACTGTAGTCTGCCCTGATTATCACACATATGAAGCATTGTGTTTATTTCTAGATGGTACATTTAGGAATGACATTGATAATTGTAGATTATCCAGAGGAGTATGAACAAGTTGGGCAATGGTTTAGAGATCATACCTTCTAAAATCTCCTGAAAGATTTAGCCTGAAGTAGAAAAAAGTCCCAAGTGATAGATGAATGCTGTCTTCAAATATTTGAAGGACTAGTGCATTGGGAATGGATGAAACTATCTACTTAACCCTGGAGGGCAAAAGTAAGAGCAATGAAAGGAAGATTCGGAGAAAGAAATTTAGGTTTGATTTAAGGAACAAGACAGGGCTTAAGATTTAGAGCAAGTAAAAGTAGTAAGATACTCCTCACAGGCCTTTAAGTAAAGATTGACACAGTCAGTTCTCAAGAATGTTGTAGATTAGATTTTTGTACAGTAATGGATTAGAGCACAGCTTCTTAAACTGTGGGTCATAACCCCATATAGAGTCACATAACTGAATGTGGGAATCATGAAAAAATCGAATGTAAATATTTGATTTGTAAACCTATTTTATATACCTATATCCAGGGCTGCATAAAAATTTCTTGCATAAAAAGGGGTCATGAGTGGAAAAAATTTAAGAAGCCCTGGGTTAGAGTACTAAAATAACTGGAGTTTCTTTCCTTCAAACCCTGAGATTCTGTCTTTCTCTTTAGTAAGAAGAAATTGAATTTGCTTCATAGTACTTGTGATCTGGGGGACCCTGGGCAACTCATTGAATCCATCTAAAATTTAGGCTCCCCATTTATTTCTTGCATAGGGCTGTTGTGAAGAAAGCCTTTTGAATATTTTATTTTATTTTATTTTTTTTAGTGAGGCAATTGGGGTTAAGTGACTTGCCCAAGGTCATGCAGCTAGTAAGTGTTAAGTGTCTGAGGCCAGATTTGAACTCAGGTACTCCTGACTCCAGGGCCAGTGCTCTATCCACTGCGCCACCTAGCTGCCCCACCTTTTGAATATTTTAAAGTGATATGTAGGCAAATTGTAGCATGCATAAAGAAGTGGCCATAAAATTAAGAAGATTGGGTTGTCCTTCTAATTTATATTGGCTTTGTGACCTTGGGAAATTTACTTAAAATCTCAGAATCCCCTACCCACCCACCCACCTATCCAAGTCTATTAGCTGTAAAAACATGCTAGTCTTCATTGGTAAAGAAGAATCCTCGGGGCAGGTAGGTGGCATAGTGGATAGAGCACCGGCCCTGGAGTTAGGAGTACCTGAGTTCAAATCTGGCCTCAGACACTTAACACTTACTAGCTGCGTGACCCTGGGCAAGTCACTTAACCCCTATTGCCTCACTAAAAAAGAAGAAGAAGAAGAAGAAGAAGAAGAAGAAGAATCCTCACATAGAGCTCCCTATCCCACTGAAATCACAAGTCCAGTTAAAAGAAAAGAAAAAGAAGCAGCTGATATGGCTTATTCAACAAACTCATTAAACAAGAATTTTCAAAAAATATTAATTATAAATAAATCCATTACTTTCCTCAAGTTTAGAAAAGTGGCTGAGATTAAAGTGTCCAGTGATTCAAATACAAGATGTTGTGATTATGCCCATAGAGGAAAAAAAGTCCTCAGCAAAGTCTACTGATATTAAGAATAATAAAATAATGACCTGCTTCTCCTTCCACCAGTGAATAGTAACATTATTGAACTAAATTGAGGCTGGCCTTAAGTATTATTGACAACTAATTAAATCCTGCTTCAAGAATTAAATGAAATTAATTACTCCAGTAAGACTCTAACACAGAATCATTTAGGCTCATTTAGCCTACTGCCCTTGCACATAGCAACTAAATTGATGTCCCAAAGATATTCTGCAGCCATGCATCATTCCCTGTCTTCTAATCTCAAACCTCCAGCGATGGATTTCACTACTTCCCAAGGCTGCTCATTTTATTTTTGGACAGTTTTAATTGTTAAGCATTATTTTCATTATATCAACCTGAAATCTGCCTCTCTTCAACTTGCATCCATTGATTCTGTATCTACCCTCTGGGGAAATGCAGAAAGAACCTAATCTAAGGCAGCTGGGCCTGAAATCACAAAGACCTAAACTGACTTCTAGCATCAGATCCTTATACTATATGATCCTGGACAAGTATGTCTTCCTCACTTTCCTAAACTGAAAAATGGAGATAATAGTACCAACACCTTACACGGTTGTTGTGAGAATCAAGTGAGGTAACATCTGCAAAGCTAAGGGGCTAAAAGATGTTCAGGAGACAGTAATAGGAATAAGGACTACATAGAAAGATGTGAGAATATGTAGAGTACAGTGACATAAAGGTCTAGGGAAGGAAGCATATCAAAACTAAAATAGTGAGAGTGAAAGATTCCCTGATTTATTCAACTGTTAGCTAAACAGGAGGAAAGGTTGCTCTCCAAGGGAACCAATTCTCCAATTTGACTTAAACGATTATAGAAATGTTGTAATGTGCATTAGTGAAATGGGGTACTAGTATCAACAATGTCAAATCACATATCCTTTAAATATGAATGTACGTGTTTGTAATTATACTTTGAGTGGTAATGAGCACATTTTACACTGTGTACCCATAAACCATTTCAACATAGAATTGAAATTGAATTATTAATTAAATTTACCTATAACAGACCACCATGAGATTGTATAATTACAATAATCATTATTTTAGCACATATGAAAGAAATATGTTTCCAAGTACATATCTACTAAAGTTTGTGTAATCATCATCAGTACTGCAATTGTTCAACTGATTTTCCTATATAAAGGGAATGAATTGCATTGAAAATAACTTGAATTATATGAAAATTTCCAGATATACTCCTTGGGGAAAGGAAAGAAATAACAAAAACTCCCCACAAAATTATTTTGTATGTACTTTTAACATTTAAATATAGTCTAGGATTAAGAAACTAGATATTTATGAAATTCTTACTACAGATTTTCTACCAGCAGAGGGTGATATTGAACTATAAACTGAATATTGTATTACAACACATTCTTTGGACATTGAATTATTTATGCTTTAAGTAAAGGGTTTTGTTTTATTTTTAGCCTTCTTTAACTTTTTAACTGGGTTATTCTATCTTTTTAAATAATCATCTTTTGTAAGGGATAGGATATAGTTGAAATTTTCTTATATAAAACTATGTTCTTAGCAAAAATGAAACTTGCTATTTCTAAGTTTTTATCATGTAACATATCATATCATATCACATAAGTAAATATGTATTTATATATGTATACACACACTTTTTTCATAACCATATTTACGCTATTTTTCATTTGGCATATAGCAACATGCTTGTTGGCTGGCAGCAGTTTTAATAATTGATTGGCTTAAAAGGAAGACAAAGCAGAAACAGTAAAACTTGTTATAAGCCTATTTCCATAGTCCAAACAAGTGGTAATAACAGACTTTAATATCAATAAATAAAAAGTATAGTTACTTATAATTTAGTTTTCACCACTAATGAGATATGCTACAAAAGGATTATACAAATAAAATAAACTCCATAGCTGAGAAAATAAAGGCTCAGAGGTGTCAAAGGACAGGACCTTACTCAAAGTTCCCCAGCTCTTATGTGGCAGAGCTAGAGATGGAAACTTTGGACTTCAGGTCTAGGTATCTTTCTACTATACCCTGATGACTTTCTAGATTTTTATAGCCCTTTTCAAAATCATATAATATTTTTCTCAAAAAAATTCAAAAGCTTTCTTGCTGGTAGCCCTCTCCCCTTCAAGTCTCTCCTCACTTCAATCTGGCCTCTAGCAGCTGTTGAACTGGTCTTTCTAAAATGCAAGTCTACCTATATTACCTCACATCTTCAGTTAATAAACTCCAATAGCTCCCTATTATCTTCAGTCTCAAATTTAAAGTCCTCTAGCTTTTAAAAGCCCTTTGTAAACTGGCCCCTTCCTGTCTTTTCAATCTTCTTATACCTAACCCTAATTTATTCTGCAATCTGGTTAAATTAGCCTCCTTGTTCTTCTCATACAGCACACCATTTCCTAACGCAGAGCTTTTCCCCACGCCTGGAACTCTCTCTCTTTTGTGGGGACCAATTTTCAACTGGGGAGTGTTAGTTAGCTAAGCGGCTTGCCACAATATTGAGACAAGGAAGGAGACTGGCAGCCTCCCTCAAAACAGAATAGGATTTATTTTAACAAGAACGAACTTAAAAAAAAAAAAAAACACAAACAGGATCAGTAGTATCATGAGAAAGGAAATAAAATGGGGAAATGGAAATTATACAACCTGAAGAAATACCACCACCCAGGAATCAGCTGAGAATACACAGCAGAGCACCTGTGGTCTTCCAGCTTCCAGCTAGAATGGCGACTCCTCCCTGTTACCCAAAACCCCACGCAGTCTCCAACCAATTGTCTGGTCACTATGACAGTCACATGACTGCCCTCACTAGGCTTCCAATCATTATAATTTTGCCAGGCCCATGTAGGCGTCGGTGAGTGGAGATAACGTGAGGTGCCAGCGCCATGGCAACAGCTACAACCAGTGGGTGGAGCACCGTGCGGTTTTCTCACCAAGGCATAGAAACCTCAAATAACAATTAATTCTTTACACTCTTCATCTCTATCTCCCATCTTTTCTGGCTTCTTTCATGTCTCCGCTGTTATTTATATCCCCAGGTCTTAACAAAATGCTGATATATAGTAGATCCTTAATAAATGCTACATGACTAAGTGTTATCCTCTTTCTCTCATCAATATAAAGTTTTATGTGGATTATAAACTCATATGAATAGTTCATCTGCACTCACCACCACTCTTGTTAAGATCTGTCTCCTTTCATCCTCCTGCCTGTTTTGTTAGTTTCTCACCTTTTTTTAATCACCATTGCTTTGGGGGGGGTTTGTTTTGTTTTGTTTTTTGGGGGATTTTGTGAGGTTTTTGTGGGGCAATGAGGGTTAAGTGACTTGACCAGGGTCACACAGCTAGTAAGTGTCAAGTGTCTGAGGCCATATTTGAATTCAGGAACTCTTGAATCCAGGGCCAGTACTTTAGCCACTGTACCACCTAGCTGCCCCCACCATTGCTTTTTAATCCTAATGTGTGTTTTCACTGACTGGAAATTCCTGGAAAAGAAACTCCTCCCAATGTAGATCCCTAATTGATCTGAAGTTTATAGTTGTAGAAAGTTGCCTAGGTGCCCTGCGTATTCTTAGTGACCCAGATATTCTGACTCCCTATCAGCTATGTGCCAGAGTACATAGAATGTGGGACTTGATTTTAGGAATACATGATTTTAACCCCTGATTTAGACCCTTACTAGTTATATGATTCTGTGTAAGTCATTTAGCATCTCTTTACCTAAGTTTCTTCATCTGTAAAATTAGGATAATAATAGTACCTACATCACCGTGTTGTTGTGGGAATAAAGACAGTTACCTGTCAAGAGCTCTATAAAACTTAGAATTCCTATTTGGTAAAATTAGAGCTCCTAGAATTTAAGGATTTTTTTTAATTGTACATAGACTTGATCAGTATATCTTACCCATTTCAACTCCTTCATTTCTTAGCAAATGGCTCTCCAAAGCAATGATTATGATTCAATACAAGCGTCCACACTGGGGAAGTGGAGAAAGAAAAGAATCACACAAGAGATTTGTTTCCAAAAGAGGTTTATTAAGTGAGGTAGATAGATGTATATAGTTATCAATTGGTTCAGGCACATCTAACTCTTTGTGATCCCATCTGGGAATTTCTTGGCAAAGATACTATAATGGTTTTCAATTTCCTTCTCCAGTTAATTTTACAGATGAGGAAAATGAGGCAAACAGGATTAACTGACTGGCCCAGAGTCACACAGTTAGTAAGTATGTGAGGCTGGGTTTGAACTCAGAAAGATAACCCTTCCTGACTCTAGATATGAGACTCTATCCTTTGCTCCACCTAATTCACACACACACACACACACACACACACACACACACACATATATATATATATACAAACCCACATATGCAAATACATATATACATATATGTGCATGTTGATTATGAAGTTTTTTAAAATGACATCAAAAAACCTATTTTTTACAAGCAACACAAATCAGCACATTTTTTGAAAATTGGATGAGAGTATTCATGTGGTATGCTGGAGAAAATAACCTACAAATGCCTTCCCACTTTTCTTTTATGTTTTCATTGTGGATGCTCTAAATGCTTACATAAATATTTCTCATCAATATTTTGTTGAGAAGCTAAGTAGAAACATTGGTCAGTAGTTACAGGTGTCTTCTTAGATATCAGAACCTTACTGAAGGAATCAGAAAATGACTAACAATTTCAGTGATCTGATATAAACAAATATCTCATTAGACATGTATATGAATCTGCAATTGTATCACATTAGAAATTTAACAAAGTACAAATTTCTATTACACGTGTTTAAACAGGAAATAATAAGAATTGATGAACATCACGTGGTCAGATTTAATTTGGGAGACCTTATAGATGTCAATATAATTTTCTGGAAGAAAATAATAAATTCAAAAGTGAACACAAATGCAGATTTGTCAGTATGTGTGTTATTAAACCATATTCACAGTTTTGAATTATTATGTGTTCCGTATGTAGCTCACCCCAACTTACCTGTAATTTCAAATAAGAAAAATAGATGACACTCCAAAATTTTATGCTTAGGGTTACACCAGACTTCAACATTTTTAATACCATTATCAAATTTTGACAATCTTTTCAAATTAAGAAAGTAAATGCTTTCTAGTGCCCACCAGAGGGTGCTAAAAGGGTAGGAAAAGGGGAATTCAGCAGCAAGCAGTATAACCAGAATTTTCTGACGTTTCATTGCAGGCACCCAAGCTTTTAGAATTGATTTTAGATAACTTCCACCTCATTCTCCTTCCATAAAATATTTGGTGACTAACATGGCATTTGCTAGTAAGTAGTGCTCCAATGAAACATTCTATCATTTATGCTATTCTTGCTATGATTTCACAAATTCATTCCACTAAAAAATTGTTTCGACCTGTCACTTGTCTGTTGGGAATTTTGTTTCTTTTCCTTTTTATTCTTTATTTGACAGATTTATACACAATCAACTTCTTTTTTTGCACTTTTTTATCACTCATAACCACAATATGTGAGCAGATAATCTTATTTTATGATTTCAAATGGGTACTAAAAGACATATTGGAAATACATCTGTGAAAGATGTATGTCAGGGACTGTGATAAGCAACTTTACAAATATTATTTCACTTGATTTTTATGACAACCTTATAAGTTACAAACTATTTTTATTCCCAATTTAAATCTGAGAAACTGAGGCAAACAAGGATTAAGTAATTTTTTATGAGTCATATATCTAGTAACTAGCTGAAAGGGTATTTGAACTCACATCTTCCTGACTCCAACTCCAACCTTTAGACACTGTCAGTCACCAATTGCCTCTAAGAAGATTTTCTTTAGTAGTTCACTGTGTTTTTCCCCCTTATTTTTCTCCAAAAGTACCACTAAAAACATTTAAGCTCTGAATTCAAGTTCTATTTCTGAATTATGCCACTTATGTAATGATGGATACATTTCTTTTTTGTTTTTTTGGGTTTTTTTGCGGGGCAATGGGGGTTAAGTGACTTGCCCAGGGTCACACAGCTAGTAAGTGTCAAGTGTCTGAAGCCGGATTTGAACTCGGGTACTCCTGAATCCGGGGCCGGTGCTTTATCCACTGCTCCACCTAGCTGCCCCAATGGATACATTTCTTAACCTCTCAGCATTTGAGTCATTTTTATTTCTAAAAGAGGACAATAGTATTTACATTATCAATGCTGTAGGGTTTTGCAGAAGAAAATGACTTATAAACCTTAAGTGTTACAGAAGTACTATTTTATGGCTATAAAGGAAAAAGAACTGTACTGACTGATAAACCCTAAACTCTCTATATTCTATGAGAGCACTTTGTATTTTATTTTCCCCATTACTTTTATCTTATATGTATGCTATATTCCCCTATTTGTGTACATGCTGTGCTCCTCCATTAAGTTGTTAATTTCTTAAGGGTTGATGTATTACTTGCAATCTTCTTTCTTTAGTCTACCTGGAATATAGAAAAACAAACAAACAAAAATCTTTGTTGAATTGTAGCGAAAGACCTAAGAATTCAAAGCCATCTTTGTATTATATCCTAATGGAAAAACCAGCTTTTCGATATGATTAGGCAATTTGTATTGTTTAGATAAATTTAAAATCAACATATAGATATTTTAAACTAGCCCAAGACAACCCAGTTGCAAAAAGGCTATTTATATTTTGTTTTCATATAAACCACAATTCCAAATATAGCCCTCCTCCAATTCCTTCCAGAGAGTTGTTGTCTAAAACAAAGAATAAGAGGGGAGGAAATCAACAAAATTAATCAACATATCAAAAAATTGATTTTATATGTAATATACCACACCACTAGTTATGCACCTCTACAAAGAAACAGGGGCAGGTATCTTATACATTCTTTAGAGTCAATTTTGCTAATAATAATTTTGGGTTTTGGTGGTGGTGGTGCTTTCCACTTACTTTACAGTTATAGCCATTGTGTATATTGTTTTCCTGGTTCAAATTCTACTTTATTTTGGATCAATTCACAAAATCTTTTCATGCTTCTCTGTAGTCATCATATTTATTATTTATTATATCACAATGACATTTCATTACCTATAATTACCCCCAGCATGCTTACCCATTCCCTAATAATAGACATTGACATAATTTCCATTTCTTTGTTAATACAAATTGTTCTCTCTGAAAACATTTTTAAATTTATGGAGGAAGTATATTATTTCCATACATATATCTGTCCATATCTCATTCATTAAAAGCTATCCCACCCACCCCCAACCCTCAAAAAGTAGCTATTTAGGAAAAAAATCAGTAGAACAATAGCATCATCAAAAGTTCAGTTAAGCACAAATGTAGAGATTCATTTCTATCCCCAGGCAATTTTTATGTATATAAATGGAGTATACATTTTTTTTATTTATTGAAGATGGTTGGGTTCTGAAGCAATGTACTATTATAGAAATATATATGAATTATTTATAACCAAAAAAGTCCATACTTTAAGTTTCAGAAGACTTTTAAAAGTTTAATACTAAAATTTTAATATTACTTATTTTACATTTAGATTTCTTCAGCAAGTTTTCTCTGAACAAAAATGCCAACATTATTCACTGAAATGTGTCACTAAGAATATTTCACCTTATAGTTACCATTAGTACACTGGTGCTGATTCTAATATTTCAGCAACTGCCTTTTGATATTAATTCCTTAGCTGATTAATAATTAAGACAAATAGTCTTACAATTTAAATTACAGTTAATGATTTATCAGCCAACCTATTTGATGCTGCTTTTCCTCAACAAATGTGTCTGTGTGTTTTAAAAATACATTTGCTATCTGTGGAAAATAATATTCCCATTCAATACACAATAGAAAATTAATGGAAAGATTTACTTTTGTAATTATGTTTTCTTAATATAAAAACAAGTTTGCATTCCCAGAGTACATGTATATTTATTACAAGGGTTTGCTTGTTGACAGAGGGAAGTCAGACTGGTATTAAAAATCTGTTGGTATATGTTTGTGTATGTATTCATGAATGTATGCATACATATATGTAGGTAGCTAAATAGGTAGTGTGTATATTTGTATACTCGTAGATATATGTATATATAGATATATGTATATAGATTATATTACGTTTGAAAATATGATTTGACTCAGTAGTAATGCCTATCTAATGCCAAAATATCTGAATTCAAAGTAATCAAGCGTATCAATTGTTCAATTTTTTTTTCAATTATTTTTTTCTCCAGGATAAGGTCAAACTTTTGGAAACACCTTAAATATTGAATAAATTTAAACTTTTCATATATATTTTTGGAAGCATATACCCATAGCATTGCTGTCTCTGTATATGTATATGAACAAATGAATAGGTAACATATCTCATTCTTTAAGAATAGAGAGGGGAAGCTAGGTGGCACAGTGGATAGAGCACTGGCTCTGAAGTCAGGAGGACCTGAGTTCAAATGTGGCCTCAAACACTTAACACTTACTAGCTGTGTGACCCTAGGCAAGTCACTTAACCCCAATTGCCTCACCAAAAAAAAAAAAAGAATAGAGAATCCCATTGTAGAAATTATTCCTTCCAATGTAAGTCTTAACCTGTCCGTTTTAGTGCATAAATCCTAGAGAACTGCCTAAGGCACTTGTAGGTTAAGTGAAATACAAGATTACACAGCTAGAATGTATTGCAGGTAGAATTTGAACCTAGGATTTTTTAGAAAGAGTATACTACCTGCTAAATTAAACCACTTGAATATATCAAAATACTTTATCTTACAAATAAGTAGAGGAGGTACATAAAAATAAAGTAACTTTTTAAAAGCAAAAATGTTAATAATTGAATACGGAAACACATAATCTAATTTCTTGACTTGTGGCATTTCACTTTATTCTTCTTTATCCTACATTCTACTTTCCAATTTTAAGGCACCCAGACACATATATTTAAAAAATTAAAGGATGTGAAAGATTAGCAGAAAGTCAAAATGAATCAGGGAGTCTTTTAAATAATCTAGAATGTTGCATGTGGGGAAAAAAAAATTCTATGTCTGAACTAAGCTTCCATCAAAGAAGTTTATTTATCATCATCTTGCTAATATGAACAGTGAGGCAGGATGGATGGGTACTAGTGAATGAGAATCACAAAATAGGAGTTAAGATGCCATAGATCTTTAGGAGTAGGTCATTTCATCATTGTCATTCCACCCTCAACTTCAAATCAACTTGAACTTTCAGGAAGCTGTTAGGTTAAATTAAAATGTGATTAACCTTTTTAAGGGTTCAGTGGGAAAATGAATCTACTTAGTGATCCATTCATCTGGGAATTTAAGGTTGATTACGTTGAAATTTCAGAGTTCTTCAAAGGTGTCATAGCTTTTTAAAAAATATTAAAAAAGATATTTTCGGGGCAGCTAGGTGGCGCAGTGGATAGAGCACCAGCCCTGGAGTCAGGAGTACCTGAGTTCAAATCCAGCCTCAGACACTTAACACTTACTAGTTGTGTGACCCTGGGAAAGTCACTTAACCCCAATTGCCTCATTAAAAAATATATATATATTTTCTTTGATAATCTTATGTAAAATATGTCTGCCCAAAGATGTGTTTGGCTAAATTATGGTAAATCCACCCATTATTCCAGTGTGAAAAGACAGGGTCCTTTCAATACAATTGTATGAATCATTATCATCACACTAGGCCTTCATACTGATTGAGCATCCATTAGGTAAGAACCATGGTAATATCTATGGAGTGCTATGAATTTAGTCCCTTTGAAACCTGGACTAAAACTTCAGCATTAAAATATTAAGTTTGAGAACATGAATAACTATGATTTTGACATGAAATAATTAAATGCTAATAATCACCATCATTTTATTTTTATTGCCAGCAGAACTCAATGGTAAGACTATTAAAATATTTCAATAAAATTGTACCCAATATTATTTGGAAATAAGATTTTCACATTAAAAAGGTTTTTTTTTTAATTTATATCATATATTTTTGTGATATTCATTGTTAGAAGGAATACCACATGAATGAGATCACATCCATTGAAGTATCTTAGTATTAAAGTGAAGTTCTTACAAGGACAAGTAAAAGACTTACCAACAAATGGAAGATCAGTGTCTTCTAATCTGTTAATGTGCTTAAATTAAAAGGTTTTATATGCTTTTCCCTTCAAGATTTCTACTTCAGAAGTTTTAGAATAAGTTTCAATGTGACCTACTCAAAGTGTTCATAGCACTGCATAGCACATATTTCCCATAACTGTGTTCCTAGTTTTAAATATTTGAAAATTTTCCTTTCAAAATAAACTTAACTATCACTCAATACTTTAATACATTTCTGAAAGAAGTATACATGGGGAAAAATGAAATTTAAAATCTATCATCTATCTATCTATCATCTATCTATTATCTATTTATCTATCATCATGGTCTACAAATAGCAATGTACCATATAGAAAATAAAGAGGCTTCTCTCAGTATACATACCAGATTCTCTGCTTCAAAAGGGTCTAACACCTTTTTTCAACTTCACTCCAGGAAAAAGCACACTGGAACAGAACTGGGGCCTTTAGTACATAACCTACCTTAGACAGAAGTGTGAAATGAGCATAGCTTCATTTCCATGTTTACTGTTAAATCAAGTTAAATATTTACCTGACCATCAAACCCAAAGCCACACACACACACACACACACACACACACACACACACACACACACACACACACACACACTCCAGGAATACAGATTTTGAATGAGACTGTTAATTTGCATATATTTACTCTACCACTTACTACCTGTGTGACCTTGGGCATGTCACTTCCTGAACACAAGTTCAAAAAAGGACATTAGATAAAGTGGCATAGAAGGTCTCTACTTTCTCTAAATATATTAAATATCTATAATATGATGCTCTATGAACCCACTGTCCTTATACTAACTAGATTCTGGAATCCAAGAGCACTCCCTATCATCATTCGGTATAATCTCAAATACTACAATATTGGAACCACAAAATTTTTATTCAATCCGCATTATTGGTAAATTAAAGAATAAGCCATAAGAAAAGTCATTGATCTTCAGCCCTGGTATGTACAAAAACCAATGGGAAATAATTTGTTTCTAGGTTTCAAAAAAGACATTCTTCACAAGAATTTCCCTTAGCAAATAAAAAAAAAATTAGCTCTAGGACTATGTTTAAATTGCAAACATCTAGTGGTATCTTTTTTTTCTCCAAAATGCTTACTTTATAAATAAATGGTGATGGATATGATGCTTCTTCTTTTACAATTTAACCAATCATTTGTATCACACTCTGTTACATACATTTCTTATTTTACTTTCCAAAAACATCTTCCATAGTATCAAACCATTCTATTTACATAAAGAAAAGGATGTGCATTTTGTTACCTCTAAATTAAGTGGAGTTTACATTGCATAAATGGAAGTAGGTTCAATGGGCAAGAACAATTTCACCTATTCATTGTTGTGTTTCATGCTATATAAAGTAAACATCTCAGTCTTTATCTACTAGTAATTTATTTTCTAAAGAAAGATATTTATAGAACATACCTATGGAGTAGAATACGGTAACACATAACTTACAGACTAGGTTTACACACCAACTCTTTGAGAGAACTTTTCATTTTCATATAACTTTTGAAATACAGTGTGGGCATTAATGCAAGGCTACATAAATTTGACAAGGAAACGATACTACTCTGATTTTTATTGTAGTTGGTGCACAGTGATTGCTGAAACTGGATAAGGTAAGGTGTGGTGACTTCTATTGACTTTGAAGAAAAAAAATATGGAGGAAATGGGATGCCATATAATCACAACTGAATCTTGGAATACTTAAACAAACTAATAGCCCATTGCTTTATGTACAGACAGGTTGGAGACTGATAACTATTCCCATAATCTACTACTAAAAAGTGTCAATAATATGATCAGTAATGAAATATGACTCAGTGTAGCATGGGATGTTTAGGTTGTTTGTTTGTTGTTGTGGTTGTGGTTGTTGAGTTGGTTTTTAGTTATTATTATATTAACTGAATATTAACAATTCTCCATTATAGAAAGGAAGCAAGATATTTTGGAAAGTGTATTGGTCTTAGAGTCAGGGGATGTTGTGTTGAATTCTACCTAGATTTGTTACTCAATGCTTACGTAATCTTTGGCAAATGGCTGACTTGCTAGAAATAGTGCATTTAGTCTATGCATTGACCATTTGTTAGTATAATATAATCCATCAATAATTAATTCTTTTCTCTTTCTATTTCTGTCCTAAATAAAAATCAACATCAGTCATTTGTAAGTGCTATGGCATACTCATAAGGTGATAAGCAAAATTTAATGCAGTAAATGGCTGAGAATATAAAATGAAGGTAAGTCATGGAATTCCCCAAAAGGCATCAGAAATTATTAATTGTGCAAAGTAAGAAATAATATAGAGGATTCAAACCGTTTGTTAATTTGTCTATTTATAAAAGTGGGAATTCTATATGTTGTTTAAAATGAAAGTAGTACCTCCCAAAAGAAAATGGTATTTGATGCATTCAAGCACTAATTACAAATATTTTTTTTTTTTGGTGAGGCAATTGGGGTTAAGTGACTTGCCCAGGGTCACACAGCTAATGTCAAGTGTCTAAGACTGGATTTTAACTCAGGTCCTCCTGAATCCAGGGCCAGTGCTTTATCCACTGTGCCACCTAGCTGCCCCAAAGATGTTTTAATGTTTGAATTATATTTCTTTTTTTTTTTTTCAAACGGGTAAATGAGGGTTAAGTGACTTGCCCAGGGTCACACAGCTAGTAAGTGTCAAGTGTTTAAGGCCGGATTTGACCTCAGGCCCTCCTGAATCCAAGGCTGTTGCTTTATCCACTGCACCACCTAATCACCCCCAAATTAACATAGACTATTTTGATGGAACTACCAGAATGTAACTTGCTCATTTTGGATATGCAAACATTCTTGTTCTTACTGCCTAGGTAAAAAGCAATAACTTTTTTCTTTTCTTTTTTTTTTAACAGGCCTTTTGGGAAATAAGGGATGCTGACAGTTGTGGGTTTTATTAGTGAAGCTTCACTGATTTTATAAGAGTTGAAAAAAACTGAGAAGCTGATTTTTTTTTTTACGAAAGAAAATACATTTTAGAGAAAGTTTTAGTGAGTGATTTAAAAAAAAATAGATCACAAAACTGGACTACATTTAAGGACCATGTCAGATTCATACACTATCTACTCAGTTTTTCTTTTCCTGCCATCATTCTTTTAATATATTTCTCTGAGTTAGATAAAATAGTACAAATGTTAATTATTTACTTTTAATAATTTGCATTATATTTAAAGATATAAATCCTAGATCTTGAGTATATATTATATATTAAGATTAATAAAAATTATTAGTGATCCTTAGATTTACATTAAAGCAATAACATCACTTTTTGAAATAGCTATCTTTTTAAAATACCCGAAATAGATTCCAATTTCCATTATTATTATACTTTAGCTGTAGGAAAAGGAATAATGAAGTATTCAGCATATTCTATAACACAGGTCTTAAAACTTAAAGTTAGTTGAAAAACTGAATATTTCAGGAAAGGAGTAACATGTACCATCTTCTCTAGTGCTACTCCCACCTTTGTAAATTGATAAGCTATGAGGATTTTAATTATATCACTGAATAAATGGAGGGGATTGGACTAGTTGGCCTATGAGATTCCTTTTTAGCTCTAGACCTATAATCCAATGATGTTATGAATAGAATCGTTCAATTATATGTAATTCCAAATATATATATATATATATATATATTAGAAATATGTCATAACTCAAAGACCTGGGGAAAAAATGCTAGGTACATTGCTCCACAAATATTAAGCTACTTTTGGAAAGCAACCAAATTAAAATGTAACTTTTTTCTCTGAATAAAAGGGATTAGCTTTTTGCTAGTCACCTTAGATAATATAAGTAAACAATTAAATTATTTTCTTAAAAAGTCAAATTGCCAACAACTGTATAACCTTATTTTTGCCATTGAACCTATGGTAGCCTGCTTTGAGATTCATAAGGATGCTCTGACAATTCTTAGCAGTGTTTGTTCAATTTCAGTTTAACAGGCAGTTTTGAGAGATGAAAGCTTGAATTTAATTCCTGAAATCAAACCAAAGAAAAACTAGATGTTACATTATATGCTGTTTTTGTGTGTGTATTATTCCAGAACACACACACAAACACACACACACACACACACACAACTCACATTAGAAAATAGAACTATGACAGATTTAAGAATTTAAGATATAGTAAAATGTTCTTGGTGCCTGCTTCATTAGCAATAATCATTAATTAAAATATTTTATTAAATGGTATGCAATTCTTTCCATACAAATTCATTCATCCTATACTTAGTATGCAAGTAGTGCAAAAGAGGGTGGGAAGGGAGGGAAGGAGGTGAGACCATTTTCAGAAAGAGGAGGAGTTGAGCAGTCCCAAGGTGGAGCTGTCTCTTATATTAAATGACACTGGCAGATTAAAGCTCTCTGATGGGGAAGGGCTTAAAGGCTGAGTCAAAAGCCAAGAAGTCTCTTTATTTACGCCTACCTCCCAGCCCTTGGCAATCTGACTAATAACAAACTGAGCTAACAAGAAAGACTAGAAAGAGAGGAAAGAGAACCTAGCTGCAGCTTGGATCTAAAGCCTAAGAAAGCAAGAGTGATCAATTCAAGCTCTGTTTAACATCTTGTTTATTTACTGCTTTCAGAAGCTTGCAAATGGTTAACTATATGCAGAAAAAGTCAGCATAGCTGCGAAGTATGCTGTGAATTTTAATTGAGGAGAAAAGGGCAACTGCTTCAGGATGGTCTAACATGCACTCTGCCTGAAAGATTTCCAGTAAAATGTTCTATATTTTCTCTCTTGACCTGGAGTTTTAACTTTGTGATGCCTCAGCAATGTCCGGACTTGCAGAAAAGTGACATGTAAGAAGAAATCACATGGTGGTGGGTTTTGTTTATCTGTTTGATGTGTTTTGCATTTTTAACAAAGAACCTGAATTATTGCAAACTGCTTTTCCTACTGTGCATTTTATTACTGACAGTGTCAGGAGAAGTGTCTGCAGTACAGGTAAGGTGAATGTTTCAAGTGGCTTCCACCTAGTTTTGCACTACTCTTTCAATTTCCTTTATTAACCGATTTGCTGCATTTGTGTTATTTGTGTGTAACTGCTTTAAGTGATGTCGAATTTCCCCGTCTCAGTCACTGGCATTCCTAATACAGTACCAGATGCCTGAGTTCTGAGAGGAGACATTTAGTAAAACAGCTGGCTGTGCAGAATAGTTGGGGTAGTGGTAGATTATAGGGTACAGTTGGATATTGTGAGTTGAATGCATGTTTTTTTTTTTTTTTTTCTGGTAACTATTACTAAATATCCTTGATTTCAGTATGAGCAAGAATTAACAAGCTTATTTGCTTTTTAGCCTCCTGCTTGGAAGCATTTTTTTTTACAATGATATAAACAGAAAGGTATTTAAGATGAGATTTAGTATTATGATTTTTATCAGCTACAACCTATTTACTGTATAGTTCCTCACATTTGACTGTTTCTAAAAACAAGAAAAAAAGAAAGGCATGGATTCCCTAGATCTCTCTGTTTCTCTCTCTTTTTTTTGAAACTGACTTTGCAGAACATAATTTCTATAAGATGTAAAGCAAAATGTGGAATGAACATCTGGAAATTATCTCCTGTTTTCCTAAAGTACTTAGCCTCATGGAATGGTTCATTATATTTCCTCCTATTACATATGGGGGGGGGTCATTGTTTGTTCTTTTGAGTGAATCGCAACTTGTAGACTGAACTACAAGTTTCTTGGTACAAAGACTGAAAGTATTTTCTTCAGGTTCCTGGGGGACTCAGAGTTCAAAGAAACTGACAATATGTTGGGTTTTTTATAAATAGAGAAGGGAAAAAAAGTGTTTTTTTCTTCCGTTCTGAACTATAGAAATGGGAATGGCTAGCACTTTTAAAAAATTTATTAATTAAACAGATACTTTGTACTACCATCAAGTTTCTACCATAAAATTTTTGGATTCTAAACTGAGCTTCTAGGGTGGAGATTATGCTGTGTGAAGTAAAGTTCTATTTCTCAAATGAATGCATGATTGTTCAAATAGAAAAGGACAAGTAAAACAACACAGTAAATTAGTCACTATAATAACATCCACTGTTTATGTGTGTGTTTATGTATGTTTGTGTGTGTGTGATATTTCCCATCTTAGCTTACAGATAGTTTTGTAAGCAACATTTCAGGAAAGGGAATAGCATGAGGTCAAACCAATGTTTAATATTACCAGTCTACAGTGATTCAAGATCTCTGCAATCTGCAGATTTAAAAAAAAAAAAGTTTCTGTCGAAACACTTGAACCTCTTTTAATGAACTAGCATGTGTGTTATTGTTATTCTGAGTTAATTTTCATTGTCAGCTTACCAAATCACTCACATCATATGCTCAAATGTTCCTATTAGAATACAGTTAGTTTCCCAGTTCATTGCAAAAAGTCTTTAAGCTCTTTATAAGGAAGCACATCAGTTGGTTAATTATGTGATGACATTCAGTACCCTCCAGCCTGTTTCAAAACTATGCTTGGGGAGGTCAACTGGCATTTGCTAGTAGGTTATTTGAGAAGCAGCTTATGTTTTATGTGCCTTTAGTATAATAACCTACAGCATGTGATGTACTTAAGTTCAGTGTTTCTTCTTGAAGGCTTTGCAATAATAGATTGTAAATAGACCCATGGTTTCATTATAAAGAATCAAAAAACTGCTCTCTCTGTTTGAAATTTAATTATCTTAATTTGAAGTATGCCTTATGTAAACTTGCATGTAAGCTCTCTAGCACATATCACTGGTAATGTTATGCTATCTCAAAGTGTCTTGCACAATGAAAACCTAAATATAAAATTTCTTATCAGTAATCTGTCTATGATTTTGGCCATCATCAGTGATAGCATTTCCCTAAATTTTGGCTTTACTGATTTCTTGTCTTAGTGATTTGCAGACTTAAACAGAAGTTTGGGGTACTTCTGACACTGTGTTCAGGAAATCCATTGAAACAATACATTTTAATGACTAGATCAAAAGTTCAGGATTAGAATGTAAAGAGTTCTCCTTTCAGACTTCATTTTCCTCTATTTCTCTCTGTATTTCTTTGTGGATCGGCTAAGACCTATGTATATTATTTGGGTTTTAAGTCCATAACTCATCATGTTTGAGGTAGAAAGATAAACATATATAACTCAAACTTGTCAAGTACATGAATTTTTTTTATCCAGTTATATATTTTTATATAGTTCAGACCTCTAATTTGCTAATGTTGGCTTTAAGACTAAGATGAGGATTTTATACAAAAAGATGGTATCAGTTTCTTTGAATGGATTCTTCATATCGATTTTATAGTCTGGGGATTGTAGAATTAATAGGTCAGATATTAACTCCCCATTTCCTTAACAAGAAATATGTTCTTTCACAAATCCTTAAGCTGTTCTTAGAAATAATATTTTAGCATTTGACTCAGCAAATGACAGTTTGAAAATATGTGAGAAAATACCCTTCACAACTCAAACTGTAGTCCCATGCTATTCAATTTTTATTTTGCAGGATTAAAACTCATTGGACAACAACATGAAGCTTTTGATTCATCTGATATATTCAGCTTTGATTGTTTCCGCTTCTGTACAGTCTCCACCTGCTTTGTTGCCAGTTAGAGGATCTTGTGATTCTCTGTGCTCATGTGAGGAAAAGGATGGTTTACTGATTATAAACTGTGAAGAAAGAGGTATCAAGGCGTTATCCCAAATAAATGTGCCACCATCAAGACCCTTCCATCTATTTTTATTAAATAATGGATTGACTACACTACACACAAATGACTTTTCTGGACTTACCAATGCCATCTTAATACATCTTGGATTTAATAATATTGTGGATATTGAGCCTGGTGCATTTAATGGCCTTGGCCTTCTGAAGCAGCTTCATATTAATCATAATTCTTTAGAAATTCTGAAAGAGGACACTTTCCATGGCCTAGAGAACCTGGAATTTCTTCAGGCAGATAACAATTTCATCACAGTGATTGAACCAAGTGCCTTTAGCAAGCTCCATAGACTAAAAGTCTTAATTTTAAATGATAATGCCATTGAGTTTCTTCCCCCAAACATATTTCGCTTTGTCCCATTGACACATCTGGACCTCCGTGGAAATCAGTTACAAACATTACCATATGTTGGGTTTTTGGAGCACATTGGCAGGATATTGGACCTTCAGCTGGAAGATAATAAATGGGTCTGCAATTGTGATTTATTACAGCTAAAGACATGGTTGGAAAATATGCCTCCCCAGTCTATCATTGGTGATGTTGTTTGCAATAGCCCTCCATTTGTCAAAGGAAGTGTTCTAAGTAGACTTAAAAAGGAATTTATCTGCCCCACTCCTCCAGTACATGAAGAATATGAGGATCCTTCAGGGTCATTACATCTAGTAGTGACCTCTTCTATAAATGATGGTCATTTGTCAACCAAGACAACAACTGTTTCAAAAAGTCCCACCAAGGTACCAGGTTTAGTACCTCATGCTACAAAGCCATCTACTCCACTCCCAGGACCTTATTGTCCAGTTCCTTGCAACTGCAAAGTCCTTTCCCCATCAGGACTTCTAATTCATTGCCAGGAACGAAATATTGAAAGTTTATCTGACTTAAAGCCTCCTCCCCAAAATCCTAAAAAACTTATTGTAGCAGGCAATATTATTCAAACCCTAATGAAATCTGACCTGGTAGAGTATTCTACTTTGGAAATGCTTCACTTGGGAAACAACCGGATTGAGGTTCTTGAGGAAGGGTCATTCATGAACCTTACCAGATTACAAAAACTCTATTTAAATGGTAACCATCTGACCAAATTAAACCGAGGCCTATTCCTTGGGCTCCAGAATCTTGAATACCTGTACCTTGAATATAATGCCATCAAGGAAATATTACCAGGAACTTTTAATACAATGCCAAAACTTAAGGTCCTCTATTTGAATAACAACCTACTTCAAGCTTTACCACCTCACATTTTTTCCGGAGTTCCCTTAACCAGGATAAACCTCAAAACAAACCAGTTTACACATTTACCAGTGAGTAATGTCTTGGATGAACTGGATTTGTTGATCCAGATTGAGCTGGAGGACAATCCCTGGGATTGCTCTTGTGATTTAGTTGGGTTACAGCAGTGGATACAAAAGCTAAGCAAAGATGTAGTGACTGATGACATTCTTTGCACATCCCCAGGACATCTAGATAAAAAAGAATTAAAGTCATTGAATAGTGAACTTTTATGCCCAGGACTAATTAATAGCCCAGCCCAGTCAACCCATTCTAGTTTTATAATTGTCACCACTCCAACAACTACAACCAATACTGCAGATACCATTTTAAAATCACTTACAGATGCAGTTCCACTTTCTGTTTTAATCTTGGGCCTGCTCATTGTGTTTATAACCATTGTGTTCTGTGCTGCAGGAATAGTAGTTCTTGTTCTCCATCGCAGGAGAAGGTGCAAAAAGAAACAAGCTGATGAACAAATGAGGGACAGCAGTCCTGTTCACCTCCAGTATAGCATGTATGGTCATAAAATGACACATCACACAACTGAACGGCCGGGTGCATCAATGTATGAGCAGCATATGGTGAGCCCAATGGTCCATGTCTACCGAAGCCCATCTTTTAGTCCCAAACATCTAGAACAAGAGGAGGAGAAAAATGACAAAGATGGAAATGACTCAAAACATCTCCAGAGAAGTCTTCTAGAAAGGGAAAACAATTCACCCCTCACAGGTTCAAATGTAAAATACAAAGCCACAGATCAATCAGCAGAATTTCTATCCTTCCAGGATGCCAGTTCCTTATACAGAAACATTCTGGAGAAAGAACGGGAACTTCAGCAACTGGGGATCACAGAGTACCTGAGGAAAAACATTGCCCAGCTTCAGCCTGAGATAGAGGTGCATTATCCAGGAACACATGAGGAGCTAAAATTAATGGAGACATTAATGTACTCCAGACCAAGGAAGGTGTTAGTGGAACAGACGAAAAATGAGTATTTTGAGCTCAAAGCTAACTTACATGCTGAACCTGACTACTTAGAAGTCCTGGAACAGCAAACATAAGACTACACTTTGGGGGTTTGGGCAGGAATGCTGTGATTCTGTCTAAAGTCAGAACATTGTAAATAAAAGTGCCTTAAAATAGTGTATTATAAATCAGAATTTAAGCACAGCAGTAATCCTGGGATGGAAGGGTATGGGCAGAAAAAGAAAATGAAACTCAGGGATCATGGGGAGAAGCCATTGCTTTGTTTCTAGGCCCCACATGAAATCAAACCTTGTATGTAATTGGTCATGCAAGGGAGATGATCATAGTTCACTAGATTTTTTTAAAAAGGTTTTATGGGCAATCCTCTTACACACATAATTTGGGAATTAAACATTTTATGTTGAAATCCTATTCCCAATGATTTAGTAGGAATTGGAACATATCACTTTAAGATATACCTATACATGCAGTTTTAGATTTTAAAAGTATATTGAGTAGATGTTTAGTAATGCACTAAAGGGGTGATCAGTGTCTACAATTGCACTTAATTTTCTCAATAAATGCAGAACTGGAATTTGATTAGTTTAAATAGTGACAGTATAAAAGGAGAAATTTGGCTATGTATAACTCCAGTGGCATGAAAAATCTGAAATTGTGGGATCTGTTTATCCAATGCCACTGTGAAGATTTTAAATCATGAAAAATGATGAAAAATATAGAAACAGAAACACTAAAAGTTAAAGGGAAAGGAACAAAATATCTTATTTTTCCTCACATAGGGGTTACATCCAAGTTTGGACAATCTCATTTTCAATGCTGCTGTAATCTTTTGTATGATCACATGTTCAATTTCAATCCTTAATCTTGGACAATTTTGAAGCTACTGAGAATCCACTGTAAATACATTTAGTACAAGTAAGTTTGGTTTCTTTCACAGCAGTGGCTTCTTTGGTGGATTTGATTGTTCATGAGAAAAAACAATTTCACTGTGGCCATCAATTTAAAAGTGTAAAACAAACAAACAAACAACAACAAAAAAAAACACAACAGGGTGTGGGTGGAGATCATTGTTCTTATTTTACTTGTAAAGATGCAAGTCAACGTTTGCCACAAATGAGTAGCAAAAGGCGCTTCTGATGGTAAGTTATACAAAAGACTTAGAGTGTGGAGCACTGCAGCTTTATTTTACAAGAAAATATAGTTAGATTTCTATAAACTATTTATTCTGTACAGTTTTGTATATATATTTTTGGTTCACAAAAATAATTATTCTTGGGTGCCTTTTAAGGGAATTGCTCACTATAAATAAAACTAAATTGAAAAAAAAAAAGTCTTCTTAAAATTTGCTTTTTTAAAATTCACTCTGATCTGCAACTCAATCAACTGAGGAGTCCAAAAAGATGCTTCTGTCTGTTGTCATGTACACAGAAGCATCTTGTTCACAGTGTGCAAAAAGGCTATTCAATTTCTGGGCATGATTGACATCGTGCCAAACTGAAAAATCTGACCAGAATTTCCCCCCTTCAACAAATCCTTTCCACATATAATACACATTTTGATCATTTTTATTTTCTCTCTTCTGGTTGTTGAAGCAGTCTTGCAATAGCATTCTGTATAGTAAAACAAGTATCAGTGTTAACTGCTAACAGATATATTCAGGGCCCTTTTCTTGGAAGCAGCCAACTCTTGTTTTACAATAAACATACAGGTCAATGCATAGTGGGTTAAAGGGACAGGTTTGTTGAAATGCATCAGTTGTTGAATTGTTTCCCAATGTTTTACTTATTACTGTATATACTATAAAATGTTTGGCTCTCGAGATTCAATGGACCACATTAACCACACAATGTAGCTGTTTCTCAGACTTTAGCTGAAAATAATCATGATGATAACAATCAGCAGGGGGCTGAATAAGATGCAAAGTGTGATGGCTAATTAGGAATCTATCATAAAATCACTTCCCCACATTGCTTTAATGAATCATAGCATGTTGAACTTATTGTAGTCAAGTTTTGGAAATTTATGTTTTAAAAGTGTCGTTGATCATCATATTTATAGCTATTAAGACATAGAACAGTATACTTCTTTAATTAATCATTTGTTTGTTTGTTTTTAGGTCAATTATTTTCCAAAGATTAGGCAAGAACAAATGTAGTGAGAAACCCTTTTGTTTTCATTTATCTTTATTTTTCATGTTTGTAAGAGGAACGCTTTCAAGGTGGAAATGTGTGTGGCATATATAATGATGACTATATTTAACAACAAACAAGTAAACCCAGCAGGCAATAGTCAACAGCCTACAATAAGGTAACCCTTCCCCTTAACTTCCCCTCCCCCAGCTACTTCTTCTATACATTATAGATTTCAAACAGCAGGACAATGCATATGCAGAACTCAGGCTGTTGCATGTTTATTCATCAGTTGAGAGTCTGCCAATACTTGCTGATTCAAAACAGGTACACAAAGGTACTTAGGAAGATTAATAAAATTTCCTTGCCTGAAGGACCTTTGGAATATATCCATGGTGGCAGATAGAGGCTTGTCCTCCAGAACTTTTTTTTGCTGTTGTTCTTGAGAGTTAATGGGGTGGGAGGAAGAGGGCGTTTGGTGTTTTTAATCTCACTACTCTGTTTATTGGCAACAGTAACACTATGTTTTCCATCTTATTGACAGTCAGAATTAAATGGCTTTTTATATACATTTATTCTGCCTTAAGTATATGCCAGACTCCAAAGTCTACTGAAATGGACCCTGTATGCCTATGGTTTAATACAATATAAAAATACTAAACAATTTCTAGTAAACCTTAAATCGATATTTTAAATCACCCCCAAAATTTTAGATTTGTTTAAAGTAGTCTTTCTATGCTCATAGTATTAGTTAGGAACAATGATACTAGGGTGTGTTAGAAGTTATGCTTAATAATAGGAGGGATTACTTGCTGTATGGAGGAAAACCCAAACATTTAGTTGTTGTTCTTCCTCTCCCTCTTGATCAAAAGAGATTCTGCCATATGCTTCCCAATCATATATTATAGCAGTTGTTTTCAACTCATGGCTGATAGATTGGTTGAGTAGTTATCAATTCTGACCCAGTGGAACATTAACAGGAATTTTGGCTGGTCCTAATGTATTAATAGCTTGAACTGGAATTTACAGTTTGTATATTGTATACATTTGACTAAGATCTGATTCATGCCAATACTACTATGTGTGTGCATTGGAATATGTATGTTTGTGTAGCAAGACAACTAAATCAAATGAAAACTATTTCCTCTTCACTTGAGTAGGACTAGTGAACGTGGCCCTAGTATATCTATCTCTATCTCCATCTCCATCTCTACTTCTGTATCATATCTACACACATATATTTATGTCTGTGTATGTATACACACATATGTCAATACACATATGCATGTACATATACATGTATGTATGTGTATATGTGTGGGTTTATATGTGTGTATGTGTGTGTGTGTGTGTGTAATCACTAAAAATAAGGTGCCATTTTTAGGATATCTAGTGTAAAGCAACAATAATTATGGTGACTCAATTAAAATGAGATTCAACTTTCTTCCATTGATTCCTACCCTGCCCCCCTCCTTTTTTTTTCTTTTTTTTTTTAAGCTTTAAAGAATTAGAGAACAAATAGTTGTCCAAGGTTAGCCTAATTTTCCTCTTGGGACTATGAATACAGTACTCAGAAGGATGAAATCCTTATCTTTTGCTGGTCTTTTAATGATGGAAAAAAAATAGAACCTACATAAAGTTGCTGAATGCTTTGAAACAGACACTTTCTTAGAGAATGAAACTACATTTAAATTTACCTTTTCAGCAAACTTATTTAAATGAGGCTTTGGATAGAAAGACATACATATATACATGATAATCTATTGGAGAGTGAATAACTAATGTATGCATATGTGTATATATTAAACTCTCCTTGTAATTAATCTTGTGTTCATTTTCTCATGGTAAGTAATCTTCCAGGTGTGTATATGTTAGACTTATGAGATGATTTAGTGATATAAATTTAATAGAATGTATTTTAGAAAATTTTTACCCAATGTTTGAATTTCTGGTGAAAAATAGAAGGTATCATGAAAGCAAGGGATTTGTATTAATCAAAAGGGATGCTCTCTGTATAAAAATAAACAAACAAAAGAAACCCTATTATTGTAGTTTATAAGAATACTCATCACATAAGAAGAATAAGCTGAATTTTGAATTTCCCATTAATTGGAAAAGGGTTTGGCAGTGAACTTGTGGATTTCTGTCTCTTTGTTTTCCCTACAGAGTTCTTTTCCATAAAGATGATAATGCTTACAGCTCTCTTTTGTTGAGAAGTTGGGAGTATCATGAGGACAAGCCTGAATTATAGGAGAAGAGGCAAGTACAACACTTTCTCAGGACCATTGGCCATATATCTAGGCAGCCACATTGAAAATGACCTCATCGGAGAAGAATGGACAAGTTGGGGGCTTGAGGGTGGGGATGGGTGGCACAATAGTAATCCTTTTTGCAGTTTCAGTTCAGTACATCCTGTAAGATAGAAATATCCCTGAATATTTCTTGAGGGTTATGGTCATAGCTTTTATCCTTTCTTGGTGCCAATAGTAATCATTATTAGGGCCTTCCAATTCTGAAACAGAGAGTATAATTTTAACTTAGATTCAGGAAGTTACTTATTAGATAGATTGAAAATAGTTTACATTTCCTTTTCCTTCTCATCTGTAAAATAGTCAACTTGTGCTTTTTCCCTTCATTTTCAAACACAACAGAGAAAATTTATAACATCCAAGTTGACAGAATCCAGATAACATTAAAATAGATGGAATAAGAGAAAATACCAGATACTAAGTTTCATCTCCTAGATGATTTCAAAAGAATAGTATGAGAGACAAATGTACCTCTGTTTGAAAATTAATTTCCATAGGCATGGTCAGTGAAGAAAAATTGCAATTCATTTTTTAATTCAGGTATTTGGATTGTTCTCTTAGATGCTTGCTTTTAAATGTGTAGAATTTTTAATATATTGTTTCATTTCAGAGTTTTGAAAGAACTGAAACTGAAAAAGGGAGGAGGTACACGTAGACCAAGAAATAATTGATTTTAAAACTTAATTGTCAAGTTCTGCAACTGAGTGCATTACTCTTTGAAACTATCTTGTGAAAACATGTTAATGTTTAAAAAATAAGGTGCTAATTACTACATATTATTTTCTTGAGATCTCAAATACCAATTTATTGCCTTGAGGAATATAGTGATTATTTCAAAGTGAATTAACATTGAGCTTAACCTTATGGAATAATTATTCACTGTGGCCTAAACAATCAAACAAGAACTATTATTTCTTACTGCCTACTTTGTGCCTGACATTGTTCAGGAATATATAATAGTCCTATGGCATATATAAAGACATATGAGATAGGGTCTTTCTTTTATGGAACTCACAATCTCATTAGCAAAGCAAGAACCTTAGAATTTAAATAAGAGCATGAGGCTGCGTATGGGACTAGTGCCAGACATTTTGTAAGGAAACATTGAATATTACATGAATTCAGAGACCTAATCCTAATAATTCACCATTTAAGAAAAATACTCTGAAGATGAAGCATTCTCATCTTAAAGTTTTCAGAATACTAAGATGCCATGTTACATACTTGCTTCTTACTCCTCTTAAAGAAATTCTAAGGAAAAGTAAGAATAGATTTCGACTGGATCAGAATACAACATCATTCATATGTACTACCAAATGTGCATTCTATTCCCATTGAAGAGATCTACATGTTATGTACTCCCTGTCACCATATTCAAATGTGTTCTTCAAAGTAGTATTAATTGATTGGTTTGCTGCATTCAAACAACAGAAATGTCTGAGTAAGTTCAGTACAATTCAAATATGTCTTGTATTTTCAGTATTTGCATTAAGGCTTTTTATACAACAATTTGAGATAATTGTCAGCTCACAGGTACAACTGTATAAAAATAATTTCCAAAATGTAAGATTAAAATATCTAAATGTATAATGAATAGGGAAGCAGCTAGATAAAGCAGAGGATAGAGTGGATAGGCTTTAGAATCAGAAAGACTCATGTTTGTAAGTTCAAAACTGACTTCAGACACATACTAGTGATGTGACCCTGGGCAAGTCTTTTAACTCTGTTTGCCTCAGTTTACTTATCTCTAAAATGATTTGGGGAAGGACATGGCAAATCACTCTATTATCTTTGCCAATAAAACCCTAAATGACGTAACAAAGAGTTGGACATGACTGAACAACAATTTATTTTTACTTTGAGAATAGAAAAATGCTTTACCAATTTGCAAATACTAATTTCCCAAATTTTAAATTTGATTTATTAGTAATTCGTTGTTTCTATCCATATACTAAAATAAAATTCTCCATTAAAAAGGAAGTGGAATACCAAAAAAGTGGACAAAAGGAACTAGTGTTCTAGATTTGGGATTTTGCACAGACAATAATGAATTATATCACCTGAGTATTTATCAGTATTAAAAATTTACAAATTATGATGGGAAAACATTTCTAATTCCTTCTCAATCTTGAAACTCAAAAAGCTAAGCTATAATACTTCAATTTGAAATCAGGTAATTGTATTATATTTTCATTTTTATTTCTGAAGTAATAATTATGTACTAATGAGAAAATAATAATAGAAAAATTATGGAGATATGTTCAGTATTATAATAAGCTTTTCATTGTTTCCTCTTTTGTAATACAATCCATTTATCTCTTCCCTTTTAATTCTTAATTGCTCTGAAGATTGCATCATTTTTGTATGCCACACATTCTTCTCTTGGCATACAAGTTATAACAAGTTTAACTATGGATACTATATGGTGTGCTCAAAGAATAAATCCAGGCTGTCATAGAGCATTCTCAAATCTGTGCAGATTGCCAGGACTAGGGAGAAGTTTTTCCAAAGTAAAAGAAAACTCTAAGGTATATAGCCAAGTGTTTTTACTCAGAGCAAAATCTTTACTTAGGTGTAAATATTACAACTTTGTATTTTACACTGATTAATCAAATAATTAATTGATCAGATTAATCTGATAACTGAAAAAAATCTATGCTTCAGTTTAAGCAGTACAAATGGGACCAGTGGTATCTCACATTTTATGTGTATTTTTTAATGAAAAAAAAAACACATTTAAGGTTCAATAATTCATTTGCGTGTATTTTCTAGGTCCTATGCATGTCTTTATGCCATTATCATTGGCATGAATCACAAGCTACTGCTCTTGCAATTTGAAAAGTCTGAATTCCTTAAAATGTATGTATATATTTATATATAAGTAGATATACATATATGTCTGAATATATGTATATCTTTATATATATGACTTCATATTTTATACATGTGAAGTAACAAGAGGCAAAGTGAAGAAAAAATAATTATTTGAGTTTAATCAATATGGATGGCTAATATGAGTAATTTATATAAATAAATTTTTTTTAACAGCAAGTTTGATTTTTGTTTCTAATTTTCCCCCTATAGAATTCTCCTGATTTTTGCCTCAATTGCATACTTCAACTTTTATGTGTATATTTTTAATTGCAATTGGGATTCTTCCTTATGCATAATTTAATATTATCTCATTACTTTTTATTTGTCATAAATGACATTTAACTTAAGTTCTACGAACAACCAAGCTAGTGAACTCCAATTTGGTTTCTTCTCTACCATGGAATGACATTCAGGCCTTAACCTAGTTACTTTAATTATTTAAATGAAAATTATTGTCTTGTTTGTTTTTTTACTTAATTCTGCCTTTTATTTCTTTTTCTTTTTGTATCTCTATAAAATCTTTTTTTGACTCTTCCTGCACACATAAATATATGAAACAAGAAGTAGTTATTTTAATATGCTCTTTAGCTGCTACTAATTAGAAGAAATTATCAAATTGATTCAATATCATCTTTTAATTGATCCTATTTACAATTAATCAATTTTGCCCTGCAACTGCCTAAATCATGGTCCTTTGTTCCTGAACTTAGTTAAAAAATTCAGTTGGGCAATAATTACTTCTGTTTAGAAATTGAGTTCTACTAATCACTGTTCTTGCCTCAAGGAAATTTTTTATCCCTGAGAGATGGGAATGGATACTAGGGAATCTGGTCTAGTATCCTTAAACCACCAAGCTATCCTACCAGGAATGTTTGATTTACTACCCAAAGAAATCTAATCTTGCTGTTATAATCAAACAATAAACATTTCTTAGTCCTCTGAAGGAGGGAGTGTTGCTAGATCCTCATTCCCAATTTCTAACTAATCATTTGGTTTCACCATTTATGAAGTCAAGCTCTTTTAACCAATCATGATTTGTTCCCCACAAAATTCTGTTCTTTGTTCTGTACTCCCCAAAATTAGAAAGGAGAGCTGTGCTCTTCATTTAGGGTCTTAGTTTTACTGAGGAAGTTGAAATCCTATTTATTGATAAGTTTGTGCCTGACTAATAAATTGATCATGCTCAGAACTTTGTGCCTCAATTTACTTTATTTTAACTGTTAAAGAGATTCACTGTCTGCCTCTCATTATTTGTGAAAACTTCTCATTCCTCTACTCACTTGACAGAACCAACATGTCCATAATTCTCAGACTCCAGGTTATATTAGATAATTTTGGGTAATATAATAATTATTATTTTTCTAAGAGCAGTGTCTTGAGAACATCTTTTTTTTTTTCAATATATAGGTGAGGAAATTGAGATTTACAGTTGGAATTTTTGTTTTTTCTTTGCCTCCCTTGATTCAACTTTTCCACTTGCCCTGCTTTCTGTTCACTAATCACTGGCAACAAAATATTTTCTGTGTGCCCTAAACCCATGTCATTTACCTATTTCCTGATTCTCTTCTGCTCCATAATTATGGCTTTTTTCTTCTATAAAATTTTGTATGGTAAAGTAGAAAGAATGCTAGATTTATTATAATTATATCTTCATTAATTTACATGCCTGGCTCCTTCAAATTACTGCCATGTCATCATCAACAAATTCCTCACTGACAAATTGTGACTCAGTTCCTCTGCTTTAACATAGGAATAATGCTACTTGCAGTATTCCACAAGCTTGTTGTGAGGAAGACAGTGGTGAATCATAAAATTTTGTGTTATTATGACCTAAAAAATGATAATTGTGAAAGTTTTTTTTTTTCTCCTCCATCATACAATTCTCCATTCTTTCTTATGGGTGACCATAGCTAGGTTGAAGAGTAAACACACAGTATATAAATGAATACCAATCTGTTAACTGACTTAAGTCAGGGACTATTAATCCCCTTGAATCTTAAATAGAAAAATGTAACTCAGTATAACAAAATAAAGCCTGGAATTTAAGGGTGTTACTTCAGGGCAAAGAGATAGATCTCACCATTACCCTTTAGTCAAGTGACATTAAAAAAGTTTTCCTGGACCAACCCAACTATGAGAGGCATGCAGTGAATAATCATGAAAACACAAGCACCAAAGCATTTTGCTATCAATACAGCAGATGACCTTATCACCCCACTTCTTAAAGTTTATTGATCCCTATTCTAGACCCTGAGTATGCAAGCTAAAGCTCATTTTCATAATTGTATCACCTAACACTGAGATTGCTTCTTTAGGGTGTGATTAAGTCATTAACATTTAAATCCATTCAGTAATTTACATTACTTTTGTGATGAATTATGTGATTATTGATGATAGATTAGATTAAAAAGAAATCTTCCTGGCCATTTATAAGAAATTTCTATCCATTGTAGGAATAGTTTTTCTATGATAAAATGCCTCCCCATGATTTTTTTTTTTTAGTGAGGCAATTGGGGTTAAGTGACTTGCCCAGGGTCACACAGCTAGTAAGTGTTAAGTGTCTGAGGCCGGATTTGAACTCAGGTACTCCTGAATCCAGGGCTGGTGCTCTATCCACTGCACCATCTAGCTGCCCCTCCCCATGATTTTTTAAAAATTAATTCCAATTTTATAAATATTGGCTTATAATGACCTAAAATCTATTTTTAGGTACACTGTATTCATTGGTCCCAGTTATGTTCTCTGATGTTCCAGAGAATGTCTACTGATTCTTATACCTATTTAATATAGTCTTTCAATCTTTTATTATACATTTTTGCATGTGATAAGCACTGGGTTAAGACCTGAGGATACAAAGAAAGGCAAAAGGCAGTCCTTGATCTCAAGAAGCTCATAGTCAACTGGGGAGATAACAAAAACAAACAAAATAAAGGAACAACAACAACAAAAGAATTACATATAAATAAGAATTAATTGGAGATAATTAACCAGGGAAAGCACAAGTTTTAAAAGGAAATGCAGAGAAACTTGTAGAGGGTGAGATTTTAGCTGGGATTTGAAGGAAGTCAAGAAGGGAAGGAGATAAGGAGGGATTAGAATTCCAGGAAAGCAAGAAAAAGAGCCAGTGAAAATGCAGTCAGGTAATGGAGTGTCTGGTGCGAGGAATAGCAAGGAGGTCAGTGTCAATACATTAAAGAGTATGTGGGGGTGAGCAGTATAAGAATACTGTGGTAACAAGGGGTTAAGTTATGAAGGGTTTTGAACTCCACACAGAGAATTTTAAAAGATAGGGAGACACTAAGGAAGATGAGAAGATCAGAGATCAGACCTGCACTTTAGGAAGACCAATTTGAAGGATGAATGGACCATAGATTAGTGCAGACAAAATGTAGAACTCATATCCCCAGTAAATATATATATATATATATATATATATATATATATATATATATATATATATATATATATATATATATTTTATAGACTAAATATTTCCAGTGCTATCGACCATTCCTCATATAATGTGGTATCCAGAAAATTTAGCATCTTATTATTCCATTTCTGTTTGGTTATTTGTGTTTTTAACTGCCACACTTTAAATTGCATGTAATACTTACAGGTATGATCTGACTGCAAATTATTATAGTGCAATTATTATGTCTCTACTTATAAACATGATCCTGTTATTGAAGTTTGAGCACATTTGTTTTGGGAAATTGGGTCATAGTGATGATTTATACCCCCTAAATTGTTTATTTGTTTGTTTTTCCCCTCATAACTGCTATTAAGCACCAGGTCTTTTTCATATGGTACTTGTGAAACTGATTTTTTTAAAAACTTTATCATTGGATTTTATAACTAGCTCCATGTAATATCACTTTTAATATTTTGACTTTTTTCTGGTTAAGGAAGCTGATTTTTATTCAATCATCCCAGGATTCAGATATTAAAGAAACACTGATAAAATGTTCTTAAAATGTATTATTGTGGATATTAATACTTCTTCCTGATATTATTGTTGTTGTTGTGACTTTCTAGTTTTATAACTAGAAAAATGTTGGACCAAAAATGTGAACCTCAAGTACAATACATTGATTTGGAAGCTGACATTATTTGGAGACCCTGCCTCTGCATGGACTTGTACTTCTCTGTCTCAAGTGGTGTTCATGGGAAACTGACCAGTCTCAGATTTCAGAGCACTGATAGAAGCCATTGGCTATATCCAAAAAAAAAAAAAGCTACACTGCCAGCTAATTACAAGGGAAAGTGTGAGGTAGAACAGGCTTTCATTCTTGTCATTCTCCATTTTAGTTTTTCAAGATTAAGAAAATAGATTTGGTTGCACAACTGTGCCTTTGGTAATTAGATGAAATGAATTCTGCCTTGTGCAAATGATGAATGGCACATCAGTGTGTCCTTTTGCTTCCTCTTAAAAATGCCATTGCAGTGTGTTTGACTATTCAATGGCTTATTGTGATCATCAGGATTCTGAAGTATATACCTGAAAGAATCCCAAAGCTTTAGAAGAGCTAGTCAAGCATTCAGAGCTACAAGAAAATTACAATGTAGTTGAAAAAAAAAATCAGTTAATGCTTTCTTATTTTCGTAAATGTTATCAAGTTATTATACTAAGTGGAACTTCTGAAAAGTAAAATTAACATTATATTCAACTTCCCTCCCTCAAAAAATTTTGTTTTGGAGCAAGTATACAGTTTGGGGAAAAAAAATATATGTGTTTGTGTGTATGTATGTTGTGTCAATCTTCTGGAATAAGGGAGTTCCTCTTGGGAAGACAGAGGTTCCCCTTTTGACTCTTGCTCTCTAGGGCTGGTATCACAGTGCCCAAGCCCCTACCAGAGGTGCAACTGTCAAAAAGCAAAATCTGTGTCTGGAGACCAGATTTAAGAAAAAGGAAATGCACATGGGCCAGTAGGGGAGGGGGGGAGGAGGAAAAGGTACTATAATGAATTTAATTGCCATGAATAATGTTATAACAATGGGTGCTAGTTCAATCTTCAAGTTTTATTGACTAATAATAGAGAAGAGAGGGAGAAGAGGTGGAAGGCAAGAAAGGGAGAAGTCAGACACATACATAGCAACAGAATAATACTCATGTAAAGGTGGTGCTGCATTAAGGAGCACAGCAGCATGAATCCATTCAAGTACTCTATTAAGGTGGGAAGGCTTGGTCCCACAGGAACAGCAGGCTTACCTCAAAGAGAGATGTGCTCTCCCAATACCCTTCTGAGAGTGGGAGACTTAAGCCCTGATACTGCTGCTTACCTGGACCTGGCCAGTTTGCATGTCAAGGTTCAGGACATATAGGGGACTCTTTGCTATACACAGGTGAAGGAGTGAAGTGAGGGGAGACAAATTAATAATTGAAACAATATTATTTTGGGACACATAAATGTCAATATTTTTCCATGACCTAATATTTTAGCAATGTTTTGCATGCATACATTTTATGAATTATAGCCTCCCTTAAGAGGAGACTGTCATGGTGATCTCAAGACCATTAGGCCTTATTTCACAATGGTGTGTGTATGTGTGGTGTTTTAAAGTAGCTTTACATGGTTGAACTTTTATAAGATAAGACCCTTTAAAAATGTTTGGTCTTTGCTTGTCTAAATGCCTAAGCAAGAGGCTGGAGGGTATTGGACAGAGAACTGACCTCATTCAAGAAGGGCAAAGTTCACATTTTTCCTCAGACACACAGTGGTTGTGTGACCCTTAGTAAGTCACTTAACCTCTCATTGCCCAAGCAACTCTCTAATATCACAAGTTGCAAAGAAGTTGCTCACCTATAATGCTCTAAAGGAGACTGTACTTTTTTTTTGTTTCCTTGTGGGTTAATGAGTGTTAAGTAACTTGCCCAGGGTCACACAGCTAGTAAGTTTCAAGTGTCTGAGGCTAGGGAGAAGCTAGGTGGTGCAGTGGATAAAGCACTGGTCCTGGATTCAGGAGTACCTGAGTTCAAATCTGGCCTCTGAGGCTGGATTTGAGCTCAGGTTGTCCTGGGCTGGTGCTTTATCCACTGTGCCATCTAGTTGCCCCCAAGAGAGTATACTTTTTTTTTTGTTTTTTGGGTTTGTTTGGTTTTTTTTTGTGGGGCAATGGGGGTTAAGTGACTTGCCCACGGTCACACAGCTAGTAAGTGTCAAGTGTCTGAGACCGGATTTGCACTCAGGTACTACTGAATCCAAGGTCGGTGCTTTATCCACTGCACCACCTAGCTGCCCCCCCAATATATTCTTAATAAGTATACTCTCTTGGGGAAGCTAGGTGGCACAGTGGATAAAGCACCGACCTTGGATTCAGTAGTACCTGAGTGCAAATCCGGTCTCAGACACTTGACACTTACTAGCTGTGTGACCCTGGGCAAGTCACTTAACCCCCATTGCCCCACAAAAAAGAAAAAAACAACAACATAAAAGAATATATTGCACAAAGGAAATCACAGATCCAGACTCCCTTCCCACCCAATTTCCCCAAATACAAAATAAAATCAAAGAATACATTAAATAAAATTAAGTTCAAATAACTCATATATAAATGATAATGTAGGCAGTCAATAGCCCTGTATATATTTGCAGATGAATTTATTAGTAAAAAATACAAAAACAGAGTAGAAGTAAGTTTAATGAGAATAAGAAGAGAAAGATCTCATAATGAACAAAGGATATACCAAATAAATTTTGTAAAAAATGTATATAACATTATAGCTTTTACAAAATAATATTTACTCAAAGATATAATCACAAATAAATTTACCTCCCCAATATATGAAAGATACAGTCTCCCTATACCCCCAAACCATGCCCAAGGTACATCTCAATTTCTGGGAAGGGGAAAGGATTAGGTTTATAGTTTAGCTCAGTTCCTATAAAACATAGTGCTAGTCCCAAATACAACCCTCTTCTTATCACTTGAGTCACTGACTTTTCAGGAAAGGTAGCCTGGCTGGCTTCTGTACCATCCTGCCTATAATTTTAACTCCAAGGTTACCATGACTTGAAATCCTGATCTGTGGGAATTATCTCTGGCATCTGAAAAGGAAGACAAACAACTTAGTACAAAAACAAATACCCCAACAGCCATTTCTCAGAGCTGGAGAAAAAGATGAGAGAAAGAACATTGGGAAAGAAGACAGTCTTTTCCTTTTTATCAGTTGAGTTTATGACATCAACCTTGGGCACAACAAAGAATCAATGAAAAAAGCCACAGACAAAAGTTCAGGAAAACTAGCCAAAGCATCAATCAATTTTGATTATTTATGATGTGATTCATACACATAGACCCCTACATAAGGAGGGGGAAGGGAAAAGGTCCCAAATGGTCAGTGGTTAATTATTAAAAGTGCATGGGGGGGCAGCTAGGTGGCGCAGTGAATAAAGCACTGGCCTTGGATTCAGATTTACCTGAGTTCAGATTCAGCCTCAGACACTTGACAAACTTACTAGCTGTGTGACCCTGGGCAAGTCACTTAACCCTCATTGCCTTGAAAAAAAAAATGCATGGGAGGAGCAACTAGATGGTGCAGTGGATAAAGCACTGGCCCTGGATTCAAGAGGACCTGAGTTCAAATCCAGCCTCAGACACTTGAGACTTAATAGCTGTGTAATCCTGGGCAAGTCACTTAACCCTCTCTGACCCACAAAAAAAAAAAAAGTGCATGGAGTAAAACAATGGAAGCCATATGAGTTAGTAGAGATGGGGAGAGAAATTCACAATATCTAAGGGATTTTACAAAGAGGCCTAAGTCTGTTCTTTTAACTGAAAGGATGCTAGAGATCAACAGGTTGTGAAATATTGGGAAAGGGCTGCAGATGATCTCTTGCAAGCAAAAGGCCACAGCTAGGCTTAAGTCAGGTTGCAGCATGAGGTCTGACATTCTGAGAGTCCTGTTTTCCTCTACATTGGCTAGTGAAGAGGAAGGATTGTGTAGCATTGGGGGTATGGTCTGGAGGTAGATTGGTCCTCAGCAGCAGAGGGTGATTGGAAATAAGGCCTGGTTCTGGATTTCAGTATCTCTCTGTCACTCAAAAATCCATCCCCCAAATTACCTTTCCATATGAGTTATATTCTGCTTTTTAACTCTATGTTATATCCAACTTACTGACTTCCTTGACATGTCATTTCCCATCTCCATGGCCTTTGCAGAATCTGCCACTTTTGCCTCATGTCTGGAATGCATTTCTTCCTTAATTTTGCCTCTTAGAATGTCTGGCTTCTTTGAAAACTTTTCTCATTTGACACATTGTAAGTGAAGCTTTTCTTAGCACATTATATGTCTTCAATAGAACATAAGTTCTTTGAGAGAAAGGATCATTTCATGTTTATCTCTGTATGACTAGTACCTGATATTTAGTTGTTAGTCCATAAATGTTCATTTAATTTCTTGTAAATTTGTCAGATTAGCTATATATTTGTCAAATATATAAATATAAATATATATGTATATATGTCAGAATTTCATTGTGTTTTTTTTTGTCTTCTCTAGAATGATTATGACTTTTAAAAGCTGTAAACAGTGTGACCACAACTATTATAGGATTACCCTTCTAGTATCTTTTGTTCCTTACTCACAACAGTAATTAAGAGGCCCATACTCCTAAGCAAGGCAGATAATCTAATAACAAAACTTACATGTGTTGTGAAATAGTGAACTAATCAAAAAACATTTATTAAGTACCTACTATGTGCTATGCAATAACTATGATAACCTTTAGTGATATAAACATGAGAAGGAAAGATAAGTCCCTGTTCTCAAGAAGCTTATAATCTAACAATCATAGAGAATACATAAAAGGAAGCTGAAAGGGGTAAGGGAAAGAAAGTTACCCTTAATAGGGATATGATAGAGAAGTCCAAAGGATGGTTCAGCTGGGTGGAAATGATGATATGGCTGATGTGAGAACCTTCATTAAGTTGAAGTTCTGGCAAAAGCTGTCTGCTCCACCCTTCAACGGAGGGGCCAATCAGAATTTGGTATAGCTGAGAATGTGTGCTTAGTATATCCAAAATCCTTAATAGTTACCTATGTAGGTGATTTAATGTCAAATGATATTAGAAAAAATGGCATATGTGACTCTGACCCTTTCTTCCACAATAAAAGGAGTTAAAGGAAAGAAGCAAAAGGAAACATCAGGTCATCCTGATCTGAGAATATTCATAAAACTCCCAATTCAAATGCTACTTTCTGATAACCTCTATTATGATTGTGACTAGAAGAGAAATGGAACAGCAACTAATGTTTGAGCAGTAAATAAAATACTAATGAATATAATGGAAAAGTCAAGGGGTGGTTTGGCTAAATAGTTTGCCTTGGGCTTTTTTCTCATGTTCAGTCACAGAACAGGAATTCAACAAATTCAGATTGAGCTACCTAGATTTTGTTTCTATCTACCTATCTGTCTGTCTATCTATCTATCTATCTATCTATCTATCTATCTATCTATCTATCTCTCTCTCTCTCTCTCTCTCTATCTATCTATCATTTATCACCTATCATCTTTCATCTATATTTGTTTGTTTGTTTATTTATTTATTTATTTTCTTGTTGAGGTCTTCCCTCATAGTCAGTGGAAGAACAGACTGAAAGAAAAAATGTACCTTATCTCCTAGTTAGCCTCATACACCACATAGGTGGGCACAACATCTAGGTCAGTGGTATCAAACTCAAATAGAAATCCCTGAAGACCACATACTGACCTAGAAAACCACATGCTAAGATTATTTGTTTTATTGTATGTTTATTTATTTTCTTTAAAATTTCTCAGTTGAATTTTAGTGTGGCTCAGGCCATACTCAGGATTTTTGTGGAGTGCTGGTCAAATGTTTGACATGTATGACCTAGGTAGACAAAAATACTAGAGTGGCAGTTGTATCAGAGCAGAAAAGGCCCTCATCAAGTCATGCCTGGACTATTGAAAAAAACTTTCTGCCTTGTCTTCTTACCTTATTCATACCCACTCCAGCCCATCCTCAAAGAGGTGATACAAAAGTATAAGTGGCAAGACTTGGCAACATAATAGTGGATATAGGGAGTGAAAGAGGATGAGGAGCAAAGGATGATACCTAGATTACAAGTTTGTTGACTAGGAGGAGAGTGCAAACAAGATTGAAGTTGGAGAGATTAGGGTTAGAAAAATATTTTTAGAATCATCTGCATAGAGTTAATAATTGAATCCATAACTAATGGGAAATGAAGAAAGATGGTATATAGAGAGAACAGGAAAGGATCCAATCAGAGTTAGTGGCCATGACCTATAAGAAGATACAGCAAAGGACACAGAAGTAGAAATCTGAAAAGTAGAACTTGGAGAGAGTAGTATTATAAAGTATCAAGGAGAAGAGACTAGTGATAATGTCAAAGGTTGCAAAAGCGCCAAGAAGAATGAGGATTAAGAAAAGACTTGGATTTGGAAAATAAGAGAGCATTGTTAACAGAAATAGTAAAATTCAGAAAAGGGATGAATTTGGGGGAGATTGTATAAATTTTGGTTTTGGACATGTTGACTTTCAGAAGCCTATGAATTTTCAATTCAAAATGATCATCAAGAAGTTACTAATGAGAAACCTAAGAACATGAGGAACTTTATACTCTTGGTTATAAAGATATGGTAGTCTTCTACATAAAGATGATAACTGACCCACAGGAAATGAAGAGATCACCATGTGAGAAGATAATGGAAAGAAAAGAGAAGAAGGTTTACATGATAACTTTTCAATCTGTGGACCACATGAAAACTGTTATGATACACACCATCATAAAAAGCTTGTACATGGCATTATACTTAATGCTCTATGGATCATTTTTAAACAAGTATTTCTACTCTCTGGGAGTGTTAGTTGATCAGAATATCATATTTTTTAAAGCATATTTATATATTTTAAATATTTAAATAAGCTTACAAAACTACTCCACTTTCTTATTATAAAGGTTTTTTGGGGGGTGGTAGTAATATTTGGACCTATGATTTCATTAGAAAAATAATTAATAATAATAAATATATATGTATATATGTGTATATATATATTTAAGGTTCGCAAAACATTTTAAACATATCATGTCATTTGATCCTCACACAAACCATTTGATGTACTTGCCATTATCTCATTTTACAGATAATGAAACTGCAACTGAGAGATGTTAAGCAGGTTACCCAGAATTCCATAGGTAAAACACATCTGAGGCAATATTTGAACACACGTGTGGACCTGTGTGTATGTATGTGTGTACATGCATGTATATATACACAAATACATGCATGTGTGTTCATATGTGTGCATATACATGTGTGTGTATTGTATACATCTGTCTATCAATGTATGTGAATTTGTTGTTATACAGTCATTTTTATTCAGGAATTTATTGCCAAAGATACTGGAGTGGTTTGCCATTTCCTTCTCTAGTTCATTTTACAATTGAGGAAACAGAGTCAAACAGGGACTTGCCCAGGGTCACATAGCTAGTAAGTATTCTGAAACTAGATTTGAAGTCAGGAAGATGGGTCTGACTGACTTTAGGCCTGGTATTATCCACTGCACATCCTAGTTGCCATATATATGTATGTGTGTGTGTACATACACACGTATATATGCATGTATATATGGGTTTCTATACTGTGTATAATATGTAAATGACTATGTATTGTATACACATATACATTTTTTCATGCATTTATATTAAGACACCAACTTTAATTTTTATTGTTGTAGGATATCACCAATTGGGAAATTTCTTCCTCTGATGCAAATCAATAACTTGTCGCCAAGGTAGGGTTTTAAACACAAAGAAATTATGATTTACTCATGTTTATATAGCTGATTTGTATTTGTAAAAGAACTGGAATTCAAGTGTTCTTGACTTTATCCACACACCATATTGATATTCTATATTCATGAAATAATACTAAAAACATTTAATATATTTATAAAAGCAAGTATGTTCAATCCTGTTTTGCTCTGTCCCCAAAGAAGCATGTTGACATTTTCTTTTTTAAAATTGTTCTGAAATGTTGTTTTCATATAATAAATGAAAAAGGAAAATAATATTTGGCCATGTCTGTGCTTGTCCATATGAAAACAGTAACAGAGATTTGCTCCCTATGCAATGATTTCCTCTACTTTTTTGCTCCATTACTAATGGTAACAAGGTTAAATATCAGGTTATTTTCCACTAAATCTCTTTCCACATATATTTGGGACTAATTATTAAGAGAAATAGTAGAGTTTGGTCTACAGTGATTCAGCAAAGAACTAGACCAATACTCTCCCCCACCAATCCTGCATAGTTGTCTGCAATTTATTACTATACTCATCATTCTGTTCAGTGAATAGAAAATTGACTCTTGTCAGTCATACATATTGCACACTAAGAAAGCAACAATGACAACAAAACAAACAAATGAAAAACCTAAGAAAAAGCTGTCTTGGACTACATTGTAATTTTATATATCTTGTTTGGCTCCACTCACCTCATTTCCTTACTTTATTATATGACTGCCAACAGGGGGAAAATCTCAACAAAATAGTTCCTTGTTATATAAAGATTATCCAACATTCTTTGAAATTCATAGTGCTATAAATATTTTGCTCCAGGCATCTACTAAAGGTGTGGCAGGTGAGGCATCACTATAAAATATGCTTTGCAGAGGATCATTACAGTGAGGCTAAAATAAAGTAGAACTAGGTTATCTTCATTGCTTACTTCTTTCTGCCTATCTCTCATAAGACACAGAAGTTGTATCCCCCTAGCCCCAATTCTAGGTGGGGGTCAATCATCCCTCTTGTTTACTTTCTGACATGATCTTCAAAGCTAAATAAATTTATCTCATCCTACTGCTTCTTACCACAGAACAAATATGCCTTGCATGACTTGTCCTGTCAAACTAACATTCATTGTGGATCCTCTCAAACAGATGCTCATTACAGGAAGAATAGAGTATGGAAATGAAATGTATTTTAGTAAAGACAAAATAAAAAATCTGGTTTAGAAATCTGACTCTTGAATTTGTGGCCTGTGTATCCTTTGGATAAGCCACTTGATCTTAGTTTTTCATCTTTAAATGGGACATGGGACTAGAAAATCTCTAAGTAACCCCTAAATGCCATGTTTCTATATCCCTAAATTACAGACATAACCCCTCATTCCAAACTTTATAATCTTATGTAGTATTCATGTATTCTTTCTTGATGACCTTGTTAGCTTCCAAGGTTTAAATTGTCTTCCACAGTTGACTCCCAACTCAACTAATTCCAGTGTCCCTGTCTGCTCTGTCCAGAATCAAATATAAATGCTGTCCTTTACTCCTTGGTCCCAGATTATTTTTCCAGAAGTATTCCACATTTTTCCCCTTCACACACACACACACACACACACACACACACACACACACACATTTTGTCTCTAAATCAAATGTTCTAGTTTTATGTAAAGGGCATATAGGTGACTCAGTGAAATCAGTTATGGGTCTGGACTTAGGAAGACATCTTCCTGAGTTCCAATCTGGTCTCAGATATTTACTAGCTGTGTGACCCTGAGTAAAATCACTTAACCCAATTTGCCTCAGTTTCCTCATCTGTAAAATGATATGTAGAAGAAAATGACAAACCACTACAGTATCTTTGCCAAGAAAACCCCAAATGGGGTCACAAAGAGTTGGAAATGAATGAAAAAGGACTGAAAAAATGTTACATAAATTATAGATATAAGAGTAGGTAAGAGAAAAGTAAGTGCAGGGTAGGTTTGTTTGATTCAAGGCTATTTTTGTGGAGGGGAGAGAACAAGTTATTGATATGCATTCAAGTCAAGGGATTACTGAAACTAACCAAAAACTGGACAAAAATGTGTCAAATGAGTGCTTACAGACTAAAATGGCATGAAGGTTTTAATTAGATATTTGGTTGTAACTAAAATGTGGTCGGAACTTCAGAACCCAACTATGCTATATCAAGCTGATAATTTAATCTAGATTAACTCCAGATTTGGGTGGGTTTTTCCTAATGATATTTAATAATATATATCATGTCCAATAAGCTGCTTTTGTCATTTTGACTTAACAATTGACATAACAACTAATGGGCTAGGTATTGAATTAAAGAAAAATTTCAGTGAATCTCCTGACATATGAATATTTTCTTTTTTTCTTTCATGAAAATATTTTATTATTTTCCAGTTACACGTAGAGATAGTTTTCAACATTTGTTTTTATAAGACTTCTAGGTTCAAATTTTTCTTCCTCCCTCCCCTCTCTCCCCTCCCAAGATACCAAGCAATCTGATATAGGTTATATATGTATAATCACATTAAACATATTTCTGCATTAGTTATACTGTAAAATAAGAATCAGAGCAAAAAGAAAAACAAAAAAAGTAGAAATAGTATGGTTCAATCAGCATCTAGATTCCATAATTCTTTTTTTATTTCTGGATTTGGAGAGAGCATTTTCCATCCTGACTCCTTTGGAACTTTCTTAGACCATTGTATGTATTGCTGAGAAGAGTCAAGTCTATCACAGTTGATCAACACACATTCTTGTTGATACTGTGTACAATGTTCTCCTGATTCTGCTCATCTCACTCAGCATCAGGTCATGTAAGTCCTTCCAGGTTCCTCTGAAATCTGCCTGCTCAACTTTTTTTACAGAACAATAGTATTCCATTACATTTATATACCACAACTTGTTCAGCTATTCACCATTTGATGGGCATCCCCTCAATTTCTAATTCCTTGCCACCACAAAAAGAGCAGTTATAAATATTTTTTGTACACGTGGGTCCTTTTCCCTTTTTGATGATCTCTTTGGCAAAAAGACCTAATAGTGGTATTGCTGGGTCAAAGGGCATGTACAGCTTTATAGCCCTTTGGGCATAGTTCCAAATTGCTCTCCAGAATGGTTGGATCAGTTCACAGCTCCACAAACAATGTATTAGTGTTCCAATTTTTCCACAGCTTCTCCAACATTTATTTCATTTTTTTGTCTTATTAGCCAATCTGATAGTTGTGAGGTGGTACCCCAGAGTAGTTTTAATTTACATTTCACTAATCAATAGTTATTTAGAGCATTTTTCATATTAATATTTTCTAATAAGAATATGTCCTTTATAGACTATGCTAGGAGGATTGAGTGAAATGACTGAGGAAACAAAGGTTCAGAGGTTCTAAGTATATTGATTTATTAAGCAATGCATACCAATTACATAGCAAACAGGGACTAGGCCTTCCTTAGTTTGGCACTGGACCTCAAATATAAGGGGAGACAGATTTATATATGTTAAAAGAAAAGAATTAAGAGTAAATAAACCCAGGAACTATATGAACACAATTACAAAATATTTTTCACACAAATAAAATCAGATCTAAATAATTGGAAAAATATCAATTGCTCATGGATAGGCTGACCTAATATAATAAAAATGACAACCCTACCTAAATTAAATTACTTATTCAGTGCCATACCAATCAGACTACATAAAATTATTTTATACAAATGGAAAAAATAATAAAAAATTCATCTGGAAGAAAACAATATCAAAAATATCAAGGGAACTAATGAAAAAAATACACAGGAAGGTGGGCTAGCTGTACCTAGTCTGAAGTTTTACTATAAAGCAGCAGTCATCAAAACTGTTTGGTACTGACTAAGAAATAGAATGGTGGATCAATGGAATAGGTTAGACACAGGAGACACAGTAGTAAATGACTTTAGTAATGTACTGTTTGATAAACCCAAAGACTCCAGTTTCTAGAATAGGAAATCAGTATTTGACAAAAACTGCTGGGAAAACTGGAAGATGGTATGGCAGAAACTAGGCATAGAACAACATCTTACACCTTATACTAAAATAAGATCAAAATGGGTACATGCTTTAGACATAAAGGATGATAGCAAAAGTAAACTAGGAGAGGAAGGAACATGCAAAATGGATGATTTTGGTTACATTAAATTAAAAAAAAATTTTGTAGAAACAAAAGTAATGCATCCAAAATTAGAAGGGAGGCAGAAAGCTAGGGGAAAAAAATATAGCCAGTGTTTCTGATAAAGGCCTCATTTCTAAAATATATTGGGAACTAAATCAAATTTATAAGAATGCAAGTCATTCTCCAATTGAGAAATGGTCAAAGGATATGAACAGGCAGTTTTCTGCTGAATAAATCAAAGCTATTTAGTTTCAGATGAAGAAATCAAAGCTATCTATTGCCATATGAAAAAATACTCTAAATCACTATAAGTTAGAGAAATATAAATTAAAACAACTATGAGATACTGCCTGACACCTATCAGATTGGCTAATATGACAAAAAAGGAAAATAATAAATGTTAGAGAAGCTATGGAAAAAATGGAACACTAATACATTGTTGGTGGAACTGTGAACTGATCCAACCATTCTGGAGAGCGATTTGGAACCATGCCCAAAGGGCTATAAAATTGTACATGCCCTTTGACCCAGCAATACCACTATTAGGTCTTTTTCCCAAAGAGATCATAAAAAAGGGAAAAGGACCCAAATGTACAAAAAAAATATTTATAATTCTCTTTTTGTGGTGGCAAAGAATTGGAAATTTAGGGGATGCCCATCAATTGAGGAATGGCTGAATAATTTGTGGTATGGGATACTATTGTTCTGTAAAAAACATTGAGCAGGCAGATTTCAGAAGAACCTGGAAGGACTTACATGACCTGATGCTGAGTGAGATGAGCAGAATCAGGAGAACATTGTACACAGTATCAACAAGAATGTGTGTTGATCAACTGTGATAGACTTGACTCTTCTCAGCAATACATACAATGGTCCAAGAAAGTCCCAAAAGAGTCAGGATGGAAAATGCTCTCTCCAAATCCAGAAAAAAAAAATAATTATGGAATCTAGATGCTGATTGAACCATACTATTTCTGCTTTTTTTGTTTTCTTTTTTAAGGTTTTTCCTTTTTTCTCTGATTCTTCTCTTACAGCATGACTAATGCAGAAATATGTTTAATGTGATTATACATATATAACCTATATCAGATTGCTTGCTGTCTTGGGGAGGGGAGAGAGAGGGAAGGGAGGAAGAAAAATTTGAACCTAGAAATCTTATAAAAACAAATGTTGAAAACTATCTGTACATGTAACTAGCAAATAATAAAGTATTTTTATGATAAAAAAGAGTAAGTAAACCGGGAAAAAATTAGGTAATCTGATTTCTAATTTGGAAGAATGGTTAGAGACTTTCCAAGTTGGAAGGGAGAAAGCAAATGTGCAATTTCCTGAAATCATAAAAGAGGTGCCCTCGTCCCCCACCCATGTGTCTATATTCAATCAAAAGAAAAAGGAAATATTAACTGATTAGTCAGTACAGGTCCAGTTTTCAGATAAGTTAAAAGGGTTGCTTGAGATATATAATTTTTAAAAAACTCCTTGCATCAATCTTTGGATCTGACACAGTTTCTGGTAAGCATAACTTAGGTCCTTAGTTAAGGGTCTTTAAACAATAGGTTGAGGTGGTCCAGCTTCCAAACCACGTAGTGTTTGTTTCAAAAATGCAGCAAACTTTTATAAAAATTCCTATAAATGAATAATTTTCTAATACAACAGAAATTGGACTAGTCCATTAATTGTACAGAAGGGGAACTGAGCTAGTTCTAAAATTGAGTCACAAGATGGAGTTAGTGTAGTATAGCCCCATAATTCCCCAAATTCCCTCAACACACCATACATTTATATACTAATACATCATTTTGATGTAATTTTTCATAGAAAAGTAAAAAAAGAGGCTATTGCCTAAACCCTAATTCATGTAAGTATTGTCCTTCAGAATCTTTGTGACAGTCTGTCTTGAAGGATCAGTACAAGGGGATTCAGAGGAGCTTTCCTAAGTGATTTAAAAAGCAATAGATTTCTTTAATTCATCACCTGTTATTAAATTACTGTGTTCTCTCATCTGTCACCAAGTGTTTCTTTTAAAGAAAATTCTACAGTTTTGTGCGTCTCTTAAATTTAAAATCACAATTTTTTTATCCAAGTATCTCTTCTGCAGATGTTATAAATTTGTATTAAAATAGAAACAAGATTAAACATGATGCTGCTAACACATTGGGGAAGGGAGAGAGAAGACTAGGACATTGCTAGATGTGGGGTGCCCTGTGTTGCAAGCAATAGGAATAAAGGAAAGATTATTCTCTACCATTTCTTATCCCATAGAAAAGGAGAACACTGTTATTTAGCCCTTCATCTTTTACTAAGCTCAAAATCAATTTTCTGTGTAAGGAAATGTAATGTGTTTTTACTTTATTGTCTCTTCAGGAAGTTTCAAGAATTTCTTGAATAAAAGCAGCAGACTTAGAGGGCAATTGGCCACTGGGTGACTGAAGAATTAGTCAAGTCCTTTGTGGCCTTTAAAAAGTAAACTGGTGCGGCAGCTCTGGAATCTGTTGAGACAGGATGAGATCTAACATTCGAGAGAGTCAGCTCTGATAGTTGAGAAGGGAGCCAGTTATGGAGACCAGCCCTTGAGAAAGAATGATGTTTCTCCTTTTTCCTTGCACTATTACTCAGGAGGGGAGTTCTTTCTCATCTGTAATTCCATCAATAATAACACCTGGCAGAGAAGTTACTTGAACACTAGGTGACCCTACAATGAAAAGAAAAGAAGACAAATTTAGGGAGTTCAACTGAAGAATTGTGTTGAGCTATTTAAAGAACTAAGACTAAATTGTTGAGCTGAATAGTTTACTCAGCAGAGATATTGTACTCAGGAGAAACAACATGAGAATACTATAAGAAAAGATATTGGGACCAGAGGTATAACTTTTTCTTGGCCTGATATGTTCCCTCTGTATCTCCCTCTATATTACCATATAACATGTATGCCCCCTCTACCCTCTGATTTTTGGAAGAGGATATTTGTGGGAGAATGTGACCCAAATTTAAGAGATAGGAGAGGATATTTTATTCATATGGTTTATACTATGCCATTTGAGTAACTATCTTCTCTTTGAATTAATTGTGTGAACTGGCTGACTTTTGAAGGAAGAGATATAAATGGAGGCTCATGAATTATAGATATGGTAGAGTATACACACAGAATAGCTTCAATCTGGTATAGTAATTTCCCCAGACTCCACCTGCTTGTGCTGAGTTAAGAGTCAGAGGAGATGCTACATCTTTGTTCAAAAATTTGGGAGTTACATTTGATTCACCTCATTCTTATTCCTCTCCACCATTAAATTAAAAATCTTATCAGTTCTACCTCTGCTACTTCTCTTGAATCTCTCCTTTGCTCTTTCTCCCCACTGAATACTGAAGTAATATACACTCCTGGTAGTGCATGCAATTTATGAGATAAGGACCTGTGTTTTTCCTATTAAAACAGGCTCCTTATTGTCCTGTTTGGACCTCTTATTTTGTCTTTCCTCTTCAATATTCACTCGGCACCAATTCACCCTTTATAATATTGTCTAACTTCTATATGTATAGAATAAATAAAATTACTACTCTACTCGAATCCTCAATGACACTCTTTGTCCTCTAGAGTTCAAATGCCATGGGCTTTTACTGTCTTTAAAACCCTTCAACCTAACATACCCAGTATTGAACTCTAAAGCTATATAACCCTTTCTTTGTGCTCTGAACTGCTTGCTTCTTTGGTAATAAATTTGTTTTCCGCTTAAATCTGTTCCTTTCTCATTCCTTTCACCTTCTGGTATCACAGACACCTGGATGCCTCCTAATGATACAGCCACCCTAACCACCTTTTCCAGCACTGGTTGCCCTTTCACTCATTCTCCCAAATCACTGTTTGAGTGATTTGGGAGTTGGACTACTCATTGATCGTTATGGCTGACCCTCTACTCTCACTCAGTAAGCTCTCCTTCTTTGAGGTTCATTCACTTTTTACATATTGGCTACCAATCTTTAGGATACTCTCATTCTTTTCTAAAGGAGGACAGTGCCTTACTCACAGTCTTCCTCACATCCCGCAAAAACCCACCTTCATATTAGAGAACTTCAACATACATATTGATACTTCCTCAAATATTCCAACCTACCTTTCTCTCAACTTACTCATTTCACAGGAAGAACTGTTCCACCTCCTCTTCACCCCCCACCCTCAATAACCTCAGCTACCTATAGAGATAGTCATGTCTTTGTTCTTACTATCACCCATAAATATACTACTTCCACATTCATGAACTCTCAAATTCTCATGTCTGATCACAATCTGTTGTCATTCCACTTCTCTTTTCCCCTTGCAACCCCTAACTATGTCCTTTGTTTTCACCAAGACCTCTAAAACACACTTTCTCTCAGTTCTTTCCTGGGCCATCACCCCTGGATTAGCTACACTTTTTCTATCTTGAACCTTGGGTGAATTAATTCAACTCTACAATGTCCTCTTCCCTTGTCTACCTTTCTTTCTAATTCTATCACAAATATTGGCTTTTAAACCAAAGTGTAAATGCACATACAAAAATGAAAATTCTTACCCTGAGACTAAGCCTTAGACTATTCCCACCATCTACTGGTAAGTGCCTACTCACATGCTGCTAAATAGAGATGGGGGGGAGGGATGAAACTGTTATGTCTAAATCTACTATAAATTTAGGCTACATAATCTCATCTGGACCATCACTTTAGTGACCCAATCCTTTTCTATCTACTTTTTTAGTTAACTATTTCACTTAGAACAACATCTTTCTTTAACCTTTTCATCTCTCTTCAAAACTCCCATTGTTTCACTTTTCTCTACCCTCTCACCTAAGGACTTTGCCTCATATTTCACTGGAAAAAAAGAGGCCATTTGCTGACAGTTCACTTTTGTACCTTTTTCATCTCATGTCACTCTGTTGCCTTCTGTCACTATATCCTCTTTCACCACTGAATATGTGAGCCTTCTCCTTGCTAAAACAAACCCCTTCAATCTATAAGTAATCCCATCCAATCCATTCTTCTTCAGCAGATTATCCCTTCTATCATCCCCACTCTCTCATTTCTCTTCAACATCTCCTGTCTACAGGCTGATTTCCTACTACCTATGAAACATGCTCATTTCTTCTATCCTCAAAGAACCCTTACTTGACCTATCAATGCCTATTAGCTATCATTCCAAATTTGTATTTATTTCTTTTTGTGCCTAAATTCCTTAAGAAGGTAATCAATAATCACTGTTTCCAAGATCCTTCTTCTACTATTTGTAAATCTTTGTAATCTGGCTTTGAAACATTGGCATTTAACTGAATATGTTACCTTGCTAATGTTACCGGTGTTCTCTTAAGTACTAAATCTAATAACCTTTTCTCCATCCTCATCCTTTTTAATTTATCTGCATCCTTTGAGACTGATGATTACCCTTTTCCCATGGTATTCTTTTCTCTCTAGTTTGCCATGGCACACCTGACTCTTGGTCCCCCTCCTCCTTATTTGACTACTCCTTTGCAGTCTTCTTTGTTGGATCTTTGTCCAGACCATATTTACCCTGGATAGTCCACAGGGTTCTGTCCTGGACATTTTATTTGTCTCACTCTATATTATTTCTATTATAACTTGGTGTTTTCATTATCTCCCATGGATTCAAGTATCATCTCTCTACAAATGACTATTATATCTCCTTTTCTAGGCCTAACCTCTGTCCTGACATCCTTTTTCACCTCTCCTATTGTTTACTGAACATCTCAAACTGGTTATCCTGTAGATATATTTAATTCAACATATATCAAACTAAATTCATTTTTCCTCACTTTTGAGGATACCACCATGCTTCCAGTCACTGAAGTTAATAACCTATATGTCCCCCTTGGGACTTCACTCTCTCATCTCTCATATCCAACCAATTTTCAAGTCCTTTCATTTCTGTCTTGGTAGCATCTCTCTTCTCTGTTCCTTTTCCTTCTCTGAAATATCACACATTCTCACTTAAATAGTTTATTTGCTGGTCTTCATGCCTTAAATCTCTCAAATCCATCTTTCATTCAGTTGTCAAATTGATTCTCCTAAATCTCAGATCTTTCTTGTCACTCTCCTCCAACCCACCTTAAGATAGTTTCCATGGACTCTCAATCACCTCCAGAATCAAAGATTAAATCCTCCATTTGACTTTTAAACCAAAATGTAAATGCTCATACAGAAATGCAAATTCTTACCCTGAGACTAAGTATGGGACTTGGAATGCAACATTCCTAACTCTATCTTCAAATCTCAATAATTTAATTCTAATTATCTTAAAGAAAGTGGAATTTAGCTCTGTCTCAAAGGATAAATAGTTATTTTCAGTGGAACAAAAGGTCATAGCATTTCCAAAATTGAGATTAGACTGGATTAAGGTATAAATGCTATAATATAGTTTGAAGTTCTAGTATCTAATTAGTCTGGAAGGAGCAGAGATTTAATAATGGAAGTGAGAGTTAGATTTGAACAAATCTTTTGAGAACTGATTACAGATAACTATATATGCCAGAATAAGTCATTTGAATTGATTTATTTGGACTTTATGTATGATTTTGTATTTTCAGTGTGTTGGAGTGAATAGAGAGTCAGGTTCGGCATGAGGAAGACCTTGATCCTTCCTCTGATACAAAATGACTCCATGACCATGAACAAGTCACTTAACTTTTTTTCCCCTAAGGCAGTTGTTTATGACAATAAATCACATAGAAGCTGATGACCTGTATTGATAGGTGGAATGCCTTCATGGGATGGTCTGTATAACAATTAAATTGCCCAGAACTTTTACATGAGATTTTTTGAGTGCAAACATAGAGTATTTAAATACCCCTCAAAATATATGATATTTGATTCTATACTTATTTCAAAGAGAGAGAAAGACAGTCTTTTTAGTCATGGAAGGCAAAATCTAAAATCAATTAGAACACTGAAGATTTATAGTGGTGCTACTATTTAAAAGATTATTGTTTACTTGCCTCAGGGTTTTTTTTGTTAAAGAAACATAAAAGATTTTTAAAGCTTGTATCAAAATTATTTATTAAGATCATATTCTTAGAAATCTAGAAGAAAATACTTTTGATGTTTATTAATAATTCTCTAATTATAAAATAATAATTAGAAAAATATCATAATAGAACAAAAATAAGCTAACTTGACAACAGAATATGATGAATGGTCAACATTGCTGCAATTATTACTGATAACTCATATTTATATGAAATTTTATAATCTAGCACTTTAAAAATAATTGCTTTATGAGATCCACAGCAATAGCTCTCTAGTCCCATCTTTATTGATAAGAAAATTGAGACTTGAGTTTATGGGACTTGACAACATTTACATAGATATTGGAGAGTCAGTTTTTATTTTATTTTTTTGAGAACTAAGACTTTTTTAAATTTAATTTTTTAATTATAAAAGTGTTTTATTATTTTCCAGTTACATGTAAAGATAGTTTTCAACATTTTCAAAAAAAATTTAGATGCAAATTTTTCTCCCTTCCTCCTTTCCCTCCCTCTCCCCAAGACAGAAAGCAATTTGAAATAGGTTATATATGTACAATCACAATAAACATATTTTTGCATTAGTCGTATTGTGAAAGAAGAATCACAACACAAGAAGAAAACCTCAAAAAAAGGAGAAAACAAAACAGCCCAAAAGTAAAAAGACAATGGTTCAATCTGCATTCAGAATCCACAGTTCTTTTTTCTGGATGTAGAGAACTTTTTCTATCATGAGTTATTTGGAATTGTTTTGGTTCATTGCACAGTTGATCACATTTGATCATCACACACTATTGCTGTTATTGAATACAAGGTTCTCCTGGTTCTGCTTACTTCACTCAGCATCAGTCCACTTAAGTCTTTCCAGGTTTTTCTGAAATCTGCCGGCTCATCATTCATTACAACACAATAGCATTCCATTACATTTATATGCCAAAATTTGTTCAGCTATTGCCCAATTGATGGACGTTCCCCCGATTTCCAATTCTTTGCCACCACAAAGAGAATTGCTATAAATATTTTTGTACATGTGGGTCCTTTTCCCTTTTCTATGATTTCTTTGGGATACAGACCTAGTAGTTGTATTACTGTATCAAAGGGTATGCACAATCCCATAGCTCTTTGGACAGGGTTTCAATTGCTCTCCTGAATGATTGAATCATTTCACAAGTCCACCACTAATACATTAGTGTTCCAATTTTTCCACAGCTTGTCCAACATTTATTATTTTCCTTTTTTGACAAAAAAGGATAGGTGTGAGATGATACCTCAGAGTTGTTTTGATTTGCATTTTCTAATCAATAGTAATTTAGAGAATTTTTTTCATATGGAAATAGTTTTGATTTCTTCATCTAAAAACTGCCTGTTCATATCCTTTGACCATTTCTCAATTGGGGGATAACTTGGATTCTTATACATTTGATCTAGCTATCTATTTATTTTAGAAATGGGACCTCTATCAGAAACATTGGCTGTAAAAATTGTTTTCCAACTTTCTTCTTCCTGCATAATTTTGACTGCATTGCTTCTGTTTGTATAAAACCTTTTTAAATTTAATATAATCAAAATCATCCATTTTGCATTTCATAATATTCTCTATCTCTTGTTTGGTCATAAATTGTTCTACTCTCCATAGATCTGAGAGGTAAACTATTCCTTCCTCTCCCGATTTACCTATGGTATCACCCTTTATGGAAATAAGACCTTTTCTATTGCTAGTATTCAAATGTAGACAGTAACCAGTGTATTCCCCAAGTTCTTCAGTATGAAGTGTAAAGCCAGAAGCAGATATACTCTATGCCCTTTCATTAGATCCCTTTGCTTTCTACAATATACATTATTTACCTAGGAGGAAGAAATTTGTAATAGAAAATAATTATGACTGACCTTTTTCTAAAACATTTTTGCCTCTGGCTTTAGCAAAATAACTCTGTAATGGCCACGTAATTTTGTAATAGGTAATAAATTTAAAGAAGGCATTAATTGATTTCAGAAAAGGTTTTCATCATAGGGCTAAGTAGATTTAAAGATGTATGTATATGTATATGTATATATGAGTGCTGTTATGTTTATGTATATATACATAAAAAAACTATAAAAACAAATATAATTATATATGTAGTTATATGTGTATATATATTTTTATATGCATATATGTATGTGTGCATGTATTTATGGAAACTTTTTATTTCCTTTTATATCTACTGCAAGCAATGGTTAACATTAACCTCACTTGACCAAAACCTGTGCCACAGGATGTAAAAATTTACTTAAGAGTCATAAGCATTGCTGAGATAAGAAGCCAGAGAAAGAATCTCATCTGTTCCTGATTGCTTGACAATATGTAAATTCTCCTCCTCAATCAGAGTATTTGGAAATTCTCTAAATGTAGTTTAAGTGGAAATCTGACTTTTTTACCCATAGAGTATTTTTTTTATTAAAAAATTGTTTCCTTAGGGAATGTATGAGATTATGACTCTGTTTAATTAAATTTGTTATACTTTTATGACCTTGAAGGAAGCATGACCTCACAGATCTGTTCTTTAACTTTTATGGTCTAAGAGGAATGTATAAGATTGCAATATGTAAATGAATTATTTTTCTTTCACACTGATGTAATTTTGCCTATATGAAGCCTTGTCAGAATCCCCATTGTGGTTCAGGTTTTTCTAAGGTCTGAACCTATGCTTGAACATAATAATATAGCCTTGGTTTTTACCTTCATAATTTCTGTATTATGGTAAATACATTTTTATCAGCAGTTACTTACCACATGAACTCAGAAAGGAAATATTTCTCCCATAATATTACATATATACATGCATATATATATATGTGTATATGTATATGTATGTATGCAGGTACATATATTTACACATAATTATAAAAAGAATTTGCTTTGCCTGAGTGGTTCCATAAAACAAAAATGTGTTATGTCAGTTTACTGAGGAAGTACAAAAAAATGCCTATAATTAAACAATGTAAATATTAACAAGATTATAATAAATCAGAATGTCCCTAACAACTAAATATTAGAAGGTTAGGACTATTAAAGATTAACCTGGCCAGCTGACATGGGTTTTCTCCTTGAGACACACCTTGAAGCAAAAGAGATAAGCCCATTAGGTGTTGATGCTGCCTGAGTGGCAAGGGGGACAGAAATAAATGGCTTTAGAGATTGGAGCTACCTCTCACCCAACTTCTCCTAGCTACCACCAGTGGGGAATGGTCCTCTCCTGGGTGATTACCTCCAATAAGGAAACTTTCCACAGTTAGATGATCATCCCATCAGCCTCTCCACCATTGTTCCTGAATGTGATAAAATAATGGAATGAGGCAGACACCCAGGGGCCCCACCTGTTTGATTTAGTATTGTTTGAATTTGGTGAGAATGAGAAACTGACTAGCTACTTAAGGATGATTGGATGGAGGCCACAGTAGCATGGCAACAGATGGAGGGGGCGGTGGGGGGGGGGGGGAACGGGGTCTCTTAGTCATTCAGACACCAGCTTGGTGGTGAGAGATTTTGCTTGGGCTGCTAGGAAAGGGAATTGCTTTCTTTCTCTCTGGCTATACTGAATTACATCTGAGCTAGGATTTCCATGCTCTAAGGAATCTGTTCTCAATCTCTTTCTCTTCACTAACTTATAATGTATATTTTAATAAATCTTTAAAAACCTAAACTCTTGCTGAATTTATCAGTGATTTTAGCCAGCTTCCCCCCAAGACTGGGACGGAGCATATTAGAACCCACAATTTAGATTTTTAAACAGCACATCTATAAAAGTATTTGCCTTTCTCCTGCTTGAGGAGATAAATATTTCAGAAAACTACATCTCTGTGCCATGCTATCTCCCCATGAGAGAAATTTGACTTCTCTCTTGGTTTCCTTTCCCTAGCACCTAAATAAAATATTATTTTAATCTAATTGCATTTATGTGCAAGAGGGTGTATTGCTTTAAATAGGAATTCCTAAAGCCCCCCACACCCTAACACTCCCACCAATTTCCCCCATAAAATTAACTTGAAATAATAGATGGATAATATGTCTTAATACATTTATCATGGTCAGTTGTGATTCTCTCATCTTTCTTCCTGTATAGTTATATTTCTTCTTGAGAACCATTTCCCCCCTAATAACTGTTACCTGAAGGAAGTTAGACCAACTACATAAAACAAAACAAAACACAAAATATCAAAGTTTATATAATATATAAATATGTGACATATTTAAGCACATTATTTTGTTTTGATTTTCAGGGACACTCTATTTGAAATCAAAGTAGCCCTTAAAAACCAGAAAGAGAAAACAGTGGTTGTTATCAGATGAGGTAGGGTAGGAAGTACAATTCAAGCTCCCAGACTAGAACAGAAAAGGTAAGAAAGATTGAACATCTGAAGAAAGGATAATACATAATTTTCCTTTCTTTTTTCTTCTCTCCTCCCCATTCCTGTCCTTTCCTCCCTCCCTCTCTCCTTCCTTCTTTCATTCATTCCTTCCTTCTTTTTTTCCCTCTTTTCCTTCTTATTTTTTTTTTTTGGCAGAAATCTCTCAGAAACTTTTTTCATTAATTTAACTTTGTTGTTGTTCAGTCATTTCATTGATGTCCAACTTTATTCTAAAACAAATCATTTCTAGCTTAGATTGGAAAAAGTCCAAATTGGCATATTTACTCTGTCCTATTACCATGCTTTCAGATATCTTTTCATTCCAAATTGAAGCAACAGTTATAGGAATCTTGAATAAGAAAAAAAGTAACAAAATGTCAAGCTAGAGTTTTGGGTTGACTTTAGGCTACTCTGTTCCTTACTTGACCATTTCTTTCAAGGATTAAGTCTTTCTCTTGGGAATTTTACCTTAGTCACTTGGGAATGGAGAGATAGTGTTGCCTTAAAATGGGTATTAAGTTTAATGCCTTCAGGGGATAATGAAGGCTATGATCTTAATTAGATAAGAGGTAATTTTGGTTCTAAATCTGGCTGTCATCCTTAATCCAATTTCCCACAAAGACCCAATTTTTGTTCTTCACCTTTTATCTTCTTAGTTTTACTTAAAATGTTAAGAAATAAATATTTCTACCTTGTCCAAATTATTTTCATAGCTTTCACTTTAGAAAAAATATCTTTCTTTTCTCATGATACAGCTGACCACCAAACTCATCTTTCCACAGACAGATTGATGCCTCAAAGATTAGAAGTGTTTACTGATAAACCTAATAATCTAAAGGTAGTCATTTTAGCCAATTATAGTTAAGAGTTACAATGTGAGGGCCAGCTAGCTGGTTCAGTGGATAGAGCACCAGCTCTGGGTTCAGGAGTACCTGAGTTCAAATCCAGCTTCAGACACTTGACACTAGCTGTATGACCCTGAGCAAGTCACTTAACCCCAATTGCCTCAACCTCCAATAAACAAATAAACACAAACAATTTCAACTTCAATATAGCCCTAGCAATGACTTTTCCAATAGTTGTTCACTTATCCTGGACATCAGTCCAAACTGTGTTCTATTGCCTTGGTGATCTTTATTTGCATTTACTGAAAACTACACACACATTTTTTGGTTTGTTTTAACATTTTATATGTATTTAAGCAAGGAGGGTTTCCAGCACATTAACTAAATTCCCTGTGGAGAAATTTGGACCCCACCCTTCCTCTAATAAAAGGAGATTATGAGAGAATATTTTTTTCCCCTCAGCCCTAATAGATTCATTGATTTACATGAATATTTTAGTATAAGTGTTAAACTACTTTCACAGGTACTTGAGGGGGCAGTGGAGTAGGCACATGAAATTGATCTCTGTGCAACAGATTAAATACTTTCACTGATGTTTTTTGAATTATAATTACAGGTTCAAAACTAATTATTTTCTATTATAAGTCAATTCAACTTGAAACAACAATCAGGAGACTTTTGCATTTCATCCTAAATTATCTGAATATTATCAAGGAAGGTCATAAAATCAATGTTTAATTATTCATAGTAATGGGTTACTTAGACAGTTTATAGCTTAAATACACACTTGAGCTCTCTATTTAATTTTAGCCAATAACTTCAAAATCCTTCAGAATATAGTCATAAGTCGGCTGCAAACAAAAACCTAAAATGACTTATATGAATTTCATTTCCTTTGCCTTACTCCACTTAACTTTTGGTGGGGATCCTAATTTGTAGTCCAGAGGTAAAGGAATGGGGATGAAGACAAAAGATGCAAAGGGCAGTTCTATCCATATCTTAATTTATGTTCTCTATAAGGCTTCAGATCATTCTCAAGGATTTTAGTACCAGGCTCACTGGTGTCCTCTCCAACTCAAAACCTTCCATTTGTCTCTTTGAATAAGCTGTCTTCCCAGATCATCAGTGCTGTAAACTCTCAATATATGTATCATTGGTCCTCTATTAGAATGAAGGCTCTATAATCACCACAAACACCATCACTCCACAGAAGCCAATCCCTGGTATGGTCTTCCTTTATAATTGCAAGTACTTCAACTTTATTATCCATAATTCTTTTATTTTTTCTACATCTGAGTAAAACCTCCTATGAGTCAATTTCTCCCGCGTTCCTCATGCCTGGACTGAAAATATATTCAATCCACCCTTTCCTACTTAAATAAATAAAATGAGATAATTTATTTAAAGTTCTTTGTAAACCTTAAAGTACTATATAAATGCTAAATACTACTACTGTATCTACTACTGTTGCTGTTGCTGCTGCTGCTATTTTTACTGCTATAAAATGAGAAAATTCATGTAAACCTTAAAATTCTTTATAAATGCTATCTACTCCTGCTGCTGCTGCTATTCCTGTTATTGATTTTGCTGTTGTTGCTCCTCTTCCTCTTTTTCCTCTTTCTAGTACTACTACTAGTATTACTACTAATAAATTTCTAGTCTATATCACTTCTGCTCTTTCCTCACTCTCCCACCTTCAAAGTCTTGATCCAAAATCTTGATTCAGTTCAACTTCACCTTATCATCTACCCTTGAACTCCTTGTCTCCTTGTTCTATCACTTTTTATCTCTCTTTAAAATGCAGTTCTCCTTTACTACCACCATTTGTCTTTCCCACTTCTGTAAATATGAAATAAAATGGAGAAAGCTACAATAAGCTGTAGACTGTACCTACTGTAACTTGTCTTGCAAAACCCCAAGTAGTCGTCACTATGAAATGTCAATACTTTCTTTTCTTTTCTTTTTTTTTTTTTCAGGATGGACTCTTTATCTTACTCCCCTAGTGTCTCTTCTTACCTGAAGTCATTTTACTTCTCACTATTCTCTCTTAATCAATGACTTTTAATTTAATGGGGTCATTTATTATGGATTCCCTTTTCTTCACAACTCTATACTTTGGCAACTAATCAATCATTTCACACTTACTGCTCATTTGCTCGAGAGGAAGATGAGCATCTTTTCTTGGGAGACTCAATTACCTTATTGAAACCATTCACTCTGTCTGCTCTCATCAATGTCTTACATTATGAAAAGCATAGCTTTGTAATCAGAAGACCAAGGTTCGAATTCTTTTATTCTTATTGCCTGTGTAACCTTCACTGAGTCACTTGAAACATCAAGGTCTCAGTTCCCTAATCTATAAAATGAAACTGTTCAACTAGATAGCCTCTAAGTCTACTTTCATTCAGTTCCAAATCTTTGATCCTTTGGCAGCATGGTCCTTGAATCTTCCTAGCTCTCTCTCTAGTTTGTAAATTGTTCTTATCCACTAGCTCCTTTTCTATTACTTATAAACATGAAAAGATCTCTACCATACTTAAAAACAGAATTTTTCACTTCACCCTGCAATTCCCAGAAGCTATCATATTATACCCATCCTTTTCACAACCAAATTTCTGAGGTGGGGGGACTATATGTACAAGTTTCCTACATTTAATCATCTCACCTTCAATTGTCAATTTCTTGTACTCTGGTTTCCAAAATTATCATTTAACTAAAATTACTCTTTCTAAGGTTGCCAGTGTTCTAATAACTGCCAAATTAGAAAATCTTTTCTCACTTCTCATCTTTTTGACTCCTCCAAAGAATTTTACACTGTTGATTACCTACTCCTAAATATTCCCTTTCCCTTTATTTCCTTCTCTTTATCATTCTGTATATTTTTTGTTATTCTTCCTTCAATAATGCAGAAATATTTTCTTTGTTTTTACCCCTTCCAGGTCACCTCTCTGTCCTGAGAGCTCTTTTCTTTTTCTAATATTTATCTTGTAAGGCATAAAATTATAGCTGTGATGTCTAAAATCTAATGAGTTGTCACCTTAAATTAGAAGCTTTAGCAAGAGTTTATCCTTTTAAGTATTTATAAAAGTGCATTAGAAGTTAGTGAAGAGAGAGAGAGAGAGGTAAAACAGCCTTTGTCTATCTATCTCTAAGAGCCAGCCTCCGACCCCGCCCCCCACCCCCCCAGACCCCCCCCCAAAGGCCAAGTCTGGAACTGAAAAGACATTGCTCCTTCACATTTTCTCCCAGAAGCCTCCTGTGAAACAAGAAACAGGGCCATCCACATACACCGCTCCAAGCTAATTGGCTGGTAGCTGTGATTGACAGGACCCATGGGCAGCAGACATCACTTCCTGATGCCAATCTGACTTTCAAAACCCCAGCAAAAGTCATTTCTGGATGCTAAGTCACATGCGTTCTTTTCATGGTGGAGCTTCCCTGAAATTATTTCTCAACAGGTTGGAAGTGCTCTAATTCTCACAATCTCATGGTAACTTTATCAGGTCTCATGAGTTCAACTATGAAGTCTGGACACATGGTTTTCATACCTATCTCTTCATCTATAGTATCCTGAATGCTAGTCCAACCATATTAACAGCCTATAGAACATCTCCAACTAGATGTCCCAGAAGCATACTAAACACAAGCAATACCTAATTCATTACATATTTTCTACAAACAGTTCCTTTTTTACCCTAAATTCCCTCTTTCAATAGAGACCACACTTTCAGTCACTCAGCTTTGCAAATTTGTATTACTCCTTGGTTGATTTCTCTTTCTTCCCATTCTTATTCAATCAGCTGCTAAGTTTTACTAATTCTACCACTATAACATTTCTCTAATTTGTCCCCTTGGGTCCACTCTACAAACTTCCAACTTAATTTAGATTATCTTCAGCTTTCACTTAGAATATAATAAAAAAATTATAAATAACTTTGGTACGGTAATGCTTAATTTACTGCTATTTTAAGGAGATAAACTATTTGAAAAGACAAATAGTTAAAATTAGGGGAAGAGATAAGCAGAACTTACATAGAAAAAAATAAAGCAACATTAATATATAGGATGAAAGTTAGATTTAAAGTAAAGGAAAGGTAATTTTTCTCTTACATTTAGCCACCTGCAACGAATAGAAAATGATATAAGTATCAGTTGGCTCCAATGCCTTCTTGAGGATATTTGGTTCATTTTACTAGTTCAAATACATGCATACATACATATGCATACACATATATTTGTGTAGGCATTTAATATATGTATATTACTATCTAATGTCTTAATAATTAAATTATCTGACAGTTTTCTGTCATAAATGTTAGTGAAGAATAAACTGTCTTTTATTGCTATTGCCTTGTATTTATCATATTATTAAATCTGGAGTTAACTGAATAATTCTTCAGGCTTTGAGATGAAAACAAATTACCAAAATCTTTTTTTTAATGTTAAGATTTGTTTTATTCAAATTTATCATTTCCTCTTAATGTCATTTTTCTTTGATGTTTATTTAAAATACTTTGCATTAAACATGTACTTATATTTAACATATTTTATAAACATTTACTTTTACACATTAAACATATGTTTATTTAAACATATTTCAGGGACAATCTGTTCTTTCATACCTAAGACAAAGTGTATCACATACCTTAGAGCCACAAACTGTAACAGTAACTAGTATGTAAACTTAAACTTACTTTTAACAATTAATGTTTCTGTTTATTCAATGATGTATGTACTCTCCAAGGCTACAAATTACAAAAATTATGTCCTTCTTCTATATAACTCTTGTTCATATCATTTTATATGAAAGTAGTCCAAGTTCAAAGCCTCCAACTGTTTTTGATGCTTCTTTGTATGGCATGCGCTTGCTTTATATTATATATATATATATATATATATATATGTGTGTGTGTGTGTGTGTGTGTATAAGTAAATGAGTTTGACTATATATGAATTGTCTTTTGTTTTCATGACATAACTAGACCACCTCTCTTTTCCTGTTCTACATATTCCTAATGTGGTTTTAAAGGTTATTGTTTTAATTAACAGATATCTATTTATGTGAAAAAGCCTGACCCTTATGAATTCTAACCCTATATAACCAATCATGGATGTTAAAAATGAACTTTTTTTCCTTTTCCATTAAGAGATTAAATTCTTCTAGCAAAGTTTTCTTCTGGTTCTTTTCTATTTTACAGAGGCCTATTTCAGTGACCTTCAGTATATAAATCAAGATACAGTTGTTTTTTTTAATTTCTAATGGAAACTTTTTTCTTTATATAGCTTCTCATGAGTTTTTTACATCCCTCTTCAATTATTATATAATCTTAAATAGCAATAACACTTTAATGAATAAATCTAATTGTGAATAATGCTGTTATATGGTATTTGTTAAATAATCCATAGATGACACAATTTTGGGAATTTTACTAAACAGTTGTCAATATATTTATAATCTTATTTGGAACAAAGTATTGCTGTAATAGACACTGAGGTTTTTATTCCTGATTTAAATCATATTATTATTCATTAAGGTCATATTTATGAGGATTGAAATTTCACAATATAAACTTTTAAGTTAATTTTCATTATAGTTACTAGTTACATTTTTTAACGAGTAGGATCATAGTATTTGGAATGATTACCTTCTCAAGATTTCATAATATTTCTCAACAAAGAAATAATGCTTATAATTTGTCATATGATTTTATACCACTTCTAAACTACCATAGTCAGAACAATATTCCTTAAATCAATGTTGCACCAGGGGTTGAGAAACTTTTTTTTTTCAGGGCAATGAGGGTTAAGTGACTTGCCCACAGTCACACAGCTAGTAAGTGTCAAGTCTCTGAGACCAGATTTGAACTCAGGTCCTCCTGAATCCAGGGCTGATGTTTTAACCACTTTGCTACCTAGCTTCCCCAAAACTATTTTTAAATGGAATCCTGAATAGTTATAAACAAACAAATATTTCAAGAAAGTAGGTTTCAATAGGTTTTTAAACCTAGTTTAAAAAAATATACTCCCTAGCTTTTGGATATTCTGGTGTTGTTTACATGCAGTTAAAGAGAAGGGCATTATAAAATTCCTAGGGGGAACAATTAGAAGTTGAACAAAATTCCTATATTGGAAAAAAAGAGATAGATAGTGACAGGGAAAGAGAGAAAGGCAGAGAGAGAGACAAAGGTAGAGAGAGAGCCAGAGAGAAAAAGAGAGATAGACAGGTGTGACATTTAAAATTTATAAATTTGAAAGCTTTAGCAACAGTTTGGGGTCATTAACCATTTATTAAAGCATACCAAGTATTAGTAAAAAGAGAACACCTGTGTAAGAAAGTGAAGAAAAGGCCTATCTAGCCTACAGTTTCAGCCTGTTCTGCTTCTTCCTCAAATCCTCCATCGTGAGCCTGGACCCTGTTCAAGAGTAAAACTGAGAGTGGAAGCTTTTTCTGCATCTGCAGCAGAGGCCATGCTTACACACAGCTTCAATATGATTGGCTAGCATCACACAAAACCACTGGTTCACTGTACCTGAGGTGGGTCCCATGTTGAAGTCAGTCTATACCCCCTGAGAGCCAGCATCTCAGGTAGGTGTGGTTTCAATCAAGTCAATCAATCCAATCAATCCAAATCAAGTCCCTCCAGCTGGGGCCTTTGGGTGTTCCAAAACCCATTATTTTTTCACAGAGGCAAAGATAGAATAAATCTAATTGAAACCAAGTTAGGCAAATCAAAGTTATATAATTGTAGAGATTGGTAATAAATAAATATGTATTAATCACTAAACATTGTACCAAGCACTTTCAAAACATTCTGTCTTTCTAACCTAAAAAAAAAAATCATTTGACACTGATGCTATTGTCAGCCTTATTATATATTTGAGGAAAATGAGGGAGACAGGGATTCAGCAAATTTTCTAAGGTTACACATCCTGTGTGACTGCATTTGAACTCAGATCTTCCTGACTCCAGGCTTACTTTTCTATCCAATATTCTACCTTGTGTCAGAGGTCAACTAGTCCAAATGTTTCTTTTTACAGATGAGAAAACTGAGGCTAGACCAGAAGAAATGACTTGTCCATTGTCACAGAAATAATAATAGAAGATCCAAGATTCTCTGAATAAATCCAAATATGTTTCCACTATATCAATATTTCTCTTTCATATTGAAGTTGTCATCAGAAGATTGAATTTGAGTCTCAGGCCTTTACTGGCTTTGTAACATTAGCAAGCCATCTAATTTTAATGTGCTTAAGATTCCTTACGTATAAAGTAGGAATTATATTCCCTATCTTGGTCAAACACAAAATCATTGGAGGGAATAATAATTTTTGTTAAATATCTATATGTGTCACTCATTATACTAGACATTGCAAGGATGAGTCAAAAATGGAAAAAATAATGTTCCTGTCTTCAAGTAGCTTTACATTCTATCAGAGATCAGAATATGTAAAATAAAAGTTTTTTGACTTGTTTTGTTTCTTTTTTTTTTTTTGGTTCCCTTCCCTCTGGGTTAAGGTAAGGTAAGCAGTTACTAGAATTATAAAGGTATTATGTAGAAAAGTGGTGCTTGGACTGAGATAAGACAATTGCTAATCTAAGGAGGGAATTCATTCCAGGTATTAGGAACAAGCCAATATAAAGGCAAAAAGAGGGGAGTATTAGGTATTAAATGGTAAGTGGGAATACCAAAGTCACTTTGACTGACCACAGAGAGTATGAGAAAGGTGGGTGATTATTGGATATTAATCTGGAAATGTAATTTGGATCCATATTATGAAAGGCATTAAATGTCAGAGAGGATTTTGAAGTCATCCCTGTTCACTCTAAGTGTCTGGTAAGGCACTGTCCTAGGCCCTCTTCTTTTCTCTTTCTATGATATTTACTCACTGATCTCATTGGCTCTCATAGATTCAATGATCATCTCTACATTGATGATACCTTAATTTACATATCCAGCCATGACCTCTCTGCTGACCTCTGGTTTTACATATCCAAGTGCCTATTAGACATTTTGAACAGGATATCCTTGAGACACCTTAAACCCAATATGTTCAAGTGACCTCATTATTATTCCAGTCCAAACCCTCCTTTATTCCTCACTTTCCAAGGGTATTGTCAACCTCTCAGTCACCCAAGCTCATAACCTAGATATCATCCTTAATTCCTCACTCTTTCTCACTCCTCTATATCCAATGTGTTACCAAATCCTGCTGATTGCACATTTGTAGCATCTGTTGCATATATATGTCCCCTTCTCCCCTCCAATACTACTAACACTCTGGTACAGTCTCTAATTACCTCATGTTTCCATTCTTGCAGTAGCCTCCTGCCAGGTCGGCCTGCCACAAGTCTCTTCCCTCTCTAGTTCCTTCTCTACTCATCTATCAAAATCATCTTCCTCATGTGTAGGTCTTATTGTATCGTTCTTATTCTAGAAAGTTCAGTGTTTCCTTATCACCTCCAGGATCAAATATAAAGTCTTCTGTTTGGTATGCAAAGCCTTTTAAAACATGTTTCTACAATTTCCTACATTCCTAGCCTCCTCCTCCTCCTCCTCCTCCTCCTTCTTCTTCTTTGGTAGGGCAATGAGAGTTAAGTGATTTGCCCAGGATCACACAGCTAGTAAGTGTCAAGTCTCTGAGGCCGGATTTGAACTCAGGTCCTCCTGAATCCAGAGCCGATGCTTTATCCACTGCACCACCTAAGTGGCCGTCCCAGCCTTTTTAAAACTCATATTTTCAGGGAGCCTCAGACACTTGACACTTACTAGCTGTGTGACCCTGGGCAAGTCACTTAACCCCCATTGCCCCACAAACAAAACAAAACAAACAAACAAAAGAACCTCATATTTTCTCCATGTCTTCTGATATCCAAGGAAATTGGAATCACTGATATTTCCTATACAACACACTACCCAGTCTGGACTTTTCATTGATTGTCCCCCAGGCCTGGAATGTTTTCCCTCCTCATCTCTGTCTCCTACCTCCCCTGGCTTCTTTGAAGTTTCAGCTAAAATCCTGATTTTTACAAAAACCTTTCCCAATCACTCTTAATGCTAATCCATTCATTCTTTTAATTATTTACAATTTATCCTGTATATAGCTTGATTGTGTATAGTTATTTGCATGTTTTCTCTCCTGTTATATGGTGTAATGTCTTTGAGAGCTGAAAATGTCTTTTATTGTTCTTTGTGACTCCATTGTGCTTTCCATAGTGCTTGCCATAGAGTATATTCTTAATAAATATTTACTGAATAACTGACTTTTTCTGTTATGTGGAAGTAATATTCAAGATGGATGTTATTTGAAACAGAGAAACTAATTAGAAGACTATTTTTGTTCTCCAAGTAAGAGTAGAAAAGGGCAGGAACTGGTAAGTGACTATGTGAGTAAAGAAAAATAGGATGGCTAAAAGAGATCTTGTGGCAGTAGAAATAATGAAAACTTGGCAACTGATTAGGTATGTGGGGTGAATTAGTGAAGAATGAGATGACACCAAGTCACCTAGGAAGCTAGAACTACAGTGTCGCACACAAAACAAAAATATGGACTGCTGGAAAAGAGATGGGTTTGGAGGGCCAGGATGATGAATTGTTTTGCTATGCTTATACCCTATATCATAGCTAATTTGAAATGTCCATGAATAGCTGGTGATGTGGGACTAGAACCCATGACATTTAATAGGTTTGAATATATAGATATGGGATTCATTTATATAGAGATGATAATTAAAACCCTCACAGGTAATGAGGTCATCAGGTAAGAGAATCGACTATTGCAATGTATGATAAGGTTTTATAAATTATAAAACACCATATAAAAGAAAGTTATTATTATTATTACAGGAATCTTAGAAGCCAAAATCAGAAATTGAATGGGTATTTAAAAGATAGCAAGTTTTTATAATATAATGGATACAAAACAGACTTATCAAAGCTAAAATCATAGTCTTTTGACTTTAGGCAGATAAAAAGGCAGCAGCTAAAAGGAAAAGTAAGTTGTTGTTTCTAAAATTTTTACGCAAGTGACTAGTGATTAATATCACTTAGGAAAATTATTTGGCAACAATATGAAGCAATAAGTGGTTCCACTGGATTAAAGTTCATGGCTGTTTAGAAGTGTTAGAAATTGGACAGCGACTTAGAAGCAAAGGAAAAGGACAAGACAGGAATTTTCATGAGAAATAGAATTTGGTGCTTTTACTTGAAAGCTCTCAATCTTCTATAGCAAGCAATATAAACCACAGGGATAATGCTCTGCTAATATACTAGTGGTAATCACAAACTATAACTTAATTGAATGAAAATTAGTCAACCTGCTAATGAAAATCTATGATATAGTTTAGAAAAAGATAAAATTTACCCCCTATCCTGGAACAAATATTTCCAGAAATTATCCAGAAATAAAAATTTCTTAATAAAAAAGAACAGATTGATTTAATTGGATAGTGAGTAAGAAGAATGTACAGAAGGGAAATGGAAATAGAAGAAATTCTGAATCACCAAATCTGGGCAAGAGGTAAGAGGATTGTTCCTATCTATGGACGATTCAGATGCTCTGAGCAAGGATCAGTGATGTGAGTTTCATGGAATAATTTGGAAGTCAAGGTCATCTGGATGTAGTGCCCCATTGATGAGATAGTACATTTGATGGGGGTGGGGATTGAAGAAGTAGAGGATGGTAACTGTAGTTTATTTCTAAGATAATAATGGTATCTGAGGTATCATCCCCAATCCTCAGTAATAATTAAATAATTTAGTGAGAGTTTCAGTAAAAAAAAAAAAAATAGACCAGCAACACAGAGAGCCATAAGCTTTTATTATGGCCCATTTTAAGTCAAACAGGTGGCAAAGAGAACTGGGCCCAGAGTTAAGAATTAAAATCCAACTTCAGATATATACTCACTATGAAACCATGGGCAAGTCATTTCCCTTCTGTGTGCCTCAGTTTCCTATTTGTAAAATGTGGATAGTAATATCATCTACCTCTTCGGATTGTTGTGAGGATCAAATGAGATAATGATTATAAAGTGCTTAACACAGTTCCTTGCATATTTTAATCACAATATAAATGTTATATATCATCATCAATATAATCACAAAAGGGGAGGGGCAGCTAGGTGGTGCAGTGTCTATAGCACTGGACCTGGATTCAGGAGGACCTGAGTTCAAATCCAGCTTCAGACACTTGACACTTATTAGCTGTGTGACCTTGGGCAAGTCACTTAACCCTCATTGTCCAGGCCCCCCCCCCAAAAAAAAAGGCAGGGGGAGACTCATGGCCTAAAGTGAAATCCCTGGAAGCAAAAGCAATGGAGATCAGAGAAAACGGATGATAAAACTGAGTGGTCACTGACACATCAGGTCTAATGTTCTTCAGGCGATAAAGATGAAGGATGATTTGTGGCTTTGACACAACTATTTCTGTCCTGTTCATCTTAGTATCCTCCTAGACAGAGGAAGGTGCCTGGGCCACCAATCACATTTACACAACATCAGAATCCTATGGCAACCAAAATCTTGGGTTTTTTAATTCTCCTTTTAGAGTATCTGGCTTGCTTCCCATCTCTGATGTTGAAATATAAGCTTCTTCAGAGCTGGATCTGTTGGGTGTCATGTATTCGCACTCCAGGGACTAGCACAGAGATTTGTGCAACTTATTGAGTTGGGTAGCTCATAAGGAGGGAAATGCTACTACTGATTAATGGAAGCCCAGATGAACCAAAAAGGAAATTATAACTTCAGGCATAGACTTTTCCAGAAAATAGCAAAAAGGGGGACTGATAAGCAGGAAAAGGAGGCATGCCCAATGTTGAAAGAAGAAGCAGATTTCCAAGGGTAACAGAAAGAACTGTCTATCTGTCTGTCTGTCTGTCTGTCTATCTTTTAATAATTCTCTGAAAACAAAACTTGAAGAACAAAGAAAAAGTATTAACAAGTATCAAATCAATGTTATTTTAATCTAGGCTATTAAAACGTGGTATAATTGAAGTGCGAGAATGGGGAAAAAAAATTCCTGTCTATCTTAGACCTACAGAGTTTAATTCAATTATAAATTATTAAATAATTAAAAGGATGCAAATTTAATGTTATATGTCACAGTCACCAAATTTAATTTGTGATCTCTTGACCACATTTTACCTGATTTCCGACTCAGAAATTGTATTACTAGGATTGATAGTTGAATAAATTAAACAAACAAAACCAATTAAAATTCTATTTTCAGTACTTTCATAGAGTGAGGTCATGTCTATCACCCATTAAAGTTTATCTGATAATGTAAAATTAAGAAACAAGAGACATGAGGTAAAAGATTTTATGGAATAATGGACAGAAAAAGGAAAAAAAATAGACAGGCTCAGGAAAAAAAAAATAGATATGACCCTACTTTTGTTACACTAAAAGGCAGCATATTTGAAGTCATATGGAAGACTCAGAGATAGGACATGTTTTATACCATGAAATCAATTATCCAGAAGAAAAAATAAGGAAAAAGAATTAGCTATAGGTAGTTGACACATTGAAAAACCTGAGTTTGAATATGGTACTGGAAATTTGGAAGCTGTATGACCTTGGACAAGTCATTCAATCTGTGTCTGCTACAGTTTACTCATCTCTAAAGGGGAATTAATAATAAAACATATCACAAGGTTATTGTGAGGATAAAATTAGATATTATCTGTAAAGTGCTTCACAAATCTTAAAGTGTTATATAAATCCTACATTACTACTATTGCTACTACTATATATAAAAAGATTGAAACATAACTCAACAGGAAGATGTCAAATGAATAATGTACTAAAAGTAGAGAGGAATGTACTAAAAATGTATAAGAATGTTTGCAGAAAAGCTAAAGACAAACATAATACTACCACAAAGTGATACAGTGCTTTAAATTTTTAAAAGTTCCTTTTTTACATTATCTCATTTGAGGCTCACTGCTGCCTCAAAAACAACCCTTTGAGGTACATGCTACAGGGTATTTTTATCCTAGTTTTATAGGTGAAAAAATTTTAGTTCAGAGGACATGCTTGTTTTTACAAAGCTAATAAGTATCAGAGGTAGGATATCAATGCGAGTTTTCCTGACTCTGTCAAGCTCTTTATCAATTATTCAAAACTGATTTTCCTAAAATTCTCTTTTTAAAATTCTGCTTACTGTTTTGAGCTATATTTCCTCTACATATTTCAGACCATTGGATCATATAAACAGAAGAAAAATGAAAACAAAGTTACTCTTAAAATAATGTTCAGGAGATTAAATATGGGAAAACATTGGAAAAAATAAAACAACTGCTTGAACAAGCTGTTAAAATATTAATACATGGTTAAGAACATACTGTACTACTAAACTACTTGTTAAACATCAAATGCCATATTGTCATTCAAATGAATGTCCTTCCCATTCTTTCATCACTTATAAATTTGATGAATTTATCATTTATTTTCACATTCATACGATTGATAAAAATGGTTGAAAGGAACAGGGTCATTGAAGTAAGATATTAAAGACTAGAAGCTATTTTAACAAGTATATATAAATTATGGTCTTTTGTATATATTAGTCAAATCAATTTCAAACCCCTTTAACCTAAACTATTATACTGTTTATATTTCTCCATCTTGACTGGAAAGGACATATTTTGCCAAATGACTTCCTAAAGCCTAACAATTCATTTAAGTTGTCCATGTCTTCATTTTCTCATTTATAAAATGGAGATAATAAAAATATGTATTACTTTTCTCACAGGATTGTCTCAAAGATCAAATAAAATGATGTATGTAAAATGCTTTGCAAATCTTAAAGCACAATACAAATGTTATTTAAAATTAATTCTACATTGAAAGCATTCTTCTCAACTTAGATAAAAACATGATCTAAGACAATTAGTAAAATAAAATCTAGCTTATAGAAACACTGGGATTATGGTGTAGTAGAAAAAGTACTGGATTTGAATATATAGGTTCAGAGTTCAAATCTCACCTCTCATACTTTCTATATTAGAGCTTGGTCAGATATTTAGTCAGATCTAATCCATAAAGTGTTATAAAATGTTTTATTTATAAAATAAATCATATAGTACCCATCTACCAGGGTTATTGCAAGTCTAGAGAGCAAATGTATGTAAAGTGTTTGATAAACCTTAAATATAATATAAATACCAGTTGTTTGTAATTTAGGCCATATTGTAGTATTACTCTTATTCCTATATAAATATAGCTACCTTAATTTGCAATAAGAACCCAGAAGAATTGAATGCTAGATTTGGAATCCAAGGACCTTGGTTAAATTTTTTCTTTATTATTATTTACGTGTTTTTGAGGAACTAATTTTTCTTCATTCTTCCTCAGTTCACTCCTCTATTAAAAAAGAGGATATCATGACTAGAAATGACCCCCAAAGTCCAGTCACATGTAAGTCCATGTTCATAGAGTAGTTTTACTTTTTGAGACACATCTGGAATTAACTGATTTCATACTCAGATATTGTATTACTAGAATTGTTAGTTGGAAGATATGCTTGTTTGAATACAGTGCAAAAATGAAGTAGCTTTGTTGGCTTCCACATTGTACTTCTGAGTAAATTTTAAGCTTTCAGTTCACCAAACCCCTCAGATTATTTTTTTCAGACAACCTCCCATCTAAGCATTCTTTCACCATACTGTAGTTGTGAAGTTTCCATTTTGAACCTAAGTATAAGACCTTACATTGATTCCTATTGAATTTTGTCTACTAGAGTCAGAGTAATTCTCTAGCCTGTCAAGGTATTTTTTTTATCCTGACTCCATCATTTAAAGTTATCTATCCCTCCCACCTTGCTGTCATCTGCAAAAGTGATGAGCATGTCATCTTTGCCTTTATCAAAGTCATTTATAAAAATGTTAAATAGTGTAAGGCCAGAGGAGAACTATAGAAGTGTCAGCCATTATTATTATTTCTTCTTAGAAAGTAGTAAATCAATGAAGAATTATTGGTGGAAAAGATTAAAGATTTAAAGGGTAGAGTTCTTTGGAGAATCTATAGATCTTAAACTCATACTGTCAGCCACATTTCAGATTTGCTAAATGAGACTGCTTCTGTATGCTGTGGGCTTTGATAAAATAATACTATGTGAGTGAGGTGAAACATTTGCTATTCTTCATCAATAGCTTAATGACTCATGCCTTTTCATTAATCACCTGGGTGAGAAACTATTTATCAACTTAGATGGCAGCTCCGTAATGGTAACAGGATGAACATGAAAAGCAGTGACACCTTGCCAAGAAAGTGCCACACAATAGTAAGCAATGACTGACAAAGTAGAGCCCAGAAAACTGTCATGAAATACTGTTCCATGTAGCATTACATCCCCAGGAGGATCTTGGGCTCCTGCTCTAGAGTGATTCTCCTCCTCAAGGAGACAGTAAACAGTTTTTACAGGGCATTGATTTTTTTCCTTTCACTGTGACACTTTCATTTGTGAAGAACAACTACATGTGTAATCCTTTAAAATGCTTTCAGAATCCTAGAAAATGTCTCTGTTCTAAAAACAGAAACACGGAAGGTTTGTCCTTGCTCTTCATGTTGGCATTGATTTCAGCTTCCAGAAACTTCTATTTTATATACTCTCTGTGTGTGTATTCATATATTCATTTTTTCTTGGAGAGCAAAGAAATCAAACTAATTCAACTGCACATGAATAAACATATGCATATATTTATTGATAGATGATATATAGTTAGACAGACAGACAGAAACTACAACTATAACAAGAAAAAAACCATTGCAAAACTATAAGCCCATAGGAATCTAGCAATCTTGGACACAACATTAAGGAGAAATACACTTCATGAAAGAAAAAAAAATATATAAAAGCAATATTTCCCTGTGCTCAAGGACATTAGTGTGTGCAAGAGTCCATAATTCTGGTTTTGTTGTTTTGATGTTTCTCTATTTTTAGATACTGATAGAGGATGGCAAAACAAGATACAAATTTTGAACTAATATTTCATGCTATCATAATTCCAGAAACATATATATTATTCCATTTTTTTGTTCACTCAGTGATATTTCCTTCAATTGCACTGATGTAGGTTAGACCAATTATTTCATGGTTCTTTGAAAAGCTAAGAAAAAGTATCAAGGAAAAAAAACCGCATATATTTATACATACATATATATAAACATACATACATATGTATGCATGTACATATATAATCAGTTGCAACCTAAACATGTTACACTTCCTCATTTATCAGCATAACCAAAATGAAAAAGAAAAAGGAAAGAAAGTGCAAATAATATTTGTATAATGAATATACATGCATGTTTTAGATTTCAAGAACCATATTGGAGGGTGGGCTCTGAAGAAGTAAAACAAATATTTTCCCTTGTCCAAATAACCAAACATAGTAACATCACCTTCTACAGAAGAAAATTTGAAGAAACATCTGATTGGGAGAAACATTTATTTTATAATTTCAAGTGTTTTGCTTTGGAATTTTAAAATCTCTCATATAATCAGCACTAATCGTAATCAGCTCCTCTTTTTTCCTTCAAGCTCAGGTAAGTATCCTGGGGCTTGTATAACACAGCATGGTGTCAAAGTGCTTAGCAAGGGAGGAGAAGTTATAGTTGTTGTTTTTCAAATTAGGTAACCTTTCTGGACAGCCTCAGTCTTCTTCTTATTTAAAATGACTATAATACCTACCTTTCTAACTTCATAGTGTCACTGAAAATAAGTTCATTGATGCAAAAATATTTTGAAACCTGGAAAGTACAAAACAAATTCACTTATTTCAAATCTTCAAAATGCCTACTTTTTCATGTTATTCCTACAACCTGCTAGATGGTCATCCCTAATTCCTGCAGCCAAAATAATCCTTTATCTCATAGCCAAATATCCAAGGATAATAGTATTCAAACTTATGTAAATTTGCTTTTAGGAAAAGCAAAACCAAATGCATCACCAGAATAATTCTCCTAACTCTTTCAACATTGTAGTCTCCATTCTGCTTTTAGAGTCTGGTGCCTCCTCCATGCAAAAATAAATCTTCTATGAGGGCTTTTAGTGGAATAATTCTTCAGTGGTTCTCTCTGGACAAAGAGTTACGCAAAGTTCTCTTTCTGTTTCATCCTGATATATTTTTTTTTCTTTTTAACTTCATGGAAAGGAGGACTTATCAGAAAGGAATAGGTAAGAATATTTCACTGTACTTATATTTTCTTTGTGTCTTTATGTACATACTGGAATGAGATTCATTGAGCAAGAATTGAATTACTAGATTAATTCAGTGGGCTTGTGTTAGTTGTTTGGTTTTTTTGGTTTTGTTTTGTTTCATTGCCCAAATGACTTACTGTTTTTGGTTTTTGGTTTTTGGTTTTTGTGTGGGGCAATGAGGGTTAAGTGACTTGCCCAGGGTCACACAGCTAGTACGTGCCAAGTGTCTGAGGCCAGATTCGAACTCAGGTCTTCCTGAATACAGGGCCGGTGTCTTATCCACTGTGCCACCTAGCTGCCCCACCAAATGACTTATTGTAATCAGATGTAAGTGACCTGTGACTTCAGAAGATTAAACAAACATTGCAATTAATTATTCATTAATTCAGCTATATGTCAGCCAAATTTCATTCAGTGTAAACATTTTAATGTTTGTATTTAATATGCTTCAGAAATAGGTTGTGTTGGTTAATGGGAAGTATATTGCAGATATTACATTCAATTTATATATATATATATATATATAATTTATTTCACTATGTATGTGTGTATACACACATATATCTTTATATACAACCTTAAATTTCTAGATTCTATCCTCAACAAATAAAACTCCTTTAAAACAGACTACTGACAAAAACATCTGTAGTTGTTTAATGGTAGCAATAGTATTGATTGTTGACAGGGAGCTCTACTACTTGAAACTTGAAATCCTAGAAAATATTGAGATAAGTATACATTTTAATCCTAGGAATATTTCATACTGAGATAAGTCTGGGACTAAATACCAGTCAAAAACAAATTGATGAAAAAAACACCAGTAGAATAAGGATATAAGAACTGAATTAGAGGAATAAATAAAAGGCTCTATATATTTTAAATTGAGGGTTGTTGTTTTTTTTCATTTTAAGCATAAAGGTTTAAGAAGAGATTACAGAGTTGTGATTACTGAACATTATTATTAGAAGTCACCTATCCTGGGTGATTCAGGGAAGCAGAAGGGAGAAAATGTGTATCTAAAAACAAAATAAAATTCAATTTTTCAAAAAAAGATCACCTGGGAAGTTTTAAAGAAGTATATATAATGAGGCAAAGCAAACTCCTCTAAAATGGAAACAAAAAGACATGAAAGGTTTGTTTGTTTTTTTTTTTCTCTTCTTATGAGTCAAGCAAAGATACCACATCAAAAGAATAAATGTCAGTCTGGCAAAGTGAAAAGATACATGGAAAATATATACTTGAAAGGGATATTATTATTTATTAGCAGATCTATTTGATTAAAGATCAAACAGAATGACTACTTAGAAAGAACTCAGTCTGTATCTATATGAAACTACTTTTCCCCCCCTCAGAAACAGAGTAGTACATAAAGTCTTAACAGGAAAACTATCTTGTTCTGTACAGATGTTGAGGTTAAGCAGTCACAGATGTGGACAATTTCAAAGGAAGATGTTGTGTTTGTTATCATTCAATGGAGGCTATGTGTTGTATTAGTTTCAGTGATTCTAAGTAGTTAACAAGGCAGAAGACTAAGCAGACTTAAATAGTGAAAACTGCTAAGGGTGGATACCTCCATCAGATTTTCTTAGGTAGTATTTAGTCTTCTCAGAAAGGTAGAAGACAGAGAAATTGTACACCTGTTTTAGTATAGGCCAAACCAGGTATAACTAGAGAGGAAGCCATCAATAGAGGTTTGAGAGCTGGGGATGAAGAGAAAAAGAGTCAAGGGATCAGGCACTTATTAACAACAGAAAACTCGTATTTCATGGAAAAATCATGGCATTGGCTCTCTTCCCCATGCAGTTAAAAAAAAAAGTTAATTGGGTGAATCTTATCTTTATGGTTTACTCAACTTTTTGGTACCTGGATAATGTTTTAGGTTTTCCCTCTCCTTCAGGTACTAAATATATTCATTTGGCTGCTTAGAACATGCTACTCTGTTGCTCTACATGTATCTTCAAATAGAGAAGTTGTAAGGAACTTTGCTTTTCATGTAGTCTGCACAGAATAACTAACATCAGAGATCCATTTCAGTTCTCAGATTCTGAGATACTGTTATTCTATGATTTCTATCATATTCTACAAAAGTTTTCCTCATCCCCTCCCTTTATAAAGTGATATCTTTTATGCCTCTATTTTTCAGGGCCTTTCTAAGTATCTAATTGAAATATCCATTCAAGGATGTAAGATATAGACATACATATATGCCCATATCTGTATATATGTTATATATATACATACATATTATACACATATATACTTCACACTAAGTTGTTTTATACTTTTTTCTAACATCCTATTTATGCTTTCTAATGGTATATAAGTTGTCCTGGTATCTTGAAGGCTATAGACGCAAAGTATGAACTCAAAATATCTTTAATAAAAATTAATGAATCAACATTGCAAATAGCATATTAAGAATCCTTAGTTTTAAGAGTATTATCCACATTAACTATCTCATTAGAGAAGAGATTACTAAATCTTAAAACTTTAAAACTAAAATAAAACATTTTGCTTCCATTTTCTTTTCATTGCATAGGCAATAGATATCATTAAGCTTTAAAAGATAACCCTTTTCTTTTTTTTTAATCTCCAAATAGCATACTTTTTTTCTTTCATAATTGCATAGTATCAAGTATTAGAAGTATATTAAACAATTTAGTATGGAAATTTCTCACCTTTCCAGATGGGAATGGCTGATTTTAAAACAACAAACAATCCCTGGAGAAATTGAAAAGTTTGAATAAGCTCTTTTGTAGTTGTGATTCTCTACTCTTGCAAAATTCTGTGATCTGGCATCCTCATTGTGAGCTAGAACAAGATGAATTTGGAGGCAGAAAAGAGCAGATAGTCCCAACCAAAGACAAAAGGGAGAAACCAATATAAATAAAACCAAATAATCTGTATCTCTTTCTTAGTTTTATTAGCATAGACTTCTCAAAATGCATTTTGAGCTATAGCAGCTCAAAAGAGCCTTCCTGGAAATAGTTGGTTGAAATAAAACACAGAAAAAAAATGAAAAGAAAATCCATGTTTTGTAAAAGCCAAATGCATCCTGCTTTAGGAAATATATGCCCATTGCTATCACAAAACAATGCAAATGCCCCTAAACTGGGTGGAACTGTGAGTTGAATGCTGGACCTGAGGTAAGGAAGACCTGAATTTAAATCTAGCTTTAGTCATTTAACCTTGTCTACCTCAGTTTCCTCCTCACAGAATTGTGGGGATAAAATAAAGTCATATTTCTAAAGTTCTTTGAAAATCTTAAAGCACTATATAAATGATAGTTATTATTATTAATGTTATTATTATTAGCTATTTAAGTAAATGCCTAAATTACAAAAATCATTAAATGACATAAACTTGTAACTTAACTAACTTGATAAGGCATTTAATGAGGTTATATTAATTATCACGGAGACTACATTCATGTTAATAAATTTTCAATAACTAGTGAAGTAGCATAAAACTGAGTCACTTATAATAATGAGTCATTGTGAAAATAACTTTCTTTCCAAACAACAGGAAAAATAATAAGATAGAAAACATATCTTGCTTAACATCTGTTAAGTTCATAAATTTGAGAAAGTAATGCATAAATCCAAACTTTTACTTTTTTTACTTAAAGTATTTGATTTTTAATTACATGTAAAGATATTTTAATATTAATTTTATAAGATTTTGAGTTTCAAATTTTTCTCCTACCTCTCTCCCCTCAACCCTTTCTTTTTTTTTTTTTTTTTTTTAGGCAATGGGGGTTAAGTGACTTGCCCAGGGTCACACAGCTAGTAAGTGTCAAGTGTCTGAGGCCGGATTTGAACTCAGGTACTCCTGAATCCAGGGCCGGTGCTTTAACCACTGCGCCATCTAGCTGCCCCCCCCCTCAACCCTTTCTAAGACAACAACCAATCAATCACAAATTTTAATGTTCATATGAAAGCTAACAGGAAAAAAATATCTCCAAATGCATATTGATAGCTAATAAGTAAAATTCAAGGGTTTTGCTAAACACTGGGACCTATATTTTACTATAACACAGTGAGGTAAAGTTGAGAATACCTTTGAAAAGTCCTTAGATTGATCATTAATACTTCTAAGATTCACTAGGCATGCATAGTGTAGGGAAAAGACTAATGATCTCAGTCAAAAGGCCTATGTTCAGATCTGTGCTTTTTTTTTTTTCAGGCAATGAGGGTTAAGTGACTTGCCCAGGGTCATACAACTATCAAGTGTTAAGTGTCTGATCCAGGTTTGAATTCAGGTCCTCCTGGATCCAGCGCTGGTGCTTTGTCCACTGTGCCACCTAGCTGCCTCCCAGATCTGTGCTTTGAAACAATACTTGTGTGGCTATATGGGAATCCTATCATCTGTGAATTTCAGTTTCTTCATCTGTAAAATCTATCTAAGATTACTTGTACTACTTACTTCACGATTTGCTATAGGAAAAATACTTTGTAAACTTTAGAATATAATAACTGACACCTTTCTTTCTGTCTTTGACCTGCTTGCAATACATGCTTAAGAGGCTAGGTCAGAGAATTTTATCAAATAATTCTGAGCTTTACCTCACAATTAGGAAACTGGCAAGGGTAGCAAAAGATCACAATGGTGAATGTTGCTGAAAGACATGAATGATAATATGCTTTTGGTTAAGCTATAAATTGCTGCAACCATTCTGGAAAACCATTTGAAATTATGCTTTTTAAAAATTTATTAATTTTTTCTTTTTTAAATGCTCTCAAAATATGAGTTATTATTCTGTCAGGGTTGGTACTCCATCCACTAATACAAATCCAAACTTCTCTAAGCCTCTAAGTCTCTATAGACAGCGAGTTGCTAGGTTAAAGTGATAATAATAATAATAATAATAACCAGCTGATGAACTGCTTAAAAATTAGCTATGCCTTGCTTCAGCTAGAGGCCAATAGAAATCTACATTTTCAGTGAAGCCAATTATCCCTTCCATGATTGTTTCCAGCTCTATTGAGTAACACAAGAATAATAGGATCATGTAATGAGATGCTGGAATTGATCCAAGTTTAGGATTGAAAAAAAATAGGATCCAAGGGTTCCAGGGATTTGAATATAAAGCACAGTATATAGTTAAACTGATTCATGCATTGTAGCCAATGCAAGTGTCATGGCCTGGAAAGTATTCAGGAGTAGAGGGATTGAAGGTTATTGTGAGGATAAAGAACAAAGGTAGTTATTATAAGGCATTGGGAATGATGCAATGATAAAAATTACAATAAGAACAAGGTATTTTAGAGCTGAAAATCTTGAAAGTGGAACACATATAGTTGATGGCAAGATCAAGCATATGAACATCTCTGTAGCTAAGGTGAAATGAAATAGTAGATCATGGGGATTTAGTAGTAGAACTGGGAAATTAGGGTAGTTGAGAGAGCATCAGTATGTATATAGAAGATCTATAGGATAAGAACAGGTATTGCATGATAAAGTTGGAAAGTGTAATAATAAAAGTTAGGTTGATAAATTAAATCTTCCCCACAACAAGTTGATCAGAGGGATATGAGCAAACCTGAACCCATTTTTGGAACAGATGGTCAAAGTTTCAGTGTAGTCAGAAATGAGGCAGCACTAAATAAGTGCCAGAAGATAGAAATGTCTAAGGAAATGTTTTAAGACACTGGAATAGAGTTTATTTCTGAGCATACTACTTGAAAACTAAAAATTTAAATTTAAACATTTGAATTTTTCATCCAAATATGTCTTAAAGAAATGACAATACAGTCTAAATTAATTGACTTATTCAGTGCCATACCATTCAAACTATGAAATAATTACTTTATGGATTTAGAAAATTAAAAAAACAGTAAGAAAATTCCTTCAGAAGAATGAGAGGTCAAGAATATCTAGGGCCTCAACAAATATAATGATATCTGACAGAAATTAATGTGTCTAATTATTTGGTCAAGTTATATCTGTTCAATTATTTACTCTTTCAAGAAAAAATTATTAAACAAATATTTTGTTCAAGGCTCTCTAGAAGGTGTTGGTTAACATCGAGAGGAAGAAAAAATGATTGCCAACCTCAAATGGTTTACAATTTAGTAATATGTGTGTGTGTAATTAATAATAAAGTCTCAGAAAAAAGTGAAATTTGAATTAACCTTTATGGAAATGTAAAGTTATGGAGATATTTACTATGTGTCCTACACTGTGATAAGTTCTAAGTGTATAAATAAAAATAATATGGTTAGTACTCTCAAAGACATTATGTTCTCTTGATGGAAATTAGCAACAAATAAAAAGAAAGAAAGCAACAGAGAGGGTACTAGAGTTGGGGGGAAGAGGAGAGTATGGTTTGGAAAGGACAAAAGTGAAGAAAAGTACTGAAATTGCACAAAATCTAGCACTAGAATGATTATGTTTTAAGACAAATTCTTTGAGATCCTTACTGTAGTGGAGGTCACTATTAAACATACTACTTCTTTGAATTCTGTGATGAAAAAGCAGAAAAGGACATTATAGTAGGCCCAATTTTCACTGTTACTACTCCATAGAATTTCATCTTGAATGTTAATGAAATCAGATGTTAGACTAATAACTATGCCAAAGAAGAACAGATATAAATGATATCACCAAGGAGTTGTCCAATGGGATGAGAAGATAGTCTGGTTATATGGACAGAATTATGAATAATAGGTATAGAACCAAAACATTTTACTGGAACCCCCACCCCCAAAAAGTGTCAGGAGAAATTAAGAAGAACTCAACTATGTTGGATGGATTCTCTAGGGAACACTTATCAGAGGATTCAGAAGAGTTGACCAGTATGATCTGGTATGCAATCTGCATTCATGAAGTGAACTCCAAAATTGATGAGAGCACAATTTTACTTTAGTATTTGAGAGTACTAATAATTCAGCTTGGTGTCATACTTGTTCACAGACAATTTTGCTCCATCAAAATATCCTTCACTTGTCCTTTTTGAATTTCATATTATCTGCATAATATTACTCTTATCTAGGCATATACATTGCAAATTATATTTGTGTTCTCCAAAATGCTAAGTATTTCATTATTCTCAACAGAATCTGACTGTATATCATCTTACACCATACAGTTGATGACTGCAAATAAGATCATTCTGTAGCATGGCTTTCAAGCATGTTACTACTACATTATTATTTATGGTATCTTTATTTTTCATATTCCAATAAACAAGGATTTTCAGAGACATGATATTGGAAAAGACTTTAGAGGTTAAAGAGTATAACTTGTTAACTGAGCAGGAATCCCTGCAATAAATTCCTGTATTATGGTCATTCACCCTCCAGTGGAAGAGCATTAAAGAAGGAAAAAAAAAATATCTCCTGAAATAACCCATTCTGTTTTCAGAAAGTTCTCCTTGTTGAAAAGTTTACTTAAATTTCTAAATTTCCTTCTCTCTAATTTCTATCCATTGCTTTTATTTTTTTTTCTTTTCCAGGATACATAGAAAGAATCTTGGCTTTCTTTCCACCTTTCCAACTGACTTACAACCTTTAACTCTGTTAGGTGTATGTGTAATAACCGTTCTCATGGTAACCTTTATTATATTCATCCCTTAGTTCTTCCCCAGGTCTTTACCTCTAGATTGACTCTCTTTCTTTTATTACGGGGGCAATAAGCAAAGGGTAAAATAACTCCTTTATTTGAGTCCCTTGTCTCTTATTCTATTGAAGATTATGCCCTGTCAAACCCTAGTCTAATATTCTCACAATCTATAGCCTTCATTCTTTTCTATGGGTCACAACATTAAGCTAGAGAAGATCATAAAATTATAATGACTATATTAAATATGAATTTATGTTATGTAATCTCAACAGATTACATATTACAGATATTCATCCTTTTATACCTCCTTATTTTATTTACTACCCTAACCACCACATTGGTTTTTCCAAACCTTTTCATCTCTCCTCAAACTCCTTAATTCTACATGCTCGGCTGAGGTTCTTAGCTCATTTTTCACTAAGAAAAAGAATATATTAACTAAGTTTCATCTTCTACCTTTCTTGTATCACATAAACTCAGGTGTCTTCCCCCAATTTTTCTTACTTTCCACCCTTTTTATTAAAGAAGTGTTGAATATTCCCCTTGATTAGGCAAATTTCATATCCACTGGTGATTGCCTTCAATCATATCTTCTTCGGTATATTGTCCTCTCATTCCCCCCTTCACTAATCTTCATTTTCTCCCTGCCTACTGAACACTTCTCTCATGTCTCATCTATCCTCAACAAAAACTCTCACTTAATTAATTGATAATCTCCTGTAGTTATCTTATATCTCTCCTAACTTTTGAAAGCTAAACTTATTGAGCTGATCTACAATCAGTGCCTCTACTAACTTTGCTCTCATGATTTTCTCAGTTCTCTCCTGTCTGACCTAATTAATTTAAATTGCTTCATCTAAAGACCTTAATTGATACATTAATTGCCAAATTGAATATTTTTTCTCAATATTTATTGTTAACATCCCTGAAGAATCTGACAATGTTAATTACCACCTTCTCCTTGATGTTCTCTTCTCGCTTTTATTGACACTATTTTCTCCTAGTTCTCTCTTTTTCCTCATCTCCATTTCCTGGATTTCCTGGCTTCCTTCAAGTCTCAGTCAAAGCCCAACTTTCTAAAATAAGTCTTTCCTGATCTTCCTTAATGTCATTGGCACTCTTCTGAGGTTATCTCCATTTTCTCTCACATATGTTTATAAATTGTAATTTATATATTGTTTCCATTCTCTCAACTTCCATTAGATTGTGAGCTCTTTGAGTGCTGGGGCAATTATTTCTTTACATCTCCAGTGTTTAGTACAATACCTAGCAGAATATAGATTTTTAATAAAAACTTGTTGACTATATTTGATAGTTTTAAGTATATAAACCCCCCTTCCATCCCCTTTATCCATACTTTTCTCTTTTCTATGGTAAACATATTGAGTTCCTTCAATTGTTTCTCTGAGAGTGTAAGAACAAAATGAATTTATCACTTCCCTAAGCATAAATTTTATTTTTCTATCAATACAGTTTAAGATTACAGATAGTTGTAGAATTTTTTTGTTTGTTTGTTTTTAAAGTGGGTCAGGATCCCTTATCATACATCCTTTAGTGAGTCAAATTATTTATCAGGATAATAGAAAAGGAAGTGGAGGGGAAAAGGACTGGGAACTCTGGGGTCATCTCATATACAAGATGGAGGATTAGACATTTCCCCAAGTTCAGACTAATTCCTAAAAAAAAAATCTAAAAGACAAATATTGTGCCAGATGTACAGCAATTACCACTTAATACATAGAACAAAAAGAGAGAGGGAGAAACAACCCCAACGAGGTTAAATCCTTATGAATTAATGGCATATAATGCTAATCCTTAAAGCACTCAGAATCCCTTCCCTATCAGCCAACACAGTTCTGATGACAGAAAGTATGAAACATGGTTATAGCTATTGTTTGCATTTGATATTACTATAACTCACTGGCAGCTCACCACAGCAACAAGCAACTGATATTGATTCATTTCAACTGTTTTGGGAAAATTTGTCAGTATATGTGTTTGGGTGGGGAGGTGATGCTTTCTGCCTGGAATTTCCCAGTTTTGGTACCCCAAATTATGACTCTGCCTAAAATATCCTCTCTGCTATCCTCTGAATAGATAGATAGCTGGATAGGTAGATAGATGATAGATAGATAGATAGATAGATAGATAGATAGATAGATAGATAGATAGATAGATAGATAGATAGATGGATGGATAGATGGATAGATAGACAGATAGATGAGAGATACAGATATAGATTGAGAGAGAGAGAGAGAGAGAGAGAGAGAGAGAGAGAGAGAGAGAGAGAGAGAGAGAGAGAGATTGTGAGATGTCATCACTACCTAGAGAAGAAAAGAAGAACCACAGGATAATTTAGATCATAGTATCTTCATGATTGGCTACAATGGACTGAGGAAGAAGGGGGTTGAAACTGGTTCAAAATCAGTCTTTTCTCATCAGAGGCTACTCAGTGATTGGATCAGTCCCAATTCAATTTAATTCCCCTGATTTTTTTTTTTTTTTGGGGGGGGGCTAAGTCAAATTTGTAGTTCATCCTTAGAATAATTCAACTAACAAAGGGATATATTAGAAAGGGACTGTCAGAAGAATAATATTGATGGGGGGGGAGGCTAAACCACTCAAACATTTCAAAGGAAAGAAAACTATAAATCTAAAAGATAAGTTAATAACTCAACAGAGTGGATCCTAAAACTAGAAGGATGAGCACCACGCCATCAAAGAGATTACATTTCATTGCTAACAAACAATAAGGCAAAGGAAAATGAACTAAAACCCAATGCAATTTAGAAAGTCCATGGAATCCCAAGATAATATGGAATGTAAGACAAAAAACAACAAAAAAAAGAAATTCCTGAATTGTTAAAAAAAGTATGCAAATACAAAAGAGAAGAAATTAGAAATGAACAAATATCAGAATTCATAGCTCACAAAGCAAAAATAATAATTATAGTAAACTTTCAATTAGCAGACAATTGTTGAGTCTATTTTGAAAATTTCTTCAAAGGAAACAAAGAAAGATTAAAAGATGCTGACAACAAAAATATTGAAGTAGAGGCCAATCTGGAAGGAGAATTACAAAGAAACAGTTTTAAAGCAACACATGATTTCTATGGAAACCAAAGCTATTAATCAAAGAGATAGGATATGCAGACACAAGTTATGAAGTGTGGGTTTAACAAATGATTTAACTTTTGTTTTTTAAAGGAAGAACAACTTATATGAGAAAATATGGGCAAAAGCTGAATTGAACTTATTAATATAAAAAACAAAATACCAGAATAATCAACAAATTACTGACAATGATGAAAATGACAGAACAATGAAAATAGGAATATTATTGAAACCCCAAGAGACATAGCTATTAAATTAATCAATTCCAATGACAAATGACAACAGATTCTGTAAGCAGTGAAGAAAAAAGACCTTCAAGTATAAAGAAAAGACCTTTTAAGGAAAAAAAAGTTTTATTTAGTACTCCCTTGAAACTACAGAAAGAAATGGAAATGTATGTTTCAAAAAGTTAAGAATTTCAAGTTGTAACCCAAAATGACATAAACTGTAAACATTCATTCAACTATAGATGAAATAGATGGATGCTCACCAAAAGAGTAGCATTTGAAATATCGCTAAGATGAAGAACAGAAATGAATGGAACATTCAACTTGCAAACACATAAAAAACAAGAAAAATAAAGGTAAATAAGTATAAAAACTCAACACTAAAAGGAGAAAAGGAATAAAATAAAATGCCCCATATTTAGAGGTTAATTTGTAAAAAAATATGTACAGAATTTCAAAGTAAAAGATCATCTATTGATAAAAAGCACAGAGATAGACATATAAGGTTAATCTTAAAAATAGGAAAAGGAAAGAACCAATGCACTGTAAGTAAAATACCACAGTGCCCGCTTTCACCCCTCCCCAAAAGAATCAAAATATTTTACTAGATGAACTAGCAGAATTAGAAAATGTATGAATTTAAAAGAATGTTTGAGAATTGGGGGAAATATTTAATATATCAGTAATGATAATAGCATTCCTTTCAAGATTTTGCTTATTTTGGATAATGCTGCAGGTCAGCCTCCCCATCTAAATGACTTTAATGAAAAAGTAAAAGTGGTCTTCCTTCCCTCTAACACTACATCATTATTGATACCTATGGTTCAGGGTTTAATTACAACTTTCGAAGCATATCATTTATGTGTTACATTTGTCCATACAATTACAGCTCTAGAGACAGATAAGGACTTGACATTGAGAGATTTCTAGAAGCCTTATAATAATTACCATTCAATTTGGAATATTGGTAAGGCATGAGAAGATGTAACAGAAACCTCTATGAAGAGAGTTTGGAGTGAGGAGGGGAGGTGTTCCTGCACTTCTTTCCATGTACCAAAGTTTCTTAAACTGTGGTTTATAACCCCATATGGGATTGCATAACTGAATGTGGGGGTGGCAAATAAACTAGTAATAGTAAATCCTTATGTATACCTATTGTATATACCTATATACCCTGAGTCATAAAATTTTCTTGAGTGTAAAGGGGTCAAGAGTAGGAAACATTTAAGGAGTCTTGCAATATATTATTGTGTATTCAAAATCTTTATGTGACCAAGATATTAAAATGCAGAACACACACATATACACAATGAACTACTACTACTTATTATTAATAATAATAATAAAAGATAAGTAAAATGTATACTCATAGCTATAGGAAAGAAATTCTTAGCCAAACAAGAGATAAAGATAATTAAAAAATAAGATGAAATGATTTTGATTACATGAAACTGAAATTTTTATGCAGAAAGTTAAAGCATGTAGAATTAGAAAGGAAGCAGTTCAATAGGAAATATCTTTATTGCATATCTTTGATAAGCCTTTGATATCTAAGACATTAGAAGATATCCAAGATATTTAGATAATTACCCATCTAAACAATTGTGTGAATGAATATATATGTATACATAACATCATGTATATAAAATATCCCTTTTACTTGTCTTTGTTTCTTTGAAATTGAACATTATCCAGAAATATTTGAGATATTTTTGTCATATATAAATATATAAATGGTCTATATAAATTTAAAGACAATAGAAAAGCATACTTTAGTCAAAACTCAAAGATAGGTGGTCAATGATATGAACAAACTTTGGAAATTTATTTTGATTTGGGGACCTTGCCTTTGTGCTGAGATTAAAAAACCTTAGGCCCTCAGGGTCTTTTTCTGTGTGGGAGGGGCTCTGCTTCAGCTGAGACAAAAAGCCCCTTGGGCTTTACAAGAAGCCAGGTCAGAAGGCTGGGGGGAAAAGCCCCAGCTTCCTCCGCCATGGGGGGAATCTACCCCAGAGATCCTGGCTCCTGCAGGCTGGCCTCTAGGGCAGCTCATGCAGAGGAGCCCTGGATGGGGTATGCACAGGACATTGCAGGCCCAGCAGCAGCAGCACTAGGGTGGCCAGTGGATTAACTTGATGTGTGCCCAGGTGCACAGAGCCAGAGGTTTGAGGGGAGAGAAGGAACAGATATACAGAGCTAGCAAGACAGTGAGGGGGGACACTGGAGGACTAGGAGGATGTGGGGAGGCAGGAAGATTAAGAGAACAGAAGGGGCTCGAGAGGATAGAGAAAGGAAAGATGCTGAAGGGGGCGAACAAGAGAAGGACTCTGGAGAAAGAGTATGGAGCAAGGGGGCTTTTCAGTGAGGGGAATGCTAGAAGAAGGTTCATTGGTACACAGGAGGAGGCTAAAAAGTTCCAGGCGCAGCAGGTGGAAAGAGATGTGCCAGAAAGCAGTCAGGTTGTACATTTTATTTCCCTGTATTTTTATGTTTAAATTGTATCTCATAAATAAACTCTGCTTTGATTATTTAGTTAAGAGGTTTCTTAACCATTTGCTTATCAATTTGGGAGGAGCAAGTGTGGGGGAATTTTATAAACGACTCATATTAAATTAAGAGCAGTCAGATAGCCAGCCAGTCAAAAGTCCCCAGATTAGTCCTCCAGTCAGATTAGGCTCCCCAAATTAGGCAAGTAAATTAAAATATTTTTACATTTGAATGGCGACACAGATAGGACTTATGACCCAATTATAATTTTTCTAAACTTATAATTTTTCATATAGCAAACACTTAAAATTTTTCAGATTAGATTAGATATAGTTAATACGTTTTTTTTTTTTACAAAATGGTGCTCAAAAGAGAACATGAATGTAAATAAAAACAATCCTGAAGTTTCATGCTGCACATCGCAAATTGACAAAGATAATGAAAATTTTGAACAATGCATGCTGAATGGGCTTTAGAAAAATAGAAACACTAAATCAAGGAGAATGACTAAACCGGGTCAATCCTGCTGATGGAGTTTCTAGAACCAGAGATTCTTTCAGTAAGAAAAAGAAAAGATTTCTTATAAAACAAAATATTTATAAAGACAATTTTATTGCAGCAAAGAACTGGAAACAAAACAAATTCTGTTGTATCCAGTAATATTCAAACAAATTGTGGTACATGGATATAATGAATTACTATTGTACTACAAGAAATGATTAATTTGATGAACAGAGTTCATAAAAACTGAATCAAAGTGAAGTTAATTTAAAAAGAACAATTATAGAGCTAATGACTATAAAAATATAAATGGAAATAATAAGAAGAAATAATTAAACTAACTTGTTATAAAATCATAAGGACCAAGTTCTGCACAAATGAAAATACATGAGAAAAACCTCCTCCAACTTTCTGTAGAATTGGGGAACAATAAATGTAGAACACAACACAAATATCAGGCATTATGGATCCCTTCATTAATTTTGCAGACATTTTTGTCTTTCTTTTTTATATTCTACAAGACACAGCTTTCTTAGGGGAAGATACAGTATAAAATATGATGAAGTAAAAACCAAGGATATATACAAAAAGTTTTAAAATGACTATAACATATACCTCTGTGGGAAATATCAAATGTTGGTGATATATTTAAAACAGCTTATTTTTAGTGGGGAGGGTGAGTGGGAGGAAGCAACTGATGGCAAGGAATAAAACATGGAATGAGTATAATACACCCTTAGGATATTCCAGGAATTTTTTTTTTCATTTGAGACAAAACTGAAGAAGTCCAGGCCATCCACAAGCTTATGTTCCAATGAGAGGACAACAAATGCATGTAGCATGGTCTAGATTGTAGTATGTATCATGGAGCATTCATGGGATTAGGTCTACAGGGTTTATCCCATGGAATTTGTGTGGAATTCCTCAGTGAATATCTAGGGTCACCTGTAGCTCTGTGCTAAAGGGATTGACCTTTTGTAATGTTATAACAAACTTTGAGTGATGCTTCAGTACTTTTTACCAACATAGACTTGTCAAGGAGTCATTCCAATAAATGGCTCTCTTTTCCTCCTCCTCTTCCTTCTCTCCCTCTTCAGGCCATCATCCCTGTTTCCCCCTTCTGTGTCTTTTTCTGTTAACTATCTGTCTGTCTTTCTATTTGTCTGTCTGGCTGTCTGTCTCTCTTTATAACCATCCCTCCCCAAACTTGGCAACATGGCATTTGAAAGCACATGGCAGAGGTGGCAGCTAGGTGATGCAGTGGATAGAGCACCGGCCCTGGATTCAGGAGGACTTGAGTTCAAATCCAGCCTCAGACACTTGACACTTATTAGCTGTGTGACCCTGGGCAAGTCACTTAACCCCAATTTCCTCACCAAAAAAAAAAAGAAAGCACATGATAGAGAACAAATGTCATGCTTAGCCACAACAATCACTGAGTCTCTGAGCTATTAAGATGAAGGTGAAATTCTGATTCAGTACCCCTATAAAATTGGCCATGTTTTGATAATTTAAATATCAATTTCCCCAGATCATATAATAATTGTCAAAAGTTACAATTTTCTTAACTATAGTCAATCCATGTCTGTGAGACTTTTGTGCTTATCATTTGTTTTGTGTAGAGGAAATAAGTATTCTATATATAACCTGCTCTGTACTTTCAGTATCTTTCCTTTGAGGAGATCCTAAACATGAACCAAACTTAGATTTTTAGTGATCATTCCCTCCATGGCTCCAATACAGGGTTATAGAGCCAGTGACTATGAACAAAAGAACTTAACTACCCTTTAGGTTCCAGGAAGACCGAATCTAGTCCTTTTTTTGGAGGGGGGAGCTGGTCAATGAGGGTTAAGTGACTTGCCCAGGGTCACACAGCTAGTAAGTCTCAAGTGTCTGAGTCCAGATTTGAACTCAGGTCCTCCTGAATCCAGGGCTGGTGCTTTATCTATTGTGCCACCTAGCTGTTCTTAAACCTAGTCCTTCTAAAAGGGTCAAAAGTTGATAGGGTCCCCCTAGTACAGGAATTCTTAATCTTGGGTACATAGACTAACAAGTAATGAGAAAATAAAGTGAATAAATGCAATTTAAATACTATATATGTATATTGTATAGGTATACATATGTGTGTATGTACAAATATGTATGTACATATAAAATACATATGTGTGTGTTTATCAATGTATGTATCTATACATGTATGTATACAAATTCAAAGCAGAAACAAAGAAACTTGGTTTGAGGAAAGCATTTACAGTTGGAGGAACCAGAAAAAGCTACTTGAGCCAAGTCATGAAGGAAAGCAAGGATTACAAAAAGTGGAGGTAAAAGAACCAGTATTCCAGGCTCATGGGACAGAAGATACAAAGGCACCTGTATATTATAGGTCAGGAGTAAGAATATAATCCTTAGATAATTTTTTTTCAGTGAGGCAATTGGGGTTAAATGACTTGCCCAGGGTCACGCAGCTAGTAAGTGTTAAGTGTCTGAGGTTGGATTTGAACTCAGGTACTTCTGACTCCAGGGCTGGTGCTCTATCCACTGTGCCACCTAGCTGCCGCCTTAGATAATTTTAAAGAAAACAAAATCACATGTTGGTAACATAAATATACATTGGTATAATGTAATAATGAATATCCTCAACAAATGTTGGAATATACAATTTACCAAGTCAAGATTTTAATATTCACTGAGAAAGGTTTTTAATTTCAGATGAAAATCAGGCATGTTGCAAAGAAGATAATATTTATGTTTGAAACTATGTGGAAATGCATGCTATATTTTGGAAACTGATTTGCCAAACAAACTTTAAAAGGCATTAGCCTAATCAACTGAAGGAACAACAAGAAAGTCAGTCTGTAAAGTATATAGAGGAGAATGAGATATAAGAAGACAGCAGAATTAGGAAGGGGTCCAGTTAAATGTTGAATCTATTAATTTCTTGACAATATTTTCCTAGTACTCACTTTATTTAGGCCAGCATAATACATTTAGATCTATAAAGGACCTTAGATATCATCTAATCTAACCCCCTCATTTTAAAAATGAGAACGGAGCCCAGAGAATTTAGGTCTAACTCAAGTACAGCGGTAGAAAGTAGAAATCAAGATTTCACACACTTTTGATTTAAACCATAGTACTCTGACTCCAAATATAGCATTCTACATTGAATCATTCTGTTAGACCTATGTCAAATTCCACTTCTTAAATAAAACATTTCCTGATGATAGCATGATATGGTAGGGAAAATTAGCCAGAATCCTTTGGATTTCATCATAGTACCAGAGGTTTATAACTGGAAGGGTCATTAGATATCATCTATTCTAAATGTATCATTTCATAGATGATGAAACTGAGGTCTATAAAAAGAAAATGACTTTTCAGAAGTCACACAGGCAGTATATAGCAGAGAAAAGATTTGAACTAAAGTCTTCTGATTCCAAATCAAACACTCCTTCAATAATACCATGCTATTTCTTAAGTCCTGTCTCTGACGCAGCTGCATGTCCTTGAGCTTGTTACTTAATCTCTCCAAGGTTCAATTTCCTCCTTTTTTTTAACTGAAAGGATTTGGCTAGAGTATCACTTTAAATTCCACAAGTGTGTGACTAGCTAAATTTGACTTCATATACAAACTGATTTGTTCCTTTAAGTCATGTTTTATATGGATGGTAGCTTTTCAAAAACTGGGACTACCTCTTTTACCTTTTTATGTATTCTTGTAGTACTTTGCACAGTATTCAATAAATATGCTTGGTTATTAAATTACTCTCACACATTATATGGTATAAAATAAAAAAATGTTAATCTAATTAAATATTTTACAAAGGAATGCTTTTCTTTTTATAATCATTATCTTTTGGGTGCTTGTACACATAATTTTACAAGAAAAAATGAATATAATTCCTCTTAACATGAAGATACAATGGTTCAGTCAATGAACAAATATCCCTTAATAATTCTGAAGTGAGCAGCATGTCCATTGTACTAATATTTATGGGCATGGGGCAGCTTGAAATGAAAATCAAATATTGTATTAGTTGCATTGTATTAGTTGCAAAGATTATATTTGGAGTTGAAAGCATATGGAAATTAATTTCTTATTACTGCATGTTAATAAATTTGAGAAAAGGGAAAGCATTAGAAGAAAATAGACAAAAGAGTCCATTCTCTATCATTAATATTAATTATGTTTCTTATTTGAAAATAGTTGCCTTTAGCAAATCAGTATGCTCTTGTAGACTGCATATAACAATAATGTCAATTTTATGTAAATATGTTACATACATAAACCTCAGATATAACTAGCTCATAGATTATATAATTAATATTAATATATTCTCTGATGATCTAATGACCCTATGCATTACTAAACAAAATAAAAATAACTATTAACACTTTAATCTATCATGAAAAATATAACTTAAAGGATAAGTAAATAATTCCTTTATTAAAGAATTTCTGTGGTGCCTCTTCATAACATCTTTATAATTATGATTTCATTGGATTTAGAACTCAAAGAGACACACCAGTCTATTTAGATTAGGAAACTGTTGGCCAAAGCAGTGAGTTTCTCCACGTGAGAGACATAGTAAATACCAGAGATATTATTTAAACTCAGGGCCACATATTCCAAATCTAGTGTTCAGTTCTTTATGCCATGCTCCCTTTTATCTCCCAAGGCTATACATCAAGTCAATTCAAGCTTTGGCAAGTTCTGCCAAGTTAGACAAGCTACATCTCAGGTACTGTGATTGCTTATACCCCTGTCCCAACATTAAGAGGAAGTCCATATGCACGAGAAAGAACAAAAGTTAAAAACAACTAGGTCTTGAGAGTTGTGATATAACAGGAAAGGATTTTAAGGGAAGAGACTGAAGGAACTGTCACAGTACCCAGGAAAATGAAGTACATAATTATCTGACATCTGTTCAAGGAAATCGATTGCATGGTGACATACAAATAGTTTCCTTCTCTTTGCATCTTGTGTATGCAATTAATTTTTTTCAAGGTGCATATTGAAAGGCCCTGGTCTCTACATTACTTGCTACAAAATATAGTACCATTTCATTTAACCAGATATATCTGTGGATTTCAATATAATCAAAGCTAAGGATAAAAGGGAAATTAAAACAACAACAAAGCTCATTGAGCCATCAGCTGAGATGCTAAAACGTCAATGCACTAAAATGCATAAACTTTGCTTATCAATCAAAATTTACTAAACACCTACTATGTGCCAAATACTTTGCTAAACTATGAATAGAAACATTTATTCACTTAAATCCTACTTTACTTGATTGACTAGTTTTCTATCTCACAATTGGTATAGATTAGAAAAGATATCTGAGCAACTAGGGATGAGAAAATGATAGCAAGGAGAAATAATAGTTTACAGGGAGGAGGCATAAAAGTAATAAAAAGCATGGACAATACCTAAAAATGACAAGTTTGGGGTCATTTGGAAAAGGAAAAATCAGCTTTCTCTGAGGGAGTCATGATTTTATTATAACATACTGCAATAATTAATGTTCTTAAAAAGAAAAAGAAATATTCAATTTTAGTAAAAGTCTATAAAATTATTAATTTGGAAATGGATTTGGTGACTAATGCCTCAATTCACCTAATTTAAAATTGCATTCATTGACTGAATAAAAGAATAAAAGATTTCTGTATTAGGTTCCAAGATAGAAAAAAACCTGTTCTGTTCTGATGTTTTGAAAAGTCCATTTTCTAAAGGTTATGGGTTCACTCTGTACTGATACAAATCACAACCCATTCAAGCTTTGTCATCCTCTGTTATTCTCTACTTTACCCTTCCATAAATCTCTGTTGCTTTCTTTTGTCTGTTATCAATCATACCGTCACCACATGATGAACCATTCTCATATTTTATATAGATAAGTAAATAGACACATATTTTTAGGTTATATAATCATGTTAAACATATTTGCACATTAGTCATGTTGTGAAAGCAGAATCAGAACAAAAGGGAAAAACCATAAATAAGAAAAGAACAAAACAAAACAAAAAAGTGGAAAAAGAATGCATCCATTTGCATTCAGACACTATAGTTCTTTTTCTG